>NC_135826.1:5214724-5518224 GCF_964213995.1 Mustelus asterias | reverse complement strand
GGTGGGTGGGGAGTGGGGGAGGGGGGGAGTGCCCTTGACAGAGAGACCCCCTCGAAAGCTTGCACAAAACTGCAATGGGGTTTGTTTTTTGGTCTTCCTGCACGGCAGATGCCCCACCTGCTGCTGGGTGAATACCACCAGCAGGGGCATTAACTGCTCACTTGATGGCCTCAACTGGCAATATGGCAGGGAGGCCATCCACAAGTCTACCCGCCATTGGCTTAATCATCATCTTCCCAGCTGATTAAATGCCCCCTTTTCCACCAAACCCACCTTGGGCAAGGGCATTAAATTCCAGCGGGGTGAGTGTTTCACTCGTGGGGAAGGACAAAACTTGAAGCCGTCAATTTAAGATAGTCACCAAAAAATACAATAGGGAATTCAGAAGAAACTTCTTCACCCAGCGTGGTGGGAATGTGGAATTTGCTGGCACAGCAAGTGGTGGTGTGAATGATAGAGATACATTTCAGGAGAGGATAGCTAGGTGTATAAGGGAGAAGGGAATGGGGGTTATTGTTGATGGGAGGAAGCTGGAGTGGAGCATAAAGGACAGAACAGTTTCTGCCCTGTACATTCTACAAATAATTCTACAAAACAATCAGTTGTTGTGACAATAAGGGGCCAAGTCAAGTTGTACACCTTAGGAACAGAATAATACACCTTAGTGACAGAATATTATGTGTTGTGTTACGCGCTACCACTGTTGGCCATCGTGATAAACTTGCAGCGAAAGAAAACACGAGAAATACACAGCAGCTGTTTCAACATTTAAAAAGGGATAGTTTTTATTCCAGTTTTTATTCCAGAGCTGGAAACTGTACAGAACTGAATGGAAAACAAGAGAGAATAACCGAAGACGCCACAGTGAAACCATTAGTAGCAGGGCTTAGTATCAGTTTCATATTGTTGTTTCAACAAAAAGAGCTACATTTATATAGCACCTTTCACCTTATATTAAGCTGATCTTTCTCTACACCCTAGCTATGACAGTAACACTACATTCTGCACCCTTTCCTTTCCTTCTCCCCTATGTACTCTATGAACGGTGTGCTTTGTCTGTATAGTGCGCAAGAAACAATACTTTTCACTGTTTACTAATACATGTGGCAATAATAAATCTTCAGGACAAAGCACTGTACAGTCAATGAAGTACTTTGAGTCTACTCACTGTTGTAATTTCGGAAACGCTGCAGTCAAATCTTTGCACAACAAGGTTCCACAAATAACAACGTAATAACACCCAGATAAATTTTTCTTTAGTGATGTTGACTTCAGGATAAGCATTGGCCAGGTGAGAATTCTACTGCTCTTCTTCAGATAATACCGTGGGATCTTCTGAAAGACGGCATCTCCATTCATGCAGTCCCCCCTCGGTACTTGAAGCAGCCAGCCTTGATTACGTACTCAAACCTCTGGAGTGGGACTTGAACCCAGAACCTTCTCACTCAGGAGTGAGATTATCCACTGAGCCATTCCTGACATTTAAAGAAAGGTGAGGTGATGCACTTATCTCCTAGCTTGCAGCCTAATCGGTGGAAAACATCACCATTTTAAACAGCAGCAGTGTTTAATTCAATTTAATACAATCTTGTACTCCTGCCTCTCATCACACTCCCTTCATCTTGTTCACTGGCTCAGGGTTACACCACATCAGACTAAGTATTTCCCTAAACCAGAGTGGGTGTGAAGGAAGTGAATGAGTGTTTTTTTTAGCATGCAGACAGGTGACTAAAAGGGTCCTTTACAAATTACTGGGTGTCCACCCTCAGTAACACAAACACAGCAGGACAACAGAAAGTGCAATGTTTCTTGCGACAGACACTCCCTCTCCAAGTGCCTGGAAACAGGGAGATGCGGTCTAGCAGAGATTAGTGTGTGGTGTGTGTTTGTTCAGGTATTCAACCAACAGCGAGTTGAAACCTAACCTATTCTTGCTAAAATTTGGGAAGCTTTTATTTCAGGAGAGGGGATGAATGATATTTGATTGTGGGGAATCGTTTTGGCTAATGAAGGGTTAAAACATCACATGCAAGTTGCAGAGAAATTAAATATTTTTAACACAAGTGCTAAAAAGATCCCCTCTCAATTTTCACCTCTATGTTCCTGAAGGTGCTGACTCGCACTCCAATTCAACAGATACTGGCTGGCTTCCAAGACCTCACCTCAATTCTGGTTAAATCCTGGCAACAGTGATTTTTTGTATCTCCTATTTATTTTATCAAAGCCTCTCAAAATCTCCAACAAATCATAATTCTGAACAGATTCTCTGACAGATCTCCAATCTGTCGCTACCCTGAAGTAAAAAAAATTACAGTTTCTTTATTTTAAACCCTCCTCATAATTAAAGTCTTGAATCCCTGATATAATTTTAGTCGATCTGTTCCCAGCCTCTTCCAGGGCCTTGACACCCTTCTTAAACGAGCTCAGGACTGGACACAATATTTATTGAAATTCCTGACCAATGATTTGCAAAGATTTACCATTTATTTGTACTCTATGCCCCATTTATCAAACCTGGTCCTGAACCTTCCATCTCTCAGACGCGCAGGCACTCGACGGGCCTGGAAGTGGGCACAAAACCAGGCGGCACGGTAGCACAGTGGTTAGCACTGCTGCTTCACAGCTCCAGGGACCTGGGTTCGATTCCCGGCTTGGGTCACTGTCTGTGTGGAGTTTTCACATTCTCCTCGTGTCTGCGTGGGTTTCCTCCGGGTGCTCCGGTTTCCTCCTACAGTCCAAAGATGTGCGTGTTAGGTTGATTGGCCATGCTAAAATTGCCCTTACTGTGTCCTGGGATGCGTAGGTTAGAGGGATTAGTAGGTAAATATGTAGGGATATGGGGGTAGGGCCTGGGTGGGATTGTGGTCGGTGCAGACTCGATGGGCCGAATGGCCTCTTTCTGTGCTGTCGGGTTTCTAAGATTTCTAAGAAAAACACACTTCCAGCCACAATAGGCTTCAGAGTGCGATTTTACACTGACTGGCCAATTAACAGGCAGCTAGCATGAAACGCACGCTGGGAAAAGCTCAACACTGCCAGGGAGGGTCAGAAGAGGGTGAGCGGTGAGAAAAAGGAGGGCTGACACTTATAATTCGCTTCCTCAGAGCGACAGCCACTGCGGAGCCATCTCAGGGAGCTGCAACCTTGTAAATAATTAAATTGCGACGGAAAAATTATGCAAAGTGTGTCTAGGTGGCACATTCAAACACAAACCTCAGTCCCCAAACATCTTTTTTAATTTTACTTCTGCCCAGACAGTTCGTCCTATCCTGGATCAAGGTTGAAGCTAAAACATTAAGGCTGTCTGGCTAGTCAGCCCATCTGCCAACTGCAAAACTAGATGGGACACATAAAATTGCATTTATCTGGCCCCTTGATGGGCTCCATTGCCAGTTTGATTGTCGGTGGGCATGCTTCCAACTATCACGTGTGCCGTCAACTGAAATATTGCACAAGTGCGCAATGATGTCAGGTGCGCATGATTTCACACGTTTCCGGGGTGGGCGTCTGTCCACCCAAACATCATAAAATTCTGACTCTGGAGCTTCATGTGCTTTTTTGCGGCTTTATGAATTTGGCCTCCCGGTTTTAGCGATTCAATAATTTCTTTCCTTATTGTTCTTTCCTTATTGTTCCTCCCAAATGCACAATCACAGTTATCTGTATTCATTTTCATCTGACCTCCAACTGCCCAATCTAGAAAGCTTGCTGCCTTCCTGAAATTGTTTTCAGGGTCCTTGCACAGTTAATGACACTCTCTATTTTTGTATCATTGGCAATTTTCGACATTGTGTCCTCTGTAAATGTTGTCAGAGTATTTACGTATATTGGGAAGAACAGTTCCAACACTAATCTCCTGAGGATACTACTGTTCATATCTCTCCAGTCTAAAACACAGACCCTTACTCCACAATTACTCTTTGTTTTTTGTCCTTTAATCACGTCTAACCCAAGCTGTCACTCTCCCTTTCAGACTATTGTCTTCGTTTTATCAGGTATTTTAAGTGACACCTTGTCAAATGGCTTTTGAAATATATATATATACACATCTACATCAGCACACTCAATTATTTGCGCAAAGGCTGCGATTAAATATATCGAACAGAATTTGCCTTTACATATCTGGGCTGACCATCCTTATCCAACCTAGGAGTATTAATTTTACCTGTATGTAGCCTCTTGAAGCTTAGCTGTCACCAATGTCATGCCGGCGTTGAGTCATGTTGACCATAAAGTAACCAAGTTCCAGCTGTGCGCTGAACTGAATACGCTCGTCAATAATTAGCATCAATATCCTGGGATTGGGGAAAGGGAACTTCGCTTAAGATGCTTGATCGTTGTCCCATAACCCCTGCTGGAAAATGTACGTGTGGGTGCCAGATCAGGCTAGGGGTGATGCTTTCTGCTGTTAAATATCCTGCTGACATTTTTCGTCAGTTGAAGAATGGTCACTTGGGCAGGAACTGGAAGGTTGGCCATTGAAATGATCCTCGAGCACTGGAAACCAGCTATTCTCACACTGATGTTTATAATACAGAATCTATGAATAGAGTTGTGACAAATGATTGAGTTGGTTGTTTTACTTAATGTTCTTTTAATGAAAAGATCAAATGGGATTGTTTTCTTGATTTAATGGTTTCTTTGATGTGAAAAATTCTATTGTATAGTGTGAAGTATTTACCGCAGGTGTTCGAATGGGTAGTTTCTTCCGGATAATGTCAGGACACAAAAAATCTTCAGGACCTCCCAAACATTAATTCATTTTTTTGTTTAATTCATATCTTCTTAGAATTATAGAATCATAAAATCCCTACAGTGCAGAAGGAGGCCATTCAGCGCATCAAGTCTGCACTGACTCTCTCTGATAGAGTACCTTTACCCAGGACCTTTCCCCCGCCCTATCCCTGTAACCCCACACATTTACTATGACCAATCCATCTAACCTAGACATCTTTGGACACTAAGGGGCAATTTAGCATGGCCAATCCACATAACCTGCACATCTTTGGAGTGTGGGAGGAAACTGGGGCACCCGGAGGAAACCCATGCAGAATGTGCAGACTCCACACAAACAGTCACCCAAGTCCAGAATAGAACCTGGGTCCCTGGGGCTGTGAGGCAGCAGTGCTAACCACTGTGCCACCCCATCTTGGATGGCTTTTTCCAATAACAACAATCTGTATTTATATAGCACCTTTAACTTAATCCCAAGAAGCTTCACACGAATATTATAAAACAAAACATAACACGAAGCCACACAAGGAGATATTGGGTCAGAAGACCAAAATACTTGGTCAAAGATCTAGGTTTTAGGGAGTGTCTTAAAGGAGGAAAGTGAGGCAGAGAAGCTGGGAGGTATTTAAAGGAATTCCAAAGCTTGGGTCTGAGGAAACTGAAAGTGTGGTCACTAGTGGTGAAGTGATTAAAATCGAGGATGCTCAAGAAGCCAAAATTAGGTGAGCATAGATATCTCAGAGGGTTAGAATCATAGAATCCCTACACTGCAGAAGGAGCCCATCGAAAACAGAGGTGAGAATTTTAAAATCAAGGCATTGCTGGAACAAAAGCCAATGTGTTGAATTAGAGTGTTTGAGACTGTAAGGATTATTGTGGACTGGGAAATGAGAAATGCACAGAAAGGGGTAACAACACTATTAAATCCCCCTGAAGCAAAATGACGACTTTCCAATAGCACTTTTGACATATAGAAACATCCCACGGCAATGTGGATTAGCCCCATCAGAGCTGTTGATGGGCAGAAACTTCGCAATCATGCTGCCAAAGAAATGGACCCCAGGCTTGGCAGTCAGGGACTATCAGAAGGTTCAGGACCTAGAACAGTCCTACAGACAGCGACAAGCTTCCACTTACAATAGGAGTCACCATACTAGAAACCTGCCCTGGCTAATCAGAGCTGATGAAGTCTCGATCAGGGACCTTGACAGAGAAGGTGTCACTGTGCTGAGTGATGAAGGTCAGTGATGGAATTACTTGATATATACTCCAGAAGGCACAATCAGGCAGTCTTCTCCTCATTCCTCCTGGTGAACCTCCGATCGTACATTTGAGCGAACCTGTTGCAAACACCCAAGCAATTGAAACACCAAGTACTACAATTCAACTCCAGACCAGTAAAGTCATCCCAAAGCAGTTAAGACTACCACGCCTCCAAACTTGAAAAGAACAAGATCTGGAAGAGTCGTAAAGCCTCCAGGCCATCTGAATCTGTCAGAGACTTGAGAGGAGAAGCAAATACAATCGGGTAAAGACTTGGGAAAAGGTGTAGTATTAGGGTGTCTGGGATTGTCAGGGTTAATTTGGGACTGGGGAAACAGTACCACCCACATTATGCTGTGGAGAGCAGTACAGGGTAGGAGTGAGTCTGGTAGACGTTCGCATGAAGATGGCATCTAGTCAGGACTGTATGCTGTGTATATGTATACCATTATGTGTTATTAATAAACAGTTATCGTTCAACCATACCAGCCTCTAGACCTCATCAAGAGATAACACACAACTTTACATCATAATGTAGAGTAGATCAGTGATCGTGGCAGTGACAAGGGACTGGGACCGGAATTTTCCCATCCTGCCCGCCTCAGGGATCGTAGCAGGCAGAGGTGGGGGGGGGGGTGCGTGGACAGACCATGGCAGAATTTTCCGGCTTTGGGGCGAGCGTGGCCAGAAAACCCCGCCCTGGGATTTTGGTGTGGCTTAACACATTGTCAGTAGAGTTTTGGATTACCGCAAATTTATGGATGATGGAATGGAAGAGGTCAGTAAGGGGTGGCCTGGAATAATCAAATCTAGACGTAACAAAGGCATAAATGAGGGTTTCAGCACCAGATGAGCTGAGACAGAGGCAGATTAGGGTGATGTTAATGAGCTGGAAATAGGTAGTCTTAGTAATGACGCAAATATGTGGTCAGAAGCTCGGCTCCCAGTTAGAAATGACACCAAGTTTGTGAACAAGCTACCTCGGCTCAAACTGTTGTCAGGGAAAGGGGTTCTATCAATGGTTAGGGGAATGGAGTTTGGAACGCTGACTTAGAATTATAGAATCCCTACAGTGCAGAAGGAGACCATTTGGCCCATCGAGTCTGCACTGACTCTCTCTGACAGAGAACCTTGCCCAGGTCTTCTCCCCCGCCCTATCCCTGCACATTCACCATGGTTATTCCATCTAACCCACACATCTTGGAAATGGATTTTAACTTTTAAAAAATGGGCAGGCTTGTTTTGGGTGGAAGTTTAAACTCTCAGAAATCTATTACCTGATCCAAACCAAAAAAACCCACTTTACCTGAGGTTGGATGGTGGACGAAACCCCTCCAAGGCACCCCATTCATCATCTAAATCAGTCACTCTCTCCACCATTGATGCACAGTGGCAGCAGTGTGTACCATCTGCAAGATGCACGGCAGCAACTCACCAAGGCTCCTTTGGCAGCACCTTCCAAACCTACAGACTCTACCACCCAGAAGGACAAGGGCAGAAGACACGTGGTAACGTCAACACCTCCTGCAAGCTCCCCTCCAAGCCACTCACCACCCTGACTTGGAACTGGGCTGTCGTTCACTGCTGCTGGTTCAGAATTCTGGAACTCCCTCCTTAACAGGACTGTGGGTGTACCTACAGCGTATGGACTGCAGTGGTTCAAGAAGGCAGCTCACCACCACTTTCTCAAGGCTAATCAGGAATGGGCAACAAATCAGTCTAGCCAGTGATGCCCACATCTCATGGAAGAATAACCCCCGTCGCTGGAACTAAATTCTGCACATTATTTCTTTACATGCTCACATATTCATCTTTAAACTTGGACTGAGGTCTGATGTTGCGATTCTGTACTGCTTAGCAAAGTCTGAAGAACTGGAGGCACAGAGTTATTTCCGTAACTAGAAATATTTTATGGAAAGGTTGTTCTGAATCATCGGATAGGCACTTTAAATTGTTCCAATGATCAGACCGGCCGTTCATGCCATGCTCTCGCTGCAGCGAGGTCGGAGAATTTGGTGTCCAACCAAATCTCCGTCCACTGCAGTGGGATGGGAAAATCCCACCGGTATGAACGGCTGTAACATTCCGACCTTGGTCTTCGAAACTAATGGGCGGGATTTTCCAGTCGCGCTCGCCCCTAAATTTGGAAAATCCCGCCCAAGGTCAACGGAACTTTGCATAGTCTGCCCTCTTGCCCACTACAATTCCCATGGTGGGCGAGATGGGAAAATTCACCCCAATGTCTCCTTATGTATCTCAGTGCCATACTTTGATTTATAATGTTCTTTGAAGCACCTTGGGATATTTCATTACATCAACAGTGCTACATAAATATAAGTTGTCGTTGCTCTTGATACATCATGCTAAGGGGTTGCTGCATTGTTGGGGGTGCTCATTTTCAGATGAGACATTTAGCTGCAATCGGTCTGCCTGTTGGGGTGGACATTACAGATCCCATTGGACTATTCGACCAAGGGCAGGGGAGTTGTCTCTGCAACTCTTGCCAACAGATAAACTAGGCATTGATACCATTTGTTGTTTGTGTGCAAATTGACTGCCACACTAGTCTACATAACAACAGTGATTACACTGGGCGGCACGGTAACACAGTGGTTAGCGCTGCTGCTTCACAGCTCCAGGGACCTGGGTTCGATTCCTGGCTTGGGTCACTGTCTGTGTGGAGTTTGCACATTCTCCTCGTGTCTGCGTGGGTTTCCTTCGGGTGCTCCGGTTTCCTCCCACAGTCCAAAGATGTGCGGGTTAGGTTGATTGGCCATGCTAAAATTGCCCTTAGTGTCCTGGGATGTGTAGGTTAGAGGGATTAGTGGGTAAATATATAGGGATATGGGGGTAGGGCCTGGGTGGGATTGTGGTCGGTGCAGACTCGATGGACCGAATGGCCTCTTTCTGTGCTGTAGGGTTTCTAAGATTTCTAAGTAATTCATTGGTCGTCAGGGACTCCGAAACGTCCCGAGAATGTGAAGGACGCTGTATAAATACAAGTATTTAATTACATTTATAAAGTTACCTACCTGCACCAGATGACTAAAGACAATTAATTGGATGCAACTGGATAAAAAATATTATAGTTAATTGGATCTGAGTGACAGTACAGCACTCTCTCATCCTGTACAGGAGCTACTGCCTTTAATTTAACTCTAGTCTCTGGGGTGGGACTTGAACCCACTTCTGATACAGAGTTAAACTTCTGCACCGTTAGCAATGACCACTCTGAAATGTCTGTTATTTTTCTTTGACAGTATTGAAGCACCTCAGAGTGCAGCATGATCTATGTAGAGAACCTGAATATTATTGCATTCTGTATGATGGTCATTTTGAAATGTTTGTAATGTTCCTTCGGATATTTCATGAATAAAGTATATTTTTGCAAAAAAAATATAAGTAAAGGCACTCTCAGTGTTGATGTACGTGGAGCAGGTCTGGCTAATTCCTCACTCCTGGGCTGTGGTAACCACAGCTGGGGGTCGAAAATAGACTGCGTTCAAATATCGCAATGTACAAAGCCCTAGATAAGGGGGGGGAAAATATGCCCAACATTGCCTTATCCTGATGGCCACCTTTGTGTGTGGCTGCATCAAGCTGTGTGTAGATCCTCAGTATGCAAACACCAAGTGTCACAAGATGCTAAGGTTCTACCTGACCCCGGTTTGCGAAGGATGGGTCTGGGCACGCTGCCACAGAACGCTCCAAGTAGTTGGAATGTACTGTACCACCTGTCCCTCATGGAAACATTTATACAGAGAAATACCTTTGACCACAAGTCATCAAGCAGTGGTCTACACTTAACATCCTAGAGGCCCCGTGGGTAAAAATGATGGTGGATCCCGCCAGATGGTTCCCTGAGCAGAATGTTAAGTTTATTTGGCAGAATGCCTCATCACCAGAACTTTCTAGCAAGCACCAAAATCTAGCTTGGCTGGTGGTGGGTAAGGCACTCCCCATGAGGTTATCCATTTTGGTAGGAAGAACAGTAAAATGGACTGTTATTTAAATGGTAAAAAAAATTGCAGCATGCTGCTGTGCAGAGGGACCTGGGTGTCCTTGTGCATGAATCGCAAAAACTTGGTGCAGCAGGTAAGGAGACAAATGGAATTTTGTCCTTCATTGCTAGAGGGATGGAGTTTAAAAACAGGGAGGTTATGTTGCAGCTGTATAAGGTGCTGGTGAGGCCACACCTGGAGTACTGTGTACAGTTTTGGTCTCCTCACTTGAGAAAGGATATACTGGCACTGGAGGGGGGCAGAGGAGATTCACTAGGTTGATTCTGGAATTGAGAGGTTTGTTTTTTGAGGAGAGACTGAGTAGACTGGGACTGTACTCATTGGAATTTAGAAGAATGAGGGCGGGGGGGGGGGGATCATAGAAACATGTAGAATTATGAATGGAATACACAAGATAAAAGCAGGGAGAATGTTTCCACTGGTGGGTGAAATTAGGGAGAATGGCCTCAAAATAAGGGGAGCAGATTTAGGACTGAATTGAGGAAGAACTTCATCACCCAAAGAGTTGTGAATCTGTGGAATCCCCTGCCCAGTGAAGCAGTTGAGGCTACCTCATTGAATGATTTTAAGGCAAAGATAGGTGGGTTTTTGATCAGTAAAGGAATTAAGGGTTATGGTTTGTGGGTGGGTAAGTGGAGTCCACAAAAGATCAGCCATAATCTTGTTCAATGGCGGAGCAGGCTCGAGGGGCCAAAAGCTCTACTCCTGCTCCTAACTCTTTGTTCTTCTAATACACCCGGAATGTCAACCCATTCTAACAGTGCCCTTGAGGTGTCTGTGGTGGGGGAGAGACCACAGCCTTGTGGAATGCGTCTTTGCAAAGGTCTGGAGACAGATGAGGTGTTTTTAGTTGAGGCTCATCCCAAACAGCTTTGTGGCACAGGACTCTGTGCTCTATGGGCTGTTCCCCAATTCCTGCTGAAATAACTGTCCAGAGGCCAGTGTCCCTTCACCAGATTCCCTATATTTACAAACTCTATTCCACTCCTGGAGTGCTTCAGGTACAAAGTCAGTGGACCCGACACTCCCATTTTATATACAGATAAGGCTCCCTGATTGGGCAGGCAATGATGACCTCAATCAGGAAGCTCATACTCCAAAGACCAACCTCATAGACCTCATTGAAGTCATTACATCTGCCTGTGGCCCATATCCCTTAATACCTATGCTTAATAAATATTTATATATTTCAGATTTAAAGTTAGCAACTGATCTAGCATTAGCTGCCGATTGTGGAAGACTGTTGCAAACCTCTACTACCCTTTCCTAACATCTTTCCTGAATGTTCTGGCCCTAATTTTTAGACTATGCCCTTTAGTTGTGGAATCTTCAACCAGTGGAAATAGTTTATCTTTATCTACCCTGTCTTTTTCTGTTAGTATTGTGAAGACCTTGATCGGGTCACTGCTTAACCTTCTAAATTCTTGAGAAAACAAGGTCTAATTTGTATAATCTATCCTCATAATTAAACCCCTGAAATCCAGGTATCATTCTTGTAAATCTACTCTGCACTCCCTCCAAGGCTAATATATCCTTCCTAAGGTGGTGCCCCGATCTGCTCACAGTAACTCCAAGTGGGGTCTAATCAGGGTTTTGTATAACTGCAGCGTAACCTCTGCGTCCTTATACTCCAGTCCTCTCGATATAAAGGCCAGCATTTCATTAGCCTTCTTGATTATTTTCTGCACTTGGCATTTTAAAGATCTGTGCACCTGAACCCACCCCTCCTGCCCCCCCCACAAATCTCTTTGGAAGGTGGGATGTCAGCTACTGCTCCGACAATCGGGTGCATTCAATGTGGACTCGTGCAATGAGCAATTTTACCATTATAATGCTGCCTGGCCTACAGAGTATTTCCAGCATATTTTGTTTACTCTTCTTGGCTTGAACCCTGTAATAGTGGGAATGATGTCAGTTTGAATTGCTAAATCTCCCACTGTTTTGCAGTGACGTAAATTCCTTGAATGATTAAATTACATTGAGAAACTGGCAGGGTTTCTAAAGGTCGGTAACATAATTCCGAGAAAGCCATGTTCAAGTGTAGCTGAATTGGAGAGAAGGAAACTTGCATGTGGATGGCAAGTTCCTTTTCAAAATTACAACAGTCGGCTTCTTTGAGCATGTTAGATATATCAGTGGGATGAGACCACTGTTAAGACTGATTTTATCATTAACAGTCTGTATTGGATGTGATCTGTGAACTGAAGCATGAATACTATTCACAATCTTTAGTCACATTAAAGATTGTTGCCATGAACTAGAGTATAAATAGAATCACAAATATCCTTTAGACACAGTTTGTCTCATCACTGCCTACATACAAAGAACAAAGAACAGTACAGCACAGGAAACAGGCCCTTCGGCCCTCCAAGCCTGTGCCGCTCCTTGGTCCAACTAGACCAATCGTTTGTATCCCTCATCAGTGAAATAGTCCTCAAACTGCTAATCGAATTCATTACCTATTCACATGAGAGCATTATTAAAATACTTTAAATGCAACACTTTTGTTAATGTAAGTATTATATAATATTATAATTTAGTGTGAAGGGGTGGGAGATTGCTCCACGATTACTAATCCATTTGAAAAGGTATCCTTCAACCAAAAAAGGTTGAAAAATCACCAGTCCAAAGTGATCATCCTTCTTGGGTGAACAAGAACAATGAATCCCAGTAGGCTGTTTTATTGTACGATCACAGACAAGCCCAAGCCTGTCCTCACACACCATTGTGACTTCACATTCAATGGCAACCCGTCTACTATTACAGCAGCTAACCCAGGGCAGTTCAGGGATACAACTTGCTGCTAACGTGGCTCAAGACTGAACTAAACATTGGCTTTAACAGCTCAGCCCCATTAGCACCGCTCATAGATTCAACTTTTTCACCAAAATATGAGCCACACTATAATTCATAGAATTCCTACAGTGCAGAAGGAGGCCATTTGGCCCATCGAGTTTGCACCGACTCTCCGAAAGAGCATCTTACCTAGGCCCACACCCCAACCCTATCTCCGCCTATCCCCATTACCCTGTGCATTTACCATGGTTAATCCACCTAACCTACACATCGTTGAACACTAAGGGGAAATTTAGAATGGCCAATCGCCTAACCTACACATCTCTGAACACTAAGGGCAATTAAGCATGGCCAATCCACTTAACCAGCACATCTTTGAATACTTAGGGGCAATTTAGCAAGGCCAATCCACCTAACCCGCACTAAGATTGGCCATGGTAAATTATCCCTTAGTGTCAGCGGGACTAGCAGAGGTTACGGGATAGAGCCCTGGGTGGGATTGTGATCGGTGCAGACCCAATGGGCCAAATGGCCTTCTTCGGCACTGTGATTCTATGAAATCTTTGGCGTGTGGGAGGAAACCAGACCACCCAGAGGAAACCCACACACACATGGGGAGAATGTGCAAACTCCATGCAGTCACCCACGGCTGGAACCGAACCCAGGTTCCTGGCACTGTGAGACAGCAGTGCTAACCACTGTGCCACCGTGTCATCCTAGTGAAAAGAGGAAATGCTGGGGGGAAAAAAAAGCATCTGTGGAAACAGAAACAGAGTTAACATTTCAGATGTGTCTTTATATCAGAACTGGGAAAAGTTATTAATGTAAAAGGGTTTAAGCAAGTGAAAATGGTGAGGGTATGGAAAAAGAACAAAAGGAAAGATCTGTGCATAGGGTGGTGAACAAGAGAGATTACGTGAGTCAAGAATTGATGGGTTGAACCAATGGACCAAGAAATGAAAGATGTGTCTAGACATGCGTGACTGGCAGAATGATGATCAGCTACCTTCCGAAAACAAGAAAAAAAACAAAAGTATAATTGAGACCAGCAAAGAAAAATGAAACAGATTACAGTCTGAAATTGTTGAACTCAATGTTGAGCCAGTAAGGTGCCTCATTGAAAGGTGAGGTCCTGTTCCTCAGGCTCACATTGTGTTTCACTGGATGACTGCAGGGGGGTCAGGGATAAAGGGGTTAGTGCGAGAGCAAGGTGGAGAATTAAAATGGTAGGTGACTGGAAGACTGGGTTATGCCTACAGACTGAATGGAGGTGACCTGCAAAGCATTCCGCCATTCTATGTTTGGTCTTCCTGGTGAGCAGATTGCACTGTGAGCAGCGAAGACTGTATGCTAAATTGGAAGAAGCCAAAGTAAATTGCTGTCTCTTCTGGCAGAGTCTGGGGCCTTGGACAGTGAGGAGGGTGGAGATAAAGGGACATACATGTGCTGCATCTCCTGCACTTGCATGGCCAGGTGCCATATGGGAAGAGGAGGGTTTGTTGGGGGTGATTGAGGAGTGGAGTGTTGTGGAGGAAACGGTCCCTCACAGTGAGTCGGAATATGCCTGACTGAGGTTTGATGGTGTCTGAAATTACGGTGTTCAATTTCCTAAGATGCCGCATAAAAGGTACTTTATGATTCCTGAATAATGTTTCTTGTTTCAAATAATGCCATGCCAAGATAATCTTTTCTAATAATGTGGCATTAGTTGCGTTTCATTGCATCACAGCAAATATCACAGAATTGTTATGGAGGCCATTTGGCCCAGTGTGTCTTCACCTGCGCTCATAATGAGGATCCTGGCTTAGCGCCTGCCTTTTCCCGTACCGCTGCATCTATCATCTAATCACCAACTCATCTAATGCCCTCTGGAATGCCCGCCTCACCACATTTCCATGGCAGAACATTCCAGACCCAAACCACTCTTTATGTGAGTTTTTTCTCACACCAGTCCAAAGATGTGCGGGTTAGGTTGATTGGCCGTGCTAAAATTGCCCCTTAGTGTCCTGAGATGCGTAGGTTCGAGGGATTAGCGGTTAAATATGTAGGGATATGGGGTGGGATTGTGGTCGGTGCAGACTCGATGGGCCAAATGGCCTCTTTCTGCATTGTAGGGTTTCTATGATTCTATGATTCATATGTACAAGTCCATATATACCGAATATATATATATATATATACCTGAACACGCTGCACTTTTACACGTGATGTACATTATAGGCCCAAATTGTGCAAACCAGACCCTCGCTATGGGGGATGAGGATGGCTCTGTGTATCTGGCTGCAGTAATATCTCCCGCCAAAGAGGGGCGCAATAATTCGGAGTTGTAATTCTTTCCACGCGCGGGAGTGGACGTCGGGTGTAGTAACTCCTCCCAGCCGGCAGTGGCGCAATAGTTTAGTGGTGTAGTTACTCCCCCCGGGCGGGGTGGTAGGAGGCGCAATCATTGGGCGGTGTAGTTATTCCTCCCAACCGGCGGTGTAGTTACTCCTGCCGGCCGGCGGAGGCGCGATGATTGGGCGGTGTAGTGACTCCTCCCAGCCTGCGGGGGGGAGGGGGGGCGCGATGATTGGGCGGTGTAGTGACTCCTCCCAGCCGGCGGGTGTACTGACGCCTCCCAGCCTGCGGGGGGCGCGATGGGCGGGCGGTGGTGTGACTCCTCCCAGCTGGCGGTGTAGTGACTCCTCCAAGCCTGCGGGGGGGCGCGATGGGCGGGCGGTGATGTGACTCCTCCCAGCCGGCGATGTAGTAGTGACTCCTCCAAGCCTGCAGGGGGCGCGATGGGCGGGCGGTGGTGTGACTCCTCCCAGCCGGCGGTGTAGTAGTGACTCCTCCCAGCCTGCGGTGTAGTAGTGACTCCTCCCAGACTGCGGGGGGCGCGATGGGTGGTGTGACTCCTCCCAGCCGGCGGTGTAGTAGTGACTCCTCCCAGCCTGCGGGGGGCGCGATGGGTGGGCGGTGTAACGGGCAGGGAGGCAGCTTTGTGCGCGGTGCAGTGTGGGGAACGGTGGCTGTGGCCAGGCGGAGCTGGGAGAGCGGCGGGGGGAGAGGGGGTGGGGGGGGGAAAACGGAGGGGGGGGGAAAAAAACTGTGAAAATTATATTGGCTGGGCGGCCGGGCCACTTTTGCTTTCTTGACATAAGCACCGTCGGGATAGAAACTCAACAACTCTGATTTTTTATAAAAGATTGTGCTGGTCCGCTCGAGTTGAGGAAAATGTCGGAAAATCAGCCCAACAACCCGAACCGGGTGAGGAACAACAACCTGAACCCCAACCCGCTCATCAATGTCCGGGACCGGCTCTTCCACGCACTCTTCTTCAAGATGGCCGTGACATACGCCAGGGTGTTTCCCCCATCGTTCCGGAGAATGTTTGAGTTTTTCGTGCTGTTGAAGGTTAATGTTATTATTTAGTGTTTTTATTGGGGGGGGGGAGGGGGGGAAGGCCCCGGGCTCGAGATTGGGGGGGGGGGGGCAAGGGGGTTGTGCGCACGCGCGTCCTTCCCCTCTTGGCATGGGATTGACATTAAACACTTCCCTTATTTAATATGCTCCATTGTATTTTTAACTTTACCGTCACATGCATGGTATAGTTTGTACAGCCTCTACCTTGTGATTGCCTAATGTTTGCAGGCTTTACTTCCCACCACTAATTGCCCTCCTGGTCTCCATGTTACCTGATAATGTTAAAGATCCTCTCTCTCCATCTACTGCCCCCCCCTTCTACTTTAAATCTGCTGTCATCAGCTTTCATCTCAAATAAACAACCTCCCCATTCTTGCAAACCACCAACTGTGGGTGGCACAGTGGTTAGCACTGCTGCCTCACAGTGTCAGGGACTCTGGTTCAATTCCGGCCTCAGGCGACTGTCTGTGTGGAGTTTGCACATTCTCTCTGCGTGGGTTTCCTCGGGGTGCTGTGGTTTCCTCCCGCAGTCCGAAAGACATGCTGGTGAGGTGCATTGGCCAAGCTAAATTGAGCCTTGGTGTCGGGGGGATTAGCAAGTTAAATACATGGAGTTACGTGGATAGGCTTGTTCTCAGTGCAGGCTTGATGGGTCGAATGGTGGTCTTCTGCACTGTTGGGATTTTATGATCTTCAACATCCCTACCCCAAAGTTCTTGAATGTGTCATCGCCTCCCAAATCTTTTGGCACGCAATGTTTCAATTTCTCCAAATCAGGTTTCTGCTCTATCATATTAGGGGGAGAAATCTCATCCAGGACACACATGATATATCTCCTTGCCCTTTTTGACTTGTATTCAGGCTTTGGCATGGTTCATGCACTATTTTCCAATACCTCTTTATCATTGCCTGGGTGGGTGGGACTGCACTTCCCATGATATGTTTTCATCCATCAAATCCTAGCCAGACAATACCTGCACTGCCTTCTATTTCTGCTCTCAATCATAGGAGTGGGTTAGTTAGCTTTTATGCCTGTTTGTCATTCAATGAATTCATGGCTGATCTGCAATATCTATCGTTCCCCAGGTTTCTATCCTTGAAGCCCTCCTATTCCTCATCTGTGTGCAGTTTCTTGACATCTAAAAATGCAGCGTCACATTCCCCAACAACATCCATCTTTAACTCATCACTATCACTTTCATATCCTTCACTGACTCTAAATTGACAGATCACTTGTCTGACATCCAGTACTGTATCTCAAAATTTCCAGCAACTAAATATTGGGAAGACCAAAGCCATTGTCATTGGTCCCAGCCACTGACTCCATCCCTCTTCCTGGCAACTGTCTGAGGCTGAGCAATACTATCTGCAGCTTTTGTTATATTTGACCCTGAGATGGGCTTCAAACTACATTGGCACCATTACTAAGATGTCTGTCTCCACTTGCCTAACATGACCCGACTTGCAGTTACTCCTGGCTTACTTCCTGCATTCTATCCGTCTCAAACTTGAGGTGATCCAAATCTCTGCTGCATCTGTCCTAACTCTCTCCAAGTCTGGTACACCTTTTATTTCTGTGATCGTGTACCTACATTGGCACCTGTTTATTCAATGCTTCGATTTTTATAATTCTCACTCTGGTTTTCAACTTCCTTGTGGCCTTGCCCCTCCCAATCTCTGTAATTTCATCCAGCTCCGCAGTTCCCTAAAGAAAACCCCAAGGCACTCTACAAGTATGTTAAGAGCAAGAAGATAAGATGTGAAGGAGTAGGACCTATCAATTGTGACAGTGGGAAAGTCTGTATAGAACCGGTAGAAATAGCAGAGGGACTCAATGAATACTTTGCTTCAGTATTCACAGTGGAAAAGGATCTTGGTAGTTGCAGTACACACTTGCAGTGGACTGAGAAGATTGAGCATGTGGACATTAGGGGAGAGGATGTGTTGGAGCTTTTGAAAAGCATCAAGTTAGGTAAATCGCCGGGACCGGATGGGATGTACCCCAGGTTACTGTGGGAGGCGAGGGAAGAGATTGCTGAGCCTCTGGCGATGATCTTTGTGTCATCAATGGAGACGGGAGAGGTTCCGGAGGATTGCGGATGTGGTTCTGTTGTTCAAGAAAGGGAGAAGAGATAGCCCAGGAAATTATAGGCCAATGAGTCTAACCTCAGTGGTTGGTAAGTTGATTGAGAAGATCCTGAGAGGCAGGATTTCTGAACATCTGGCGAGGAATAGTATGATCAGAAATAGCCAGCGCGGCTTTGTCCAAGGCAGATCATGCCTTACGAGCCTAATTGAATTTTTTGAAGATGTAACTAGACACATAGACGAGGGAAGAGCGGTAGATGTAATTTATATGGATTTCAGCAAGGCGTTTGATAAGGTGCCCCATGCAAGGCTTATTGAGAAAGTGAAGGGGCATGGGATACAAGGGGACATTGCTTTGTGGATTCAGAACTGGCTTGCTCACAGAAGGCAAAGAGTGGTTGTAGATGGGTCTTTTTCATAATGGAGGTCAGTCACCAATGGAGTGCCCCAGGGAATCTGTTCTGGGACCCCTGCTCTTTGTGATTTTTATAAATGACCTGGATGAGGAAGTGGAAGGATGGGTTGGCAAGTTTGCTGATGACACAAAGGTTGGTGGTGTTGTGGATAATGTAGAGGGATGTCAGCAGATGCAACGAGACATAGATAAGATGCAAGACTGGGCGGAGAAGTGGCAGATGGACTTCAACCCAGATAAGTGTGTGGTGGTTCATTTTGGCAGGTCGAATAGGATGAAAGAATATAATATTATGGGTAAGACGCTTGGCAGTGTA
Organism: Mustelus asterias; assembly: GCF_964213995.1. NCBI lineage: Eukaryota > Metazoa > Chordata > Chondrichthyes > Carcharhiniformes > Triakidae > Mustelus > Mustelus asterias. The sequence continues at coordinate 5,499,185 of NC_135826.1, read as the reverse complement.
GAAGATCAGAAGGATCTTGGAGTCCGGGTTCATAGGACGCTCAAAGCAGCATCGCAGGTAGAGGCTGTGGTTAAGAAGGCGTATGGAATGCTGGCCTTCATCAATAGAGGAATTGAGTTTAGAAATCGGGAGATAATGCTGCAGCTGTATAGGACCCTTGTCAGACCCCACCTGGAGTACTGTGCCCAGTTCTGGTCGTCTCATTACAGAAAGGATGTGGAAGCCATAGAAAGGGTGCAGAGGAGATTTACAAGGATGTTGCCTGGATTAGGTGGCATGCCTTATGAGGATAGGTTGAGAGAGCTAGGTCTTTTCTCCTTGGAGAAGCGAAGGATGAGAGGTGACCTGATAGAGGTGTATAAGATGTTGAGAGGTATTGATAGAGTGGATTCTCAGAGGCTTTAAGAGACTTTTGGATAAGTTCATGGAAGTTAGTAAGATAGAAGGTTATGGTTAAGCCTAGTAGGTAGGGACATGTTCGGTGCAACTTGTGGGCTGAAGGGCCTGTTTGTGCTGTAGCTTTTCTATGTTCTATGTTCTAAAGTTTATATGCTCTCCTAATCATGACGACTTCTGCTTCCCAGATTTAAATCGTTCCACCGTTGATGAGCATGCTTTTACGCCAAGTATCTAAGCTCTGGTATTGCCTCTCAAAACCCCTCCACTTCTCTTTCCTCCTTTAAGATGCTCCTTAAAATCCAACTCTTTGAGCAAGTTGCCCTAATATCTCCTTATGTGTCTTGGTGTCAATTTTGTTTTATAACAATTCTGTAAAGCAGCTTGGGACCTTTTATCACCTTAAAGGTGCTTTCTAAATTTAAGTTGTAGTCATTGGTTGGTACATTGATGATTTATTGATTAGGATGACCATATTGATTGCTTATTTGTGCTCGATCAAAAAAGCAAGCAGCAAAAAAAAATCAAGATTTTTGGTAAGATCCATTTACTGTAGACATAATCAACATCTAGTTTTGGACTGGGGAAAAGGTGTTTACAAACACCAGAACCATTTAGTTATGTCACTAATTCTCTCAGTCTTGAAGATCTTCAAGCCTTTCCTCATTTGGTTAAGGGTATATAATACAGCAGGTCGTATGCAAGGTGGAAGATGAATTCTGAATATCGCAGGTGTTCTGGAAGCAATAAAACTTAGTGGTTTAAGTATGAAATAAATTGTATTTAAAGATGTCGTGTAATAGAAATTAATGCAACAGGGTAGAGGTGTTTTGGTAACAATGGTCAACAAGAAGAATTTGCTGCACTAAAAGAAACAACAGTCAAAATAAAGGAGGTGGTAATCATCATTTTCTGATCCTACAATGGCTACTTCTGTGTCACTGGGGGACTACTAATGTACCTTGATTAAAAAGGGAGGAAGGGATAAGCCAGTTAATTATAGGCCAGTCAGATTAACCGTGGTAACGGGAAAATTGTTGGACAAATGTGTCCAAGAGCTGAAAATCGGATTAGGCTGTGTTTTTTGGTTGGGGCAGGCATGATGGACCAAATGGCTTCCCGCTCTGCTGTAAATTTTCTACATTTCTTTCTATGGACAACTTGGGCGCAGTTAACATTTGTAATACCAGAATTTGCGTCAGTGATTGAAACAGAAGGGTATCAATAAACTCCAGTGTGAGAATTATCAGTTGAAAATATGTACAAAATCTGTAGAACACCCCTAGCTCAGTCTCTCTGTCCAAGCCACAGGTGGCTAATGATTTCTTGTAAAGGTCATTCTCAGTCCTGGCGTGAGCCAGTACTTTCAGGGGAGGAGGGTAGGTAACAGCAATGAAATTCATCGTGTTCACAATTTTGCAATAAATTGATGAATAACAAACTGGAAATTTGTGTTCTCTATTGACACTTCTTTAGAAAAGTTATTGAAAATAAGAATTTCACCTTCAAGAGTGGACAGTTATACCTTTCCGCAATTCTCCTTAACCAGCAGGGAGAAAACTTCAGCCTCCATTATATTGATGTTCTGCTGAAGGGGTGCACAAAACATTGACCTACTTTTCTTTCATAGTCTTGGTTATCCATTGACTAAATTTGACAATGCAAATGTAACTCTTCATGTGGAAATATTTCTGTCTCGGATGGTTAATAATTTATTGCACTTGGACCCTGTTGCATTTTTATTAACCTGGAAACTAAACTATTTAAGTAGGTTAGCAAATTTGTTTTCAACCTGTTTTCAGTGAAAGCAAACTCTGAATACAGAAAGAATTGGCAATCTCACTCAACTTGTATACTAGTTGCAAAAATAGATTAAAATTAATACTGGGTGCTTTTCTGTGTTTGGGTTGACTGCGCACTTGACAGTTTGAATATAGGGAGTTAAACCATACAGATGCTCAGTTTCAAAAAGTTCAAAACTCTTTCATTCCCTAACACTAAACTTCTGTTACCTTGATAAATGAAAAAAGAGTTGACATTTTGACACAACGTGGAGTTCATCAAAATGTATCCCACATGTTAATTATGATTAGGTGTACATTCTGACTACAGACTCTTACTGGCCCTTCATCTTCCATGTGTTGATATGGGTCACCACTGCTCCTTCCACTAATCCCCTTACAGAAATAACATCAAATTTCAGTCAAATAATCAAATGCTTTAACATATTGAAGCTTTTATCCATAACTAGGATGAGCTGCCGTTTTTTGCTTTGTTTTTTAAGTTGAAAGCATGTTCCTACATGATCTTGATTTTGGAGCACTTTGACATAAGCCTCTGACGAAATGATGCTTATGTGCTTTCTCTGATTCATGTACTGCAAAGAAAAAATGGTTAAAGAAAGGGACAAGAAACAATTTCAAGTAACTGTGGTTGTACTTTAAATATTTTGAAAAAACCTACCATGGACTCATGGGTTGGATGGTTTCCTTCACTGCTGTAATAACTCTATGGGCCGAATTCAATGGCCGGGAGTCTCAGTGGGATGAAACCTCAATCAGGCAGTTAACTGCCTGCCATTGGAGTTTCCTGGGATGGCTAGGAATGGTGGCACTGCTGGGACTGCAGAGTGCCCTGGAGCAGCAGTAAAGGAGGCTCCAGAAAACTTGCAGGGACCAGTCAGGCAGACCCTGATGAAAGGCGCGTGTTTGTTGTGAGGGTAGGAGAGATTGGGGGTAGTTGTTGCTGCTGGGGGTGGGCGTCCATGGGCCTCAGGAGGTCCCTAACCACACTTCGGGGGCAACCGGGCGAGTGATTTCTCTCTTCCCTGCCCCGCGCCCCCAAGATTCCTGCAGGGATAAATTAAATTCTACCCTTTGGCTCCATGTTTGCTTAAAGTGGTGATTCTGTTGTATGATCATGAGAAGTTGCTCAGAGCAATGCAACTGTCAGGACCTTGAGGGAACTGAGCTGATACATGATTTATCAATGTTAATTTGGGAGGGAAAGAATATGCAGTCAAGTCATTTCAACTGTTGCATTAGTTCTGCCCCCGTGCCTGTTTCTTGGGCCTGTATCTCAGTCTATTTCCCTATTAATTAACCAAACAAAATAATTCATCCCACTGTAGTAATTTATCAATGTGGTTGATTCTCAACTGCCCTCTGAACAAGGGCAACTAGGGATGGGCAATAAATGCTGGCCAGCCAGTGATGCCCATGTCCCAAGAATGAATAAAAAAAACTCAAAGATCTCAGCAATTTTGACTTTTTTGATTAGGGTATTTCTGGTGATACCCTTTAAAGCTGTACTAAAATCTTTTTTTTAGGTTTCGAGTTTTTTTTATCAATAGAAATTAAATTTGCTTCAAGTTTTTTTAAAGTGTGAAGCATTTGTTTTGCTGGAAATGTAAGCCCTGGAGTAAGGGAATCATATTGGTCTTTGAAAAGGTAGTGAATTTGTACTGTCAAGAGGATTGAATGAACATTTTGTCTTTTTAATATATTTACTACAATTTATTTACTTACCAGATCTGCTGAAGATAATTGAATAATTGAATTAATTCTTCAAATTTCCTTCGGCTGTTTTTCCTCCCTTTAGTTTAACATATGTAAAGCATTGGTACATAATTATAACATATGGTTATCCTATTTGGAAGATCAGTGATGAACTTTTGATTATGGATCAAAGTTTAGTGTCAAATCAAGTACTGATTTCTGTCCAGCGGCAGCAATGAGCACAGTGGCGATGGTTTCCAAGGAACAGAATCTCATGGGGTTGTAACATTTTCCAAATTGCATCTCTGGAGAAATCTTTCTCGTGATACACAGTCTTTTATTTTGAAATATATCACTTGGCTTGACCTAAAGACCCTCTGATATTGCACAGACCTGTGCTAACGAAGATAACATTTCCATTCTTGGCATAACTGGTAGAGCTGTGTCTTTGGAGAAAATTGAAGTGTCTTTGAAAGTTATCCTATGTAAAAGAGAGAATGAAAATGAAGAAAAGACATGGAAGGAAAATATAAACTTGAATCTTTGGCTCTATGATTCTAAAAGTTGACTTAAGTAGAATGAGTTAAACTTGAACAATTTATTAAATAATCTGTACCAGCATTCTGCACACAGAATGTGCCTGCTTCCTACAATGAAAAATTCAGAATGTTGATGTACAATTCCTGGTGTCCAAGCAGTTTTATCTTAGTATTCATAGTCACAGGAATGTACGGGACCAGAAATAGCAATCTCAATTCACCTGGCTAGTTTCAATGTCTAGGAAATATATTCTACAAATCTCTATGAATATAGGAACGCACAAGACTGGAAAAATTACTGATGAATTGAGTGTGTTGCAATTTGTCTATCTTTAAACATCAGACACCAAGAGGGCATTGCTGAAAAAGATCAGTTGTCTCTATGCAGTTCCTCCCACCCCATAATTCATTTTGCGATTGGTCGCTATACTTGCAGCCCCTTGGGAATGCAAATTGAAAAATGGGGATTAGTTTTCTGCATATATTGATGTTACAACTGACTGATTTATGAATTATATTTTTAGATACAAATGGTAAACATAACAATTTGAACAACCATCTCTATCTCTGAGCGAAGCTCATTATTTCTGTACCTGGGGGATCAGTTTGTGAAGCAAACTTGATCTATCAGATATTTCATAAGCGTCTGTGCTGACAGAATTCTCTTTGTTAGTGTCATTTGCTTATTTTCAGAATTTAAATTAATGGTTTTAAGGACAAGTCATTGCCTTTTAAAGTATTTTCAATTGCATGTCAACAGACTGGAGAATAGATAAGCTCAATCTTTTGCCTGAAACTTTATTAGAACTGTTAAGTGGGACGGTTATCATGTCCTCGCAATGTCTTCTATTACAAGAACTTGTTGATTTTATAGGTTAATAGAAATATGGAAATCTGAATAAGTTTGCTGTTCACTCTTCAAAGAGCAGGCTGTGACATAAAAGACTTCCCATGGGGTCTGGACTTCTTAGTCATTTGCATTATATATGTACAATATAACCTCTTGAGGCTGTTTTCATTTAAGTTACACCCGAGAAACAGGTTATTTGGTTCAACATGCTCAAGTTGTGCTCACTCTCGAATTGGAATGATCTATTCTCATTCCTAGACTTTTCAATTCGTTAACATATTCTTTCTAATGTTATAAATTCTGTGCTAATAGTTACTTATGGTAAATGCTTCCAATTTCCAACAATGCTGTGAAAGATTTCTATTTCCTCCCTACATCTAATTATAGTTCTCATACCTCTGCTCGCTTATCAATTTGCCAACCAATGGAAACAGAATGTATTGTCAGTTTTGAAACCTCTTATAAATTCGTATCATATGAACCTTCTGCATCCATTTGATCATTAAATGAGACCAAAGTTCATTCACGCTGTTACTTTTTTCGAAGAAGCCTGGGAGATTTGTAGAGCATGATCTTCATTTTATACCCCATTACCTGTTGTTTTCTATGAGTCTTCATTTATGGAAACTGTATTTTTGCTGCAAGTGACAGTGTTAGGAGCAAGCCTGAACTCTTACCAATGACTTTGGTTTACAAGACTTCAACCTCTCTCTTTTTATTGGTATTATTGCTAACGGTATGGATTTTTTTAGTAAAACAACCAACAGGACAAAATTGTGCATATGCAGTACAGTACGCCAGCAAACAAATGCGTGTAACTGACTGAACCCCCAAAAGAATGCATTTGCAATACCAATAGGAGATGATGCCAATTATTTTTGAGAGTCATTCTTAACCTTTCTTGCATGGAAAGCATTCAGGGAAGGTTCACTCGGCTCATTTCCTTGGTTGATGGGTTGTGTTATGAGAGAAGGTTGAGCCAATACTTACTGGAGTTTCGAAGAATGAGAGGTGATCTTATTGAAACATATAAGATTCAGAGGAGGCTAAACAGGGTAGATGCTGAGAGCGGGTATTCCCTTTGTGGGGGAATCTAGAACTGGGGGGACAGTTTCAAAATATGAGGTCTCCCATTTAAGACAAGGATAAGGATTTTCTTATGAAGACCATCAGTGTTTTGGAATTTTCTTCCTCAGTGAGCAGTGGAAACTGAGGCATTTAATATATTCAAAGTTGAGTTAGACAGATTTTTGATTTCAAGGGAGTAAAGGATTATGGGGTGGTACGGCAGGAAGTTGGGTTAAGGCTACATTTAGATCAGTCCTGATCTTATTGAGTGTTGGAGCAGGCATGAGAGGCTGAATTGCCTACTCCTATTTCTTACATTGTGTTGCCCAAATTGCATGCCTGCTATTCCCTCAAGGTAAAAGTTATTTTCAAGGGTGTACCATTAAATCAAAGCTGCTCACATTTTTCTTTAATGGGCCAGGGTGGGAGGGGGGGATTTTTCACATAATATAAAGCACAATACCACAGATACTGGAAATTTGAAATAAAAACAAAATGCTGGGAAAACTCAACAGGTCCAGCAGCATCTTTGGAGAGAGAGAAAGAGTTAATGTTTCAAGTCCAATATGACTCTCATTCGGAACTAGATGTACTGGGGATATTTTTCATTTGGGTGTCTTGTTCTAGTTTTCAATTCCCTACTCTCTCCGTGGTAATGCTGCTGCAATGTCATCTTGATTTTCCTGCATCTGTGCAGAATTTGATTGTCCACTGACCAGAATTGAGAGAGAAACCCAGACTTCAACTTCAGTTCTGCTGCCTTTCGCTCTGTGACAAGCCCACTCTTTGACCTTGGAATTTGTTCTCTTGTGTTCAGTGAATGTCTGTTGCTTCCTGTGAAGTTGATTTTGCTTTTTTTCTAATTTTTCTTTCAGACCTTTCCCTTATATGCATTTTTTGTGTAAATTACTAACTTTTAAATATATCTACCTGTGCTGGGTATAAGCAAGAGGTGATTTGTTGGTCTCTAAGCTTTGTGGAAACAGCTTACATGTAGATTTAATATTTAATTTTGAGCAGTTTGTAGTTTAAACATAGTCTATTTAAATAGACCTTCAGTACTGAGTAGAGCCCATTCAGGACTTTCATTTTTACTGAGATTAAGCGCCATTGTACTCTTGATCGAATTCTGCGTTTGAATTATATATTTCTCTAGTTCTTTCATAGGGGGTGAGTGTCGCTGGCAACTCCAGCATTTACTGCCCATTCCTATTTGTCCTTTAGCTTATCTATCTTGTCCATAGATGCTGCCCAACCTGCTGAGTGTTCTAAGCATTTTCTGTTTTAGCAAACATTGTTTCATAATGCTTCCGTGAAGCCTGTTTTACTATTCCAAAGACACTACGTAAATACAAGTAGTTTTCCATATTTCCAGCAGCTGTCGTATTTTTGCTTTTTGTTCACTTTAACTCATAGGAGAAAAAGGAAAAGTAATTAATCCATCCGAAGACCATTAAGGACAGTATAGAACCACAACATGCTATAGAGTAGATTCAAACCGATTCTCAAGCTATGGCAGAACTGCTAAATGGCTATTTTGTGCCCATCTACACTCCTGTGGATGATGCTTATGTTCCAGTATTGAATGCCTTTAATAATATTCAAATAGATAAGTAATTAAAGCTTGGATAGTTTATTAAAGCTGAGTATGATAATACCTATGCAAGGTTGATTAAAAGGATGGGATAGATACTCTGTGAGGTCCTTACCTATTTCTTGTGATTTCAATAGAGTTCAGAGTTGTTCCTTTAGACTGGAAGCTAGCTCATATAGTTCATTTTTCAAAAAGTTGGAGGGGAAATCAGAGCTTGGAATCATTATTGGGAAGATGCTCGAACGGATCACAAGTGATATCCTTTATGATCACTGGGAAAGGAATGAAGAAGCCGTTGGATTTTCATTTGAAACAAATATGTTATGTCTGACAAATGTGCTGAGAGTTTTTTGAGGCAGTGGAGAAGGGAACTTCAGTAGATATTGTCTATTTGGACTTTCAAAAAGCCTTTGATAAAGTACCTCAAATAGATTACTTCACAAGATAGATTATTGTGGTGTTAGGAATTTGAAATGCTCGGTTTGGAATTGGTTCCAATCTTGTTGCCAAAAAGTTATAGTTAACAGATGTGGTTCAGCTTAGAGATACCTTACTGCTGGTACCCATCAGCGATAAGCTGGTCCTGCTATATTTCACCATCTTTATTATTGACCTGATTAGTGGACTGGTATGTAAGTTTGCAGATAATACTAAATTGCAATGGTTAAGATGAAAGAGAACTGGTGGCAGCTCAGCACCACCTTCTAAAGAACAATTCAGGATGGCCAACAAATTTTGGACTTGCCAACAATGCCCACATCCCATGAAAGAATAACAAAAATCAGATCTAAAAGCTTTAAATGTGCAGGTGGAGGGGATCTCGCAATGTAAATGACATTTAATTTAGATAAAGTTGAGCTTGTTGGTATGGTTAGAACAAAATGCACCTATCGTTTTCAGGAAATTAGACTGAAATGAGTTGGGAGAGACAAGGATCTTTGATCTTTGAGTTACTGCAACCGATGTAGAGAAACTGGAGCTTAAGTTGTTTTAATAGAACCATTCTTCCATTATAAATTGTTCTGACACACTACAGGTCGCTGGTCAGACCACATTTATAATATCATGCCAATTTTTGTCGCCCCATGTGGTTGGTGATATAGTCATGGAAAGGATCCAGAGGAAAGTTACAGATTGAATCCCTAGAACAGAGACGTTTAAGAGGAGATTTGATTGAGGTGTTCAGAATCGTGAAGAATTTAGAGTAAAAAAGGAGAAACTATTTGCGGTGTCAGAGGGTTGGTAAACAGAGGACACAGATTTAAGGTGATTCATAGAAGAACCAGAGGTGACATGAGGAAACATTTTTTACACAACGAGTCATGATTTAGAATGGACTGCCCGAAAGAGAAGTGCAAGTAGCTATAATCATAGCATTCAAAAGGGAATTGGGTCAATACTTGAAGGGAAAAAATAATAGGACTTTTGGGTAAGAGCGGGAAACTGGGATTAATTGGATAGTTTTACCACGGAGCTGGCACAGGTATGATAAGCTGAATGGCCTTCTCCCATGCTATGATTATATTATACTGTTAAAGTATAACAATATAATGTATGGAGGAGGAATGGCCTAATAGTATTACCGCTAGACTATTAATCCAGAAACACAGCTAATGTTCTGGGGACCCGGGTTTGAATACTGCCACGGCAGATGGTGGAATTTTAATTCAATAAAAATATCTGGAATTAAGAATCTCCCGATGACCATAAAACCTTGTCGATTGTTGGAAAAACCCATCTGATTCACTAATGCCCTTTAGGGAAGAAAATCTGCCGTCCTTACCTGGTCTGGCCCACATGCGACTCCAGAGCCACACCAATGTGGTTGACTCTCAACTAGGGATGGGCAATAAATGCTGATGTGGAGATGCCGGCGTTAGACTGGGGTAAACACAGTAAGAAGTTTAACAACACCAGGTTAAAGTCCAACAGGTTTATTTGATAGCAAAAGCCACACAAGCTTTCGGAGCTCCAAGCCCCTTCTTCAGGTGAGTGGGAATTCTGTTCACAAACAGGGCATATAAAGACAGAGACTCAATTTACATGAATAATGGTTGGAATGCGAATACTTACAGCTAATCAAGTCTTTAAGAAACAAAACAATGTGAGTGGAGAGAGCATCAAGACAGGCTAAAAAGATGTGTATTGTCTCCAGACAAGACAGCCAGTGAAACTCGGCAGGTCCAGGCAACTGTGGGGGTTACAGATAGTGTGACATGAACCCAATATCCCGGTTGAGGCCGTCCTCGTGTGTGCGGAACTTGGCTATCAGTTTCTGCTCAGCGACTCTGTGCCGTTGTGTGTCGCGAAGGCCGCCTTGGAGAACGCTTACCCGAATATCAGAGGCCGAATGCCCGTGACCGCTGAAGTGCTCCCCAACAGGAAGAGAACAGTCTTGCCTGGTGATTATCAAGCGGTGTTCATTCATCCGTTGTCGCAGCGTCTGCATAGTTTCCCCAATGTACCATGCCTCGGGACATCCTTTCCTGCAGCGTATCAGGTAGACAACGGTGGCCGAGTTGCAAGAGTATGTACCGTGTACCTGTTCTCACGTGAGTCTCTGTCTTTATATGCCCTGTTTGTGAACAGAATTCCCACTCACCTGAAGAAGGGGCTTGGAGCTCCGAAAGCTTGTGTGGCTTTTGCTATCAAATAAACCTGTTGGACTTTAACCTGGTGTTGTTAAACTTCTTAAAATAAATGCTGGCCAGCCAGCTGTGCCCAGGTCCCACAAATTAATTTTTAAAAATCTATTATACTGTTAAAATGAGCCTTTATCCCAAAAAGGCCATGAAATCTAATTGCTCCTGATCAGTTTGTTTGGTGAGGGGATTGTACAGGATAACAAATGCTGTGTAAATTTCATGGTCAGAACAACTAACATTCAGTAACCAGCTTTCTAGTTTTTAAAAATCACAGTGATGGGCAAACTGTGCTACATGTAATATTTATATTTATGGTATCTAAGATTTTGCAGCAATGACAGTCACTCTGTTGGACATTGGAAAAGTAGTTGCTGGGCCTTGTTAGAAAACAGCACATATTCAGAATCAGCATGAGCAGTGCTACTGAAGAATAGCACGGAGCTGTGGAAATATTTGTCGCATCATACACACATTACATCACTACTAAATGAAAGGCAAAATCATCACATTGTTCACAAATCTTGTGAACTTTTCACATTTAAACCTGATCCATTTCCGCAATTAAGCTTTGAAATGTGTAATGATCTGTGTGGTGAGGGGATAGATGTACTTTTCCATGAGAAATACCTCATAGTTCAAACATACATATGCTGTTTGTAAGTTTGAGTTTTGTCCACCCCTGAAATAAGCTTAGTCATTCAATGCTATAATACCCACCATCTGATTATATATTTGAATTAAATTTTATAGTATTTTTGATTTTTTACAAAGAAACCAGGATGGGCTTGGTACCAAGGCAGGAAAAACGGTGCCTAAAATGGACCTAAATAACAAAGTAGGCAAGATGAATTTACAGGCTACCGTGTACTCCAAATGAAAACTCACATGGTACGGTACGGTTTCCCATATTCATAATTTTACTGTTTCTCTTAATTTAGTTACAAACCAGTTTAATAAGAAAAGCATACTGCCGCAAATGGCCATTACATAAAGGCATTACTGTGCTGATTTTCCCGATCACAGCCATGCTGAAGGTTGTATTATAGTTGACCATAACAGTCTCAGGCTAGGAAGGGAAAGAATCAGTTCGAAGTCCTGCTCATTATTCAAATAACTTTGCTGGAAATTTCTATAAACCCGTTCTGATGACAAAGTTAGGTTTGCTTGTGAAACCTTACATAGTTGAAAATCCGGTCCAGTCTCATGTAAAGAATTTGGTGCAGTACTGGACAGCTCAACCGTGTCCAATTTGGCCCTAATGAAATTTAAAATTTACCGAACTTTCCAAAATGCTGTTAGTGTAGCTTTTAATGCCTCAAAGTCAAGTGTGTTTACAGGATATCATAAACTTCTCGGAGTAAGGGGGAAAAAGTAGCTGAACCATCCATCACTACAAATTGAAAGGTAATTAAATGCCAGCGATGAGGGCAGGTTTGGGTTTTATGGTTCTTACGATCAAATAACATTGAGACACACAGTGTAATGGGAAATGTTGCTTGTGACGGAAACACTGGTGATTTGTTAACAATGTACGTGCCAAAAGTACATGCTTTAAAATAGAACGCATCCTAAGGCACTTCATGAGAATATAATCAGACCAAATTTAACATGGAGCCAATGAACAGGGCATAAGGGCAGGGTGATCAAAAGATTTGTTAAGAAGCAGATCTAAGCAGAACTTTAAAGGAGGAGGGAGGTAAAGATGCAAGGGGGTTTGGGGAAGGAATTCCAAAACCAGGACCTAGAGCAGTGATTGGCAACCTAGAGTAGTGAATGGGTTGCATGAGTGGCCCTCCTTCATCCCTGGGCCGTAAGATTGAAATCAGGCTTGTTGACTAACCATGACCCTGTGAATATTGAATACATTTAATACATGCCGAATATTTCATAACGAGTTATAGAAAATGCTTAATCATTCATATATTAATAGAATTGCCATCAACTTCAAATGGTAAAAGCAAATGAAATATTTAAACTTTGGAAGCAGCGAGAGCACACAGCTCTGTGTTATGTGCAATTAGCAAGCACCTTACTTCACTTGCCCTTGCTTTATGTGCATATCACTTCAGTTATACCCATAGTCTAAAAAACCACGGATGCAAATCAGCGGAATGTGGCTACCCCTATATATGGACAATGATCAACAAAGCGTGTCATGGGCCGCAGGTTGTCCATCACTGGCCTAGACATTAAAGGTACTGCTGTCAGTAGGGCGAAGGAAGTGGGAGATGCACAAGGGGCCACAGGAATGTAGAGTTCTCTAAGAGTTGTAGGTTTGGGGAGATTACAATCCTGGGGAGAAGTGAGGCCATGGAGGAATTTGAACATGAGAATGGATCATAGAACCTCCTATGGTGCAGAAAGAGGCCATTTGACCATCTGATTCTGCACACCCTCCAAAAGAGCATTCCACTCAGGCCTTCTCCCCGTACGTTTACTATGGCTAATCTATCTAACTTGCACATCTTTGGACCGTGGGAGGAAACCGGAGCATCCAGAGGAAACCCACGCAGTCACACGGAGAACGTGCAGACTCCACACAGTCACTCAAGGCCAGAACCGAACTCAGGTCCCTGGCACACAGAACTAACCTCTGCTACCCTTTTCTTGATTTTAAAGTGCTTTAAAATCCAGGCATTGATGAACTGCAGAGACTGCAAGTCTCTGTAGGTTAGCAAGCACAGGAGTGATGGCTGAATGAGACTTGGTACAAATTACAGGCAGCAGAATTTGAGATAGGTTCAAGTTAATGGATGGTGGAAGATGGGAAACCAGCCAGGAGACTATTGCAGTAGTGAAGCCTAGAGCTGATAAAGGTATAAATTAGGGTTTCAGCAGCAACAGATGGTGGGAAATATTAAGATATTGTAATTCAAAACTGATGCTCCCTTGTTCTGAATTCTCAGAGGAAACATAACCGAGGGAATAGGTTCTTTGCATCAACTCTATCAAATCCCTTTATCATTTTAAAAGATCCTAAATAAATCATCTTTTAGAAGTTTGGAGTGTACAAACCAAATTTAAGTAACTTATTCTCAAGTTATTTCTTGAAGCCCTGCTACCCTGCTAAATCTGTGTTGCACAATGTCCTGTTAATGCCAGAATATCTTTCCTGGTGTTCAATGTCCAAAATTGAATGTAGAGCTTTAAAAAGGTCTCAGCGAGCTCCACATACCAGACACATTGCTTTCGCACTTTTGTATTACAACCTTCTTAACATAAAGGCCATTATTTCATTTCATTGACCTTTTGGATTAACCTTTGTAACTGTGTGCCACCTTTTAATGATTTCTAAATACTCCAAAGCTCTTTCACACCACCTAGACTCTCACTCTTAACTAAACAGGGCAAGTGTATCCAACGAGTAGCTGAGCAATACTGTTTTCTTGGACATTCTGGGCTTGATCTCAGTTGTAGTTGTACTGTTGGCCTCTCTACCTCTGGTTTAGGAAAGAAAGGTTCTCTCTCCTCAGCATTTTCTGGTGGTTTCTAGTTGAAATTCATTTTGTGTTCTCTTACATTAGAAGCATAATAAAGTTTATTTATTAGTCACATGTAGGCTTTTATTAACACTGTAATGAAGTTACTGTGAAAATCCCCTAGTCGCTGCACTCTGGCACCTGTTTGGGTTCGCTGAGGGAGAATTTAGCATGGCCAATGCACCTAATCAGCACGTCCTTCAGACTTTGGGAGGAAACCGGAAACCCACGCAGACACGGGGAGAATGTGCAGATTCCACACAGACAGTGACCCAAGCTGGGAATCGAACCTGGCTCGCTGGCACTGAGTCAGCAGTGCTAACCATTGTGTCATCACAACGCCCAACTATGATATTAATTGTGCTCAGTGTCCACCAGGACTGAATAGGTGTTTCAACAAGTAATTGAAAGTGGACTGAAGCTCTGGTGCCACATTCCAAAAACTCCTTCAGGAAGTCAGGAGCCAAAACTGTTAAATGAAGAAAACATTCCCCGTAAAAGAAATGTTTCATACCTTTGAAAGCCCTCTGATACTGCCTGAGAGATGACAGTGCATCCCAAAGAAATGTTGTTGGGTACAGCAATCGGGTTACAAACAGCTACAGCGGTAGTCAGTAGCACATGGGAGTCATAGATTTTTAATCATAATTCAATTTGCCTGACCACAGTAACATTTTAATAGGGTCCACTGACTTAATGGATCCATAATCTTTTGCGCTGTAGCAGTGCTGCTGAAATCCATCAGTGATTTCTTCATGGGAGAAGTGTAAGAAATGAATGCTATTCTACCTCGGATGTATTGATGGTCTCAATAAAATTGAAAATATTTGCATGTATAAAAATGTATTACCACTTTGATTTGGGCACTTAATTTGGTGACATGGTGTCTGAAGGGGAAGGAAGCTTGTAAAGAGTTAAAATTGAACCAATTTGTCAGCACTTCAAAAAAAGGACATCAGAGACCACCAATTGCCAGTGTAATCATAACGTTAAACAGGAAAGCCTCACATTAACTTTCATGTCATAAAAATTATCATAAAATTTAAATAAGAACTCCAGGGACTCGCTTTTGAAAATTGACAAGTTAAATGTTTATTTTAAGATGCCAAGAAGAGCAAGTGGGCATTTATTTCGGAAGTTTCCTGCCGGCTGCAGTTTTCTCTTAATTATTTCTTCCTTCTGACCTATTTAATGTTTTTTTTTGTGAATGGAATTCTGGTAAAGTGTACCCATCCAATTCAGGTTAAGTACACACTGGTGTTTTTCTGACCCTCCCAGAAAATGGGCATTTGATCAGAAATGTGTCCATGAACTCATTTGAATGTTATATTTGGATCCCAGAACAGACCTATTTCCTCTGTTTCTGTAACATTGCCAAAAATCAATGCATTTTGAAGATTAAGGATGATGACCTCAGAATCATAGAATTGTTATGGCACTGGAGGAGGCCATTTGGCCCATTGTGTCTACACTGGTCTCCAAATGATCATCCTGACTTAGTGCCATCCCCCTGACATTTCCCCATACCCCTGCACATTGTTTCTATTCAGTAATCGTCTTAAGCCCTCTTACATGCCTCGATTGAACCTGCCTCTTTCCGGGCAGTGCATTCCAAACAGGAACCACTTGTGTGAAGAAGTTTTTTCTTACATCATATTTACCTCTTTTGCAAATCATTTTAAACCTGTGCCCTCTTGTCCTTGATTCTTTTATGAGCGAGAACAGTTTCTCCCCATCTACTCTGTTCATCCCCCTTGTGATTTTGAACATCTCTATCAAATCTCCTGTTAGCCACCTTCACTCCAAGAAGAACAGTACCAGCCTCTTCAATATATCATCATAACTGAAGCTTCTCATCCCTGAACCATTCTTAGAAACCTCTCCAATGTGTTCACATCCTTCCTGTCATGTGGCGTCCAGAACTGTGCACAATATTCCTGTTGTAATTGTGCAATGTTCAAATCTTAGGGCACTGGTTTCATGTTTTGATTGAACTTGGTTTGATCTGTTGGGTATTCAGCACCAGAATGATGCAAGAAGTAGAAATTAGATTATGTAAACATTGTCCAGAGGGCAAAAGCTCCTTATTGATTTGCGTTAGTGTGCTTTGAGAATTAAACAATTTCAGTGGGGCTACTTTTGAAACCATACTTCATTTTCTGACACTTTTAACACCTGCCTTTAAATTTGTTTCCATCTCTCTTTATTTCCTTTTTAAATTTCTGTTGAACTCCAGGCTCTGATATGTAATACAGATTCTTGTTGGTGTGAAAATGGAGAGTCAGCTCCAGTTTAATTTTCTATAATATATTCTGTTGCAGATTGGTGTACTATATTTATCACAGTCAATGTTGGGTAGATTCCTTGCAGGCATGTTGTTCCTGGCGATATTTTGAGTAAATTTGTAAAGATTAATGTTCAAATTTTGGTGTAGGTTCTGCAGTAAGCTGCTATAATTTCTTCAATCCAATCAACACCTTTTCACTGCTTTTCTTGTGTAATTAAAGTGGTTTGAGCATTGATTTTGGCTATCAATGTACCCATTTGAATTCAAATTTGATTGGTCAGAGTAACTTGATGTCCAGCAGATGTTGCAAATTTATCTAAAATTAAGCATTGTGTTTAAAATGATATATTCCATGTCATGACAATGTGCAGGTTAGACGTCTGGTACCTCCAGTGGTGGAATGTTCCCTAATATTCTGTAAGGTTTCAATTTCAATTCGTTGCCTGCCGCGCTTCAAGAAGGCAGCGCACCACCACCTTCCCAAGGGCAACTAGGATGGGCAATAAAATGCTGGCAGACAGTGACGCCCATGTCCCATGAATGAATAATAAAATAAATTATGAAGACTTAAAACATTCATCCATTTAGTTTGAAGATTTCAACTACTTTTTCTCATCTGAGTTGAAAATATTAATGTTGAGTGCATTTTAAACACCAAAGGAGTGGTTGCACATTCTTATACCCCCCGCAGAAGTGGCACTTGCAGTTAATGTATCTTGGACAATACAGAGTGCTATCAAATAGGTGCCAGCTCGCAGGCTGTTTGGCAATTTCCATCTCAAATTGCAACATCAGTAAATAGCCCGTCTACTCTGTAACATTCATCTCAATCCCAGTCTGAAAAGCGCTCCCTACTGCACTACTAGGGCAATTTCTTCCAGTTTTCTATTGCAGTAATTTTGCAGTCATCCACCATACTTTGTATCTACATTATCAATGTTACGGGTCCAGTTAATCTGGTTAATGGTGATATCTACGATGTTAATGGAGGGCGACTCTAGTGATGATCAATATTATGAATCATTATTCTGCAGGATTTCTAGTTCTGAAGTATAATGAGAAAATAGGTGATACGTTGATGTTACAGCTCCTACAGAAAAGCTTGGTAATCTCAGCCATGTGGTTTTATCTTAGTAAA
The DNA here is from genome assembly GCF_964213995.1 of Mustelus asterias. Taxonomy (NCBI): domain Eukaryota; kingdom Metazoa; phylum Chordata; class Chondrichthyes; order Carcharhiniformes; family Triakidae; genus Mustelus; species Mustelus asterias. The sequence continues at coordinate 5,481,692 of NC_135826.1, read as the reverse complement.
TAGGTTAGCTTATGTATATATGTACATATTTTCACCGCACCCCATTCCCCAATAAATTCACCGCATGCTTTTCGAGAGAAAATGTTAATTGTATTTTTTTTCTTTTGCAGGCTCTTTTTGTCCTTTTTATTTTGGCCTACATTCATATAGCCTTTTCCCGCTCTCCAATCAATTGCTTAGAGCATGTCCGTGAGAAGTGGCCACGGGATGGAATTCTCCGTGTTGAAATCCAGCGCAACTCTAGTCGTGCCCCCATTTTCCTTCAGTTCTACGAATCCGAAAATTTTGCAGGCATGGTAAAGGAGCCAGCAGAAGATGAAGAAGAGCTGACCATAGAAATGTTTGACAACAGTTCCATACAGGTGTGATTGCTGTTCTGACTGTAGCAAGAATTGTTCATTTTGATTCAGTTCTGGTGAGAATGTCAGTTTGAAGTTTTCATTATTTTAAAAATGTTATTTGAAGTTTGTGTCAGCAGCTTTATAATAAGTCAGTAATGAAATAGAACAAGTGAAAAGAAAACTCGGATATTAACAGAAAATGGAGATGGATCAGTAGCCCTAATCTTGGTCACTTAACACAGGCTGTACGACACTAACCAAAAGAGAAAATGCCAGAAAATCTCAGCAGGTCTGGCAGCATCTGTAAGGAGAGAAAAGAGCTGACGTTTTGAGTCCAGATGACCCTTTGTCAAAGCTCTTCTTACTGATGCTGCTAGACCTGCTGAGATTTTCCAGCATTTTCTCTTTTGGTTTCAGATTCCAGCATCCGCAGTAATTTGCTTTTATCCTATACGACACTAATGCTGTTAACTTTAAATTCCAGCTGAAGGAGTTAATTGGGGACAAAGATGTAAACAAAAATACAAAAAAGGGTGAAGTGGAGTTGAATTCTGATGGATTTTAGTGAGCGTTATTCCTGGACCATTCCCTGAAATAAAGCCACCCAAAGCAGTGCTGTCCAATAGCTGACTTGGGAAACTCCCATTTGTATTTCAATTAGTTTATTCATTTGAATTTTGTGTAGTTGGAGGTTTGGAAAGGCCTGTTTCTAGCATTGGCGACTATCACCTAGATTTGTTCGTATCAGCACTTACAAATATTTGCAAATAATGACGAAGATTTGTATATATTAAAATGCTGTCTTAAGGCTCCATAATATCACCTATGAAGACAAAATAGCTTGGGATTCTCTGAAGTTAGTGTTAAGTGTTGTGTTAATACATCCCCACAAACCTGAATTCAGTTAGCGATGGACAATTGAGCAGACTATAGGAAGAGAAAAAATATAAAGCTCAGTTATTTTTATAGCGATCTGTCACTTGAATTGCTGATGGTGGGATGTCCTAGCTCATAATATTTTTTCACCTTTCACTCATTAGCTAGATAAGGTGAGGGAACAGAAGTAAGTCCCAGAACTGCGAATATCCCAGTGGTCTTGGAGAATGAAACATTTAGTGGTAAATCTACTGAAATGCACAGATCAAAGAAAGTGAGCCTATGGGGATGCATGAATACTGGGAAGAATGGAAAACTAGTTTCGCTCGAGTAGTTTTCAGAACAGACAAAAAATTGCAATAAATTAGTTTTTAATACAACTGTAACACACACCTATTGCAGCTGCTTGATTTCTATTTGTATTAATTTGTGATAATTGTTATACTTCATAGAAGTTACCATATTGAGGGTTGAGATAATCTAGACATGTGGAAATCTTATACAAATTTCTAATGCAGGAAAAAGATTTGTTGTCAGGTATGATATAACTGCTGATGTATTTAACATTATTTATACACTAAGATCTGGGGAAAAATCACCCTAATACCATTTGTGTAATTTGCTTAATTCATCTTCCCATTTCTGCCATTGCTGTGCAAGCACCCTCATCACTATTTCACCCTGTTATTTACACTAAATGCTCCCCAGACACCACTCAAATTTGGAAGGGCAATCTATAGTTGTACTGTTCCCTGTTTTGAAGTAGAGGCAGTGGGAAAATCCTACACGTGCACTATTGCTATTGCTGATGCCTTAATGACATGTTGTTGTATACCCTGTATAAATTTGTTCTAGTAAAACCCTATTTTTGGCTTGATGTGCTATGCAGATAGGAGCTGACCATCAACTGTTTCAATCACAGTACACCAGCAAAAACACGCATTAAATGAAAAGCAGTGAAGACGAGATTGCTTTAATTTATTAAACACTAGTCTATGTTCGAATATAAAAGTATAGTTTTAAGAGCTGTAATATTTCACTTCAGTGCGCATCCATATTTAATACAGTTCCGGTTTTAACGTTTTATAATATAAATGCTACATGTAATCTGAGGTTATTTGGAGCAGAAGGGGTCTGAACTGTTTGTCACCAATTTATCCTCAATTGTAAACTTGCACAGAAAGACATAATCAAAAACTGTAGGACCAACATTTCTCTTTGAAGATGCTATTTGTACATGCACAGAGAGAAGCTTAGACAAGCTTAAACGTCACAGGTTTATTGCATGTTTTTCTTGTTCCTGAGTAAAAGCAGAGGGAACTGCCAATGAACTAAGCAAGTCTTGACTAGTGGTCAGATGCAGCACTGAAAAGATGTGACGGGGCTTCTGGAAGTGACCCCTAGGCTATGATACAACCATGCTGGATTAATAAAAATAATAGTCATTAATCTATGTTCAAAGGTCTTAGCAAACCAGAAGAGTGCTAATACCTGTGACAATGTTATCAGTAAATGCTGAAGGCTTTCTGGTTCCTGGGAAAGATATTTTTAAATTCAGAAATTATTGAAGATTCCACCCAAAATGTTAACCAGTTTCAGATGCTGGCCAATCTGCCATGCATTTTTACCGCTTGTGTTTTCATTTCTTTGTGACAAACTTGTGCCTAATTCTTCTTGCCTTTCTGCTCCTTTTCGCAGTTTGAACTCGACATAGAACCCAAAGTGTTCTTAAAGCCCTCACTTGGAAATAAAGCAGAAGTTGTAACGCAGGTGGTACAGAATGATAGCCAGGGGCTCTCATTCACTGAGGCACCTAGTAAAGGTATGCAGCCTCTGCAGGAAACAGTCTCCGAGTTTGAGATGCTAACGAGAGCAGGTAAAATTTTAGTGATACAAAAGCTCTTCTTTCCCCCTTTTTTCCAACCTGCTTCCAACATCTCTCAAACTCTACACTTGGGTAGGATCCTCATTTGCTCACCTTGGAGATTTATAATTGCTAATCATACTAAAATTTTTGGTGAAATAGTGCCCGATAATTGATCACTCTGAGCCTCGATTTAGAAGTGTGAAATAACTTTTGTTTTTCTAAGTGCTGTTTAAAGTTTCTTGAGCTCCAAAGACAGCTGCTGCAAAACTCACTAATTGCTTATCACAGCTTTTCTGCTTTTCACAACTTCTAGCAGTTCCAAAATATTTTCTGCGTTTGCTTCTGAACATTGTCAGACATCTAAAGCAGAGCCTGAGGTATAAAGTCTGTACCTTTAGATTCAAAAAAATGTTTATTAATCTTGTAAAACACAGCCAGTTGCTTTAATTATATTTTGTTGTCGCTGGTCTTATTTAATGTATTGGTATCAAACGCTGCAGGAAACTTTACATGTAAGCTAAATTTCGAATGTATGATGCTTTTAAACTTATAACATTGCTTGCAACACTACTAGTGACTGATTGCAAATTCCGGTACACGACCCTAACATTTTGATGGTCACAACAGGCACAACCCAAGTCTGTAATAGAAAAATGTATACTTCTGTTGCTGGGTGTTTTTCATAGGTGAAGTGGACCCAGTCTGAAAATTCCACGCCCATCCTCATGACTTATTGAAATTATAGTGACAAGATTGATATGTAGCATTGTCCTTTTATTAATGTTAATTTTTGTTTTTGGCTCGAGGCTGCGGTAAAACGTTTTACATCCCACCAATTCCTGGATAATTCCATGGTTACTTAATTTGAGCTTAAAAGGGCTCACTGCTAATCACCTCTGTTCATCCCCATGTATATCATTTATTTTTTGGATTTTAAGTAGGGATTAGGATGATATTGATATAGACAGTAAAGACATTTACAATATGGTGAAACCTGCTTAAGTGCGCACATTCTGGTAGTTAAAAATGTACACCAAATTAGGTTAACCAATTAACTGGTCTACTTTGAAGTTGATTGATGCTAATTTGTTGAGTACACATTTACAGGCTGGAATGTTCTGAAAATGACAGTTTTTAATATAAGCTTTGACCTGACATGAAACAATGAAGAAAACTTCATTGTTTTATTTTTTCTTAAAGCCAACTTTTTGGCAAACAGAACAAATCAGCCAGTGAGGCTCATCTGAAACAGAGCGGAACCAACTCGTGGAGATCCTCAGGAACAGAGCAGGGTCAGCCAGCAGGGTTTCTCAGGAACAGAGTCAGCCAAAGAGCTTCGTCCGAAACAAAATGGAATCAACCAGTGGGTTTTTCTGAGATAGGTCAGCCTGTGGGGGTCTGTCAGAAACAGAATAGGGTCGGCCAGAGAAGCTTTTCAGGAGCAGAGCAGGATTAACCAGAGGAGTTTTGAGTGGATTCTGCCAGAGGTACGGTTCAGAATGAAGCAGGATCGTGAAAAAGAATAAAGTTCCAGGAAAGATACTGCAGCTCTGGACTTTTAAACAAGCTTCTCAAGTAAAACAAGTCATTTGTTAATCAAGACAACTCTTCTGTTTTGAGAAAGCATTTTATCATCTAACCATACCTTGAGTTGAAATAACAATTTAGCAAATCAAAATGAGAAATGCTTGACTTAAGCAGATCTAACCCATGATGGTAAAAGTTGGGTAATGCATCATAAGCAAGCGAGTCCTAAATGTAAAGATGTACCATAAACAATTTGAACTATACTTCAATTTGACATGGTTCACATTTTTAAGACAAACTGTCTAATTGCCCCAATTGTCGAGCAGTTTTGAGTAGCTTTACAATTTATTGAACTATTCACTGTAACATGGACTTATCAATATCATGTGAATTCCTTGACAGCAGTGAATGCTAGTTGATTTCTATGGTATCTTATTGAACTGGCTATCCAGAGACCTGGACTAATAAATCCAGCGATGGAGGGATGTTGGTTGAAAGATATGGTTCTGTGAGTATGTCTAAGTCAGGTTGTTACTTGTCCTGCTGGTGGGCCTCTTGACGGTATTCAGTCAGGAGGAATGGTCCTGGGAGTCCTCTACATTGGCCTCAGACCCCAGCTGCTTGCCTCAAAGGCGCATATCAAACAAAATCTGACACCTTGCCACATGAGGAACTTGGTCAAAGAGGTGGATTTTAAGGAGCACATTGGGAAGGGCGGTGTGCTAAATGAGGTACATTCATAACAAATTGGACATCAGTAAAGTACTCTAGACCATTAGCAGCAGCAAAATTGCATTCCACTACAATCTGTAGCCTCATGACCCAGCATATCCCTCACTATTAAGCTTTGCACCAACTTTGGTTCAATGAGGCGTGCAGGATAGTATGCCATGAGCAACAGTGCACCTAAAAATGAGGTGCCAGCCTGGGTGAAACTCCAACACAGGACCTGATGCATGCTAAAGAGTGGAAGCAGCAGGCTATAGGCAGAAATAAACAATTCCACTGCCAAAGGATTGGATTAAACCTCTGCAGTCTTGGCACATCCAGTCATGAATGGTGGTGAAACTAAGCAGCTCGCAGGAGGAGGCTCCATGAATGTCTCCATTCTCAACCACCTTTAGCCAGCAGTGCGAAGTAATTGATCCATATTAGCCTCCACCTGAAGTGAACCATCGCAGAAGCCAGTCTTCAACCAATTCTATTCACTCCCATGATACAAGGAACAGCTGTGTTGACTGCAAGGCTACAGGCCCCTGAAGCATACCGGTTGTAATGCTGAAGATTTGTGCTTCTTGTCAAGCTGTTCCAGGCCAGCTACAACACTGATCATCTTTCAGACAAGGTGGAAAATTGCTTTGTCCACAAAAAACAGGACAGATCCAATCCAGCCAATTATCACCCCATCAATTTACTCTCAATCATCTCAAAGTAGAAATGTTCGTTCACAGTGCTTTCAAGTGGTACCTACTAATATCCTGCTCACCAATGCTAAGTCTGGGTTCTGTCAGCACCACCCAACTCCAAACCTAATTTCTACCTTGGCCTAAACCTGGACAATAGAGCTGAATTCCAGATGTGTGATCAGTGTAACCTCCTGTGACATTAAGGCAGCCAGCCTTTGGCCAAGTATGGCATGAAGGAGCCCTAGTAAAATTGAAATGATTGGGAATTGGGAAGATTTCACTGACTGGATTCATGCCTAGTACAAAGGAAAATGGCTATTTGTTACAAGTCAATCGTCTCAGTCATTGAACATCACTGCAGGTGTTCTTCAGGGTATGGCTCAATTGTCTTCAGCTGCTTCACTAATAACCTTCCCTCTCTTGGTCAGAAATGGCAATCTTCGTTGATAATTGCATGGTGCTCAGTTCCATTCACAACTCGTCAGATGCTGATGCAGTCTTATGTAGCAAGATCTGGACAATATTCTGGCTTGGGTTGATAAAGGGACAAGTAACATTCACGCTGCATAAATACCAGGCAAAGATCATCTCCAACAAGTTAAAGTCTAAACACCACCCTTGAAATTCAGCAGCATTAGTCAAATCCTTCACCATCAATACCCTGAGAGTAACAATTGACCAGAAGCTTAAATGAACTAATCACGTAAATACTGTGGCTACCAGAGCAAAGGGTGGGTAACCTATGGTGAGTGACATCCGTCTTAACTTACCAAAGCCTTGTGACCACCTACAAAGCACATGAGGAATGTGATGGCATACATTTGGATGAGTGCCGCTCCAACAACACTCAAAGAAACTGTACCATCCAGGTCAAAGCAATCTGCTTTAATTGGCATCCCGTCCACCACCTTAAACATTTGCTCCCTTTGCCACTGATGCAAATTGGTTGCCATCGACAAAATGCACAGCTGTAACATGTCAGCTTCAACTACACCTTCCAAACCCATCATCTATGTCACCTCGAAGGACAAGGGAAGCAGGCTCATGGGAACACCATACCTACAAATTCCAATCACAAAACATCCTGACTTGGAAGTAAATCATCACTGGGTCAAAACCTTGGAACTCGCATCCTAACAGCTCCAAGGGAGCACTAACATCCCATGGACTGCAGTAATTCCAAGAAGGCAGTTCACTGGCATCTCCTCAAGGGCAATTAAGGATGGGCAATAAATGTTGATCTTGCTCATCCTGTTAATAAATAAGTCTGTGTACGGTTTTGGTGGTCTCATTTGAAAAAGGATATAATTTGGTTATATGCATTTCAGAGATGTTAACGCGACTCATTTCTGGGATGAAGGGCTTATCTTATGAAGAAAGGTTGGTCCCATACCCATTGGAGTTTAGAAGAATGAGAGGTGATCTTACTGGAACATACAAGATCCTGGAAGTGATCGGATGAATACTCGAAGATCTTTCCTCTTGTGGGGAAGACAGAACTAGGGGACACAGTTTAACAATAAGAAGTCTCCTTTTTGATCGAGATGAGGAGAATTTTTTCTCTGTGTTGTTAGTATGTGGAATTCTCTTCCCCAGAAAGCAGTGGAGGCTGAGTCATTGAATTTTTTCATGGCTCAGTTAGGTAGATTTTTAATAGACAAGGGAATTGAGGGTTACGCGGGGATGACAGCCAAGAAAAGTGTTGAGACCACAACCAAATCAGTCATGATCTTGTGGAATGATGACACAGACTCAAAAGGCCAAATGATCCACTCCTGCTCCAAAGTTTATGTTCCTAAATTAATACTCTGGGGTAAAACCTTTTGCAGTATCTTATGAGCTAACAAAGAAAATAGCCAACTCAGGTGAGTGAATGGCCTAAGTGAAGCTCTGTAACCTTGAAGGAGATGTACTTAGTTTTTAACCTGAATAATCAATTGAGTTGTTGGTGATATAATTTGGATTTTGAATATGTGCTTTATTTAGGTGACCTCGCTTTTTAAATTTTTGTCTTTGAAGCAGCCTAGACAGTAATGATAGTGAGGATAGCAAAAATTATTTTTGTGTTATTGTGTGAATATGCCATTAAGCTGACGTAAGTGTTATAGGTTGTGGTCAGAGATATGGATAGCAGAGAAATGACTGAGAAAGTTAGATTATTTCAGACTAAACAAGGTAGGAGCTTCAGTAGGAAATATACATAAATTATCACCTCCAGTTCATTAGTCTGAGTTCTTAAAAGTTAACCCATTTATTATTCTAATTCCTATATGCAGTACGCAGCAAATATTGTTGGACATGGTGTTTGATCTTCCTTGTACTTTTATGCAGCAGAGCTGTACCGGGATGCAGTTGTAAAATCTGGCATTTCCTTTCTTTGGCAAAACTACTTACTGGCAAGAGGAGGAGGAGTATGACTGTTAAGTCTATTTATCTTATGGCCTCTTGGCCAACTCGCAGAATGTTTTCTGCAAGACTTGTCTATACTATTCATGCGAGTCTGAAAAAAGAGCCATGTACACAACATAGCCACAAAAATATTACTATTCACTTCCTACTAGAGTTGGAGAAGCAAACTTTCTGTTGGGTCCAGTGATAGAACCATAGAATCTCTACAGTGCAGAAGGAGGCCATTTGGCCCATCGAGCCTGCACAGAGAACAATCCCACCCAGGTCCTATCCCTGTAACCCCACATATTTAACCTGCTAATCCCCCTGACACTGAGGCAATTTATCAACCTAACCACATCTTTGGACTGTGGGAGGAAGTCTTGGTGTTCTGTAATGAATTGGGTCGTGGCTGCACTAGAGTTTGCAGTGCCAAGAACTACAGCTTCAGAATATTAAACATACAAAATCCCCACTAAAAGGTAAATGATACCCACCTGGCATTCTCAATATTGTTAATGTATCATATGGCAGAGAATTACTTATCCAGTTACTCTGCTTCTGTTTTATGTAAATAAGATGTCATGAAATCTACTCTGCATAATCCAGTGATTTCATCTATTAAAGAGCTTGGATTGGGAACTACATAAGTACCGCTTTGTTTACAGAGTTATTCTTAGTTGTCATAGGAATCATTTAAAGTAACTCAACGCATTCTAGTTAATTTCACATGTCTTTAATGATGCTTCACCATTCCTGAGGTACTTGCACTGTTGCTACTGAGCTGCTTTTGGATGAAGTTTGAATTAATTCTTGCCTGTCAAATCATTGTTCACCAGTCAGTCTTGGCTTCTACCCTATTAAGTGTGGCTCACTTATCTTGGCAGCAGATTCATAGACTAATTTTTAGTAATTAAGAATCTGCTGTCACGATAAGAGAACCACATTTTATCAGTGCTACCACTGGGAGCTAACTCTTCCATCTTTGCATTAAAATGTTGGATAAAGTTGGGAGATTGTGGGGAAAGGAAATGGACGTGAGTCAAAGATTTTATAAGTGGCTCCAGTTTTGTGGTAATGGCAGCAGTGATTAGCCATGTGCCATTGGGAAGTGGTAATTACTCAAATTGGCTTGAAACCTTTGCTTCTACAGTTTGAACTACTAACCATACAAGTAGCTTTGCTTGTTGCCTAAAATTATTATTCTCTCGTAGATGTTACAATGTGCCACTTCACACTGTCTAATGCTCACTTTTTCCTATATTGTAGTTTGGCCACAAGAGGAGTATATAGTTGAATACTCACTGGAATATGGATTTCTGCGTCTCTCTCAAAGCACCAGGCAACGCCTAAACATCCCAGTCATGGTAGTTACACTAGGTAAGAGGTAGAATGTGTACATGAAATATGTTTGGAACTGTGGGAAAGCTTTTGCCTTGGTTATGAGTGGTGGCTGTCCATATATTGTCAATTCTGCTCCCAAAGCTGCAGCATGCATTGATTGCAGTGACTGCCTACATTTAAACACGGTAAGAAGTCTCAACACCAGGTTAAAGTCCAACAGGTTTATTTGGTAGCAAATACCATAAGCTTTCGGAGCACTGCTCCTTCATCAGATGGAGTGGAAATGTGCTCTCAAACAGTGCAAACAGACACAAAATCAAGTTGCAGAATACTGATTAGAATGCGAATCCTACAGCCAGCCAGGCCGGCATCTCCACATCATGACTACATTTAAACACCCAGCACAGCTTATTCTGGTCAGGTGAAGTTAGAGGAAAAAGAATACATGTAATTGAACATATTAGAAGCAGTGTAAACAGGACAGATACCAGCAAAGAGCATGGGTTTCTCTTTCCTGCCAGTTCTCCACATTTTTCCCCATGTTGGAACATTTATAGTTTCTGTGATTCTAGGTTGTTGCTATGCAAGGGTTTACAAATTTGAAATTTTTGAATATTATTGCAGTTTTTGAAATTTTGTGTTCAAAATAGCAGTGAAAATACCTGTTTCCTGCAGCCATTATCATGTTCCACTGGATACAGTTTAGGTTTATCACTCCACTGATTTCTTTGTTTCGCTGCCATGCACTTTTGAAAGTAAACCTCAATATATGTATGTGACTATTTTATTTCATGTTGCATTTGAATTTTTTTCTGGGAATGTGACATATTCTGTCAGCATTGCCTTCTGACATCACTTTGAGCCTTGGGAATCACAGGATCCCTGCCCTGTTGTGTATCTAGTGATTTCATTTGAAATTGGAGATTCACCAGATCCCTTTTTATACAGCATTGGCAACGGCTTTCATTTACTGGTCCTGTTGTCACCTCAACCATAACGACTGAGGCCTCCGATGCCTTTCTTAGGCTACTTTAGGCCACTGATCTTGCCATCTGTAATTTCTTGCCACTCTCTCTTCAATGTATTACTCCTTGTTTATTATTTTATTCATTGTTTGTGGACATTTTCTACCCATCTCTAATTGCCCTTTGGAACAGTTAAGGGTCAACCACATTACTGAGACTAGCTTTCAAAGAACAAAGAAAATTACAGCACAGGAACAGCCCCATCGGCCCTCCAAGCCTGCACCGACCATGCTGCCTGACTGAACTAAAACCCCCTACCCTTTCGGGGACCATATCCCTCTATTCCCATCCTAAAATTTCACATGTCACATCAATTTCACATTTTTTTAAATAACATTTATTAATTGAATTTAAATTTCACCAGCTGTCATGGTGGGGTTTGAACCCCTGTCCCCAGATCATTAGCCTGGGCTGTTCGATTCCAAGCCCAGTGACATTGCCATCACACCACCATCTCCAACTAGACTCTGAGCCTCCATTCCCTCCTGGACAACATTTCTGCTTGACTGTCTAAGATCTACCTCTTCCTTCAACCTAATCCATTCTTGCCTCTGCTGCAGGCACTATTCCTCACCCTTCTGCCCTCCAAGATCCCATCTTAAGCCCCAAGTGGCTCAAATTAAGCCAAGATATTTTATAAATTATCAGATTATTTGCTTAATGTTTCTATTGTGGCCCTAACACAGTTTTTCCATGTCTGCTTTAACACAAATGTGGGTGTTTTTACTTTTGAATCTTCAACTCAAACTTTCAGCTCAAGCTGTCCAGCTGGAGGTGGATAGTTTGAATTCTTCCCTGTGTTTTTTGTGCTTTGAATTACATTCTGATTCTCTGATCTTGGCAGAGATCAGTGTCCCTTTCATGGAGTTGTAGAAGAAAATTTGATTTTGACCGTAAATGCGCAGTGCAAGATGGGAATAACAGCATAGCATTGTGACATTTGGAGAAGACCTAAAGGCCAGAGCAAGGTTTCTAATTCTGGAGTTATGACCTTGAGGTCTTTATGCCTAGACCAGTATTAATACTTAGCAAGGCTGAAGGCAGTGGCTTTGCTTGAAAACTAAGGGACTATGAATTTATTAACACACCGCATCATCCAGGTTTAAAGACTGGTATGGGATAAATGTCTGGCAAGTGGAGACCGATCTGAGGGCATATTGTATAACTGACTCGTGTGCAGATCTATTCTCCAGCTTCAATAACTAGATTCTATTTGAGGAAATCCCACATGATCTTGATAAAACTCTGGAAAGTTTTATTGGATCACTGGAATTTCAAAATCTCTAAACATTGTATACGTCAATTCTGTTTAGATTAATTAACTTTTATTGGGATATTAAACTTTTAATATAAAGAATATGGATTATTTATTGGAGAGGGTGAACAGCCAGAGGTCGTGGTACATATTGGTACTAACAACATAGGCAGGAAGAATGATGAGGTCCTGCAGCAGCAGTTTAGGGAGTTAGGTAGAAAGTTAAAAAGCAGGACCTCTAGGGTTGTAATCTCAGGATTACTCCCTGTGTCATGTGCTAGTGAGGCTAGGAATAGGAAGATAGTGCAGCTCAACACGTGGCTAAACAGCTGATGCAGGAGGGAGGGTTTCAGATATCTGGACCATTGGGATCTCTTCTGGGGCAGATGGGACCTGTACAAGAAGGACGGGTTGCATCTAAACTGGAAGGGCACAAATATTCTGGCTGGGAGGTTTGCTAGTGTCACACGGGAGGATTTATACTAGTTTGGCAGGGGGGTGGGAACCAAAGCAAAGGTGAATTAGCTGAAGGGGAACCAGAGAGTAGGGCCAATAGGACTCAGAGAAACAGCAGGCAGGGTGGGATTGCTAATCAGAGAGGGTCTGGTGGATTGAAGTGCATTTGTTTCAATGCGAGAAGTGTAACTGGTAAGGCAGATGAACTTGGAGCTTGGATTAGTACTAGGAACTACGATGTTGTTGCCATTACAGAGACTTGGTTAAGAGAAGGACAGGATTGGCAGCTTAACATTCCAGGATACAGATGTTTCAGGTGGGATAGAGGGGGATGTAAAAGGGGTGGGGGAGTTGCACTACTGGTTAAAGAGAATATTACAGCTGTACTCTGGGAGGACACCTTGGAGGGCTCATACAGCGAGGCAATATGGGTAGAGCTCAGAAATAGGAAAGGTGTAGTCACAATGTTGGGGGTTTACTATAGGCCACCCAACTGCCAGCGGGAGATTGAGGAACAGATATGTAGGCAGATTTTGGCAAGGTCTAAAAGTAGTAGGGTTGTTGTGGTGGGAGATTTTAATTTCCCCTATATTAACTGGGACTCACTTAGTGCTAGGGGCGTGGATGGGACAGAGTTTGTAAGGAGCATCCAGGAGGGCTTCCTGAAACAGTATGTAGATAGTCCAAGTAGGGAAGGGGCCATACTGGACCTGGTATTGGAGAATGAGCCAGGCCAGGTAGTCAATGTTTCAGTAGGGGAGCAGTTCGGGAACAGTGACCACAATTCAGTAAGCTTTAAAGTACTGATGGATAAAGATAAGAGTAGTCCTCAAGTTAAGGTGCTAAATTGGGGGAAGGCTAATTACAACAATATTAGGCAGGAACTGAAGAATGTAGATTGGGGGCAGATGTTTGAGGGCAAATCAACATCTGGCATGTGGGAGGCTTTCAAGTGTAAGTTGATAGGGATTCAGGACCGGCACATTCCTGTAAGGATGAAGGATAAGTATGGCAAGTTTTGGGAAGCTTGGATAACAAGAGATATTGTGAGTCTAGTCAAGGAGAAAAAGGAAGCATTTGTCAAAGCTAGGAGGCTGGGAACACACGAAGCAAGTGTGGAATATAAGGAAAGTAGAAAGAAACTTAAGCAAGGAGTAAGAAGGGCTAAAAGGGGTCATGAAAAAGCATTGGCCGGCAGGATTAAGGAAAATATCAAGGTTTTTTATACATATATAAAGAGCGAGAGGGTAGCAAGGGAGAGGGTTGGCCCACTCAAGGACAAGGGAGGGAATCTATGCGTGGAACCAGAGGAAATGGGCGAGGTATTAAATGAGTACTTTGCGTCAGTATTCACCAAAGAGAAGGACTTGGTGGATGATGAGTCTGGGAAAGGATATGTAGATAGTTTGAGTCATGTTGAGATCAAAAAGGTGGTGGTATTGGGGTTCTTGAGAAACATTAAGGTAGACAAGTCCCCAGGGCCTGATGGGATATACCCCAGAATACTGAGAGAGTCAAGGGAGGAAATTGCTGGGGCCTTGAGAGAAATCTTTGTATCCTCACTGGCTACAGGGGAGGTCATGATGTGGAGATGCCGGCATTGGACTGGGGTGAACACAGTAAGAGTTTTAACAGCACCAGGTTAAAGTCCAACAGGTTTATTTGGTAGCAAACACCATTAGCTTTCGGAGCGCTGCTCCTTCGTCAGATGGAGTGGAAATGTGCCCAGAGGATTGGGGAATAGCCAATGTTGTTCCTTTGTTTAAGAAGGGTAGCAAGAATAATCCAGGTAATTACAGGCAGGTGAGCCTTACATCAGTGGTAGGGAAATTATTGGAGACGATTCTTCGAGACAGGATTTATTCCACTTGGAAATAAGTGGATGTATTAGTGAGAGGCAACATGGTTTTGTGGAGGGGAGGTCGTGTCTCACGAACTTGATCGAGTTTTACGAGGAAGTGACAAAGATAATTGATGAGGATAGGGCAGTGGATGTTGTCTACATGGACTTCAGTAAGGCCTTTGACAAGGTCCCTCATGGCAGACTGGTGCAGAAGGTGAAGTCGCATGGGACCAGAGGTGAGCTGGCAAGGTGGATACAAAACTGGCTCGGTCAAAGAAGACAGAGTAGCAGTGGAAGAGTGTGTTTCTGAATGGAGGGCTGTGACAAGTGGTGTTCCTCAGGGATCAGTGCTGGGACCTTTGCTGTTTGTAATATATATAAATGATTTGGAGGAAAATGTAACTGGATTGATTAGTAAGTTTGCGGACGACACAAAGGTTGGTGGATTTGCGGATAGCAATGAGGTCCATCAGAGGATACAGCAGGATATAGATCAGTTGGAGACTTGGGTGGAGAAATGGCAGATGAAGTTTAATCCAGACAAATCATAGAAATCACAGAAGTAATGCATTTTGGAAGGTCTAATACGGATAGGAAATATACAGTAAATGGCAGAACCCTTAAGAGTATTGATAGGCAAAGGGATCTGGGTGTACAGGTACACAGGTCACTGAAAGTGGCAATGCAGGTGGAGAAGGTAGTCAAGAAGGCATACGGCATGCTTGCCTTCATCGGCCAGGGCATTGAGTTTAAAAATTGGCAAGTCATGTTGCAGCTTTATAGAACCTTAGTGAGGCTGCACTTGGAATATAGTGTTCAATTCTGGTCGCCACGCTACCAGAAGGATGTGGAGGCTTTGGAGAGGGTTCAGAAAAGACTTACCAGGATGTTGCCTGGTATGGAGGGCATTAGCTATGAGGAGCGGTTGGAGAAACTTGGTTTGTTCTCACTGAAGTGACGGAGGTTGAGGGGAGACTTGATAGAAGTCTACAAGATTATGAGAGGCATGGGCAGACTGGATAGTCAGAAGCTTTTTCCCAGGGTGGAAGAGTCGATAACTAGGGGGCATAGGTTTAAGGTGCGAGGGGCAAGATTTAAAGGAGATGTACGATGCAGATTTTTTGCAGAGTGGTGGGTGCCTGGAACTCGTTGCCGGGGGAGGTAGTGGAAGCAGATACGGTAGTGACTTTTAAGGGGCGTCTTGACAAGTACATGAATAGGATGGGAATAGAGGGATATGGTCCCCGGAAGGATAGGGGGTTTTAGTTCAGTCGGGCAGCATGGTTGGTGCAGGCTTGGAGGGCCGAAGGGCCTGTCCCTGTGCTGTAATTTTCTTTGTTCTTTGATTAGGACTTGAGTTCTGTTCTTCCAACACACTTCAAACACTACCAGAATTTATAATTGGCACGTTAGTTACATTATAAATTCTTGTTCACAGATCCAACAAAAGATCTTTGCTTTGGGGATGGATTTAGCCGGTTTCTTTTGGATGAATTCTTGGGCTATGATGATATACTGATGTCCAGCGTGAAAGCATTGGCTGAAAACGAAGAAAACAAAGGTGAGTTCAATTAACACTGAAAAACTGGCTGATTTAATCTCACCCAGTAATTAAGCTAGTTTTCGATCAACCTATTTACCTATCAGTAAAACTGCATTTTGAATTTAACTTTCTGTTCTCTGAAGAAGGCATTATCTGAAATGAAAGAAAACTATAAATTTTCAGAAGCTGTTACGAACAGTTATATGTGAATACAAATATTTTACTAATACATTTTGGTGTTTTTAATGACATATCTTAAGTAGTAAGTTATAGGAACAGGAATACTCCATTTAACCTCTTGAACCTGTTAGATCATGGCTGATGTGCATCTTAAGTCCATCCACCCACCTTTGTTTCTAAGCTATAAACTCTTAACCTTTGGCTTAAAAAAAATTAATTTCAGTTTAAAATCAATATTCAATTGACCTAGCCTCAACAGCCTTTTGTGGAATAGGTTTTAGATTTCCACTACCCCTTATGTGAAGAAGTGTTTTTTGATATCATCCCTGAATGGCCTAGCTCTAATTTGAAGGTTATGCTCCTTGTTCTGGGCTTTCCCACTGAAGGAAATAGTTTCTCTCTCGCTGCCCTATCAAGTCCTTTACAAACATATGAACAATGGCAGACTGATAAAGACTCTTTAATCCATCTGATCTGTTCAACCCGATTGTGATACCTTGCGTATCAAAGTATAGGCACTTACCACACCTGCCTGCCCGCCCCCCCCCCCCCCCCCCCCCCAACCACCAAAAAAAAAACCGTATCTCCCGGGAGAGGGGGAAAAAGCAGATGATAACCCAGGTCAAAATGGCACGTGGGGGAAACCTGGGAAATTCATCTCCAGCCTATTCAGGAGATGAAAACCAGTAAATCAGTCAAGGAGATCACTCTGGCCCGAAATCTTTGTAGTACCTACATTTTGTAAGAGGTCATTTTCACCCTAACCAGAATCAGTTACAGCTCTCACTTGAAGGAATTCGGCCAATCTGCATTGACCGCATGATACAGCAGTTGTTCCAGCGGTCCATTATTTTCTGGGAAAGGAATCACCACCTCCCACCTAACCTGGATCTGTTCCTACGCAACTTAAAATCCTGACCCCATGTCTTCTCTAACTATTGTCAAGCTGTCAACAGAATCATAATCTATTTCTTTCATCATTTTATAACTGCAGCCAGACCACTTCTAAGACCCTTAGAGTATTTTAGTTATCAAGATTGGCTAAGAGTATTGTGACTCTCAAGTTGCAACTCTGTTAGCCTACCTATGTAACTAAAATACTTTGGGAAGAACTTTCCTTAAAATATGCAGCATGTTACAGCGGGCAGGAAAGGCAGCATTGAAGCTGCCAGCACCAACAGCAGCTTTCTCTGCCATATTCTACAGCTGATTGAGGGGGGAAAAAAACCCAGCAAGAAGCAGGTCCCACAATGTCACACTGGCGGAATGCTGACTCCTCCCCCAGCCCAGATATGACTCTCTTCAGTGAGTGATGCACTCACTTGATCTCCTCTGATGAGTTCTGCTCTCCAGTTACATGACATGGGAGACCTATTGTAATTCACACCCAAAAGAAAATGGATAATGTAAAGGGGAGGGGGTTATTATCAGGCATAAAGGTGTATGAATATTGAGCATTCACCCTGCCCACATGTATAACACTGCACTTCTAAATTAAACATTGTGCTCAGGTCTGGCAATTATCTCCCAATACATTAAGATCTACTTGATGCAGTCAAGCATCATTTATTGTCCTAGCACTCACACAGATCTTCTCATACTGTTGGAGCTTTGCAGTTCTGGCCAATTAATCCCTTCACTCCCAAGTGCCAGATGATTTGACTTGACTGTTATTGGTGACAGTAATTAAATATTTTATTCTGTATAAGCAAGATTGGATACACTACAGTATCTGAGGAATCATTCACAAAGCACAATCATGAGCTATCTTACCCATTATGCCCTGAGTAGAAGATAACGATGTGCATGAATCTATCTCTGCCAACTTGTGCCACAGGCACCTCCATTCATTCAGTGCAATACACGTGAGACAGCCTGGCCTCTGGCAGCATCTACTGGATGATCCCAAAAGCTTGGCTGAATTCCTCTACATTCTCAGGGAACCCTTTATACTCTCTTTGCACAGCAAAGCCCATGGAGACCAGTTTAACTCAGTTGTGGACTTAACACCTGACTTGACCCATCCAATACAATGTGCCATGTACTCATTATTGGCTGCCTCGGTCAGCTATGTCTCATATGACGCCGCTTTTTCTTTTGCACATCTGGGCCATTGTCAGTGCAATTTTTACACAGTAGAGAGAGATGTATTATCCTTGATGCCTAATGATTCCTGTGAGATGTTCCCTCATTTTACTGCTTGCATACATACGAACATATGAATTAGAACCAGGAATAGGCCACTCAGCCCTTCAAGTCTGCTTCATAATTCTTGACTGATCTAATTGTAACCTCATTTCAGTTGAGTTGCCTAGTCTCTGTTCTCATGGGAACATTGCTGCATTTAATTACTATTTTATTCATGTTTCTGTTTTTCTTTTAACGTACTTTGATTAGGCATATTACCCATTACTTCTCCTTTAATTGTCCTACTTTTTCTGCTACCCCTTTTCTAATGTTATTTGCTTCCACAAGGCAAAGCACTTTTGTAGGTTGATACAAAGGTAAAACAAAACGTAGTTTTGATTCTTGGGTTTACAGGCTAGCTGTATTCCAGTGATATCATCTACAAATTTACAGGTCATACGTATCCCCATACCTACATCCAGATCATTAATAAATGATCCTGTGGGATACCTCGGGTGACTGGTCTCGAAACAGATCTAAATCCATCTATGAATTTTTTTTTACCTACATCCTGCTACTAATATTACTAATGCCTGAAGCTATATTATTATAGGGAAGCCTTTTGCACGTAACCTTATCAAAAGCTTTTTAGAAGTCTGATGAGACAGTCTACTTGGCTTCCATCATCCATTCTCTTCATAACTTCTTAAAATAATACAGTTATATGTTTAAGACTGACCTTTTTATGAAGTCTTGATAGGTATCCCTCAAACATCTTTCTCAGTTCAAGCAAATCTATTACGCCTCCAAAATCATAGAATCATAGAACCCTACAGTGCAGAAAGAGGCCATTCGGCCCATCGAGTCTGCACCAACCACAATCCCACCCAGGTCCTATCCACATATTCCTACATATTTACCCACTAACCCCTCTAACCTATGCATCCCGGGACACTAAGGGGCAATTTAGAATGGCCAATGAACCTAGCCCGCACATCTTTGGACTGTGGGAGGAAACCGGAGCACCCGGAGGAAACCCACGCAGACACAGGGAGAATGTGCAAACTCCACACAGACAGCGAGCCGGGATTTGAACCCAGGTCCCTGGAGCTGTGAAGCAGCAGTGCTAACCACTGTGCTACCGTGCCACCCAAAATGTTTCCCTCCAGCATCCTTCCCATTGTTGATGTCAAACGAAATGGCTTATCATTACCTGGATCTGTCTTATTGTTTTTAAAGAGGAGGACTAAATCCTTTTGGCTCTGGGAATCATCCCAGCATGCTATGAGGTATTAAAATCTGGGCTGGAGCTGACACAGCACATGTCCATCTTCCTTTGGGTGACTATCAATTGGCCTGGCGGCTCTATTTTTAAGTTCTTAATTCTATCTAAAATGTTATGTTTATCTAATTTAATGCTATTTTCATTGCTAAAATCAATAAATTCTACTGGTGAAGCATCATCTTCAAGAGTGAATACATGCAAAGTACTCATTTAATACTTACAGTTGCACTGACTACTTTGTAACCTTTCCTTGAACCCCCTTTAATGATTAACACAGTCTTTGACAGTTCTGACTCTTCACCTAACTGAAAAACACCTTTCCCAATTTTTTCGCAGTTGACTACCATCCTCTTTTTCCATTAGCCTTTTCGCTGACCTAATTGATGCTCATAAACACTTCAATTAGATTACCCCTTAATTTTCTATACTCAAGGGAATACAAGCCTAGTCAATGCAATTTGCCCTCAGTTGTCCTAAACAGGAGTCTAAATTCAAAATGTATCAGAATCCAGCCACTTTGTATTCTTTGCTCTTTAGCTTTTCTGCATAACTCGAGTAACTAACAGTACAATTTGGAATCCATAATTCATGGGCTTTTATGTTTGCGCTAATGGAAATTCATCAAGAGACACATTTAGCTTGGTGTTTTGCCAGGGCCACTTAGGCATCAGTAAGTGCAACTGCACAGCTCAGGCTTCTTATGTGGGCTGTATTCCAAATGACATTGGTGATGGGAAATGATCAGTTTATTGCAGGCTTTATAAGTTATTTGAATTGCCATTGTGTTTCAAGTGGCAGTGTCCTCTTAAATGTCAACAATGTTTTTTTATTAAACTAGGTTTTTTACGCAATGTAGTGTCTGGAGAACACTATCGTTTTGTAAGCATGTGGATGGCTAGAACCTCCTACCTGGCAGCCTTTGTCATCATGGTTATTTTTGTAAGTATGTTAGTGAGCCATATATATTTTCATTATTCCTGCATTTGGCTTCCAGATGTATAGGCAGAAAAATCTTCATTAGCTCTTAGGTGTATAGCATGTACTGAGGAACCTAATACTCAGTGTAAAAAAAAAACTGCAATGGTAGTGAATGTCATCTATTTGTATTCCTCAAAAGACTAACCAAAGACCATCAGAACTTTCTTCCTAGTATGTAATAATTATTGCCTCTTTCTGCTCCTCCAACAGGGAGAATAGGGTAATGGCTTTGTGCTTCTATGTGAAGCAGTGTGAAAGTTTGAATTGTTCTGCACCTCTCTATATGGCAGTGAAAACAAATAGAAGAGACTGTCTCGTCAATTTTATTTGCCCATTTATCTTTATATGGCTGTGTCCAATAGCAAGCATGACTTCTGAGCCAACCAACCTGGTGTTGGTAATGTCAGAGGCAAAAGTAAACCACTTTTAATGTTGTTTCTTGTGATGTAGCTTCTCCTGACGTCGGGAAGATTCTAGCTAAAGTTGAGTGCAGTATAAACCTGATGGATTTAGTGACGGGTAACATATCAAATATGGAGCTGGTTTTCTCAAAATCTCTTCCATAATGTAAATCGGCTGTCGGGTGGGGACACTTGAGTTTTGTAATAATGCTCAGTTAGCTTCCAATTGATCCAGGGTCCATTCTGATGTACTGATACAGCTTCTGGTACACATGTTCTTAATTGTTGTGACATAAACTTAGTTACAGTTAAAACAAAGGATACATTAAGTAATCTAAAATGACACTGCAGCATCTTGGCATGTGCTGAGGGCAAATCTCCATTACCACCACCGTACGAATCTTTATTGACATCCCACAGCATTGACCGAAGATTCCCATTTTCAAGAGCCTTTGTGACCTTGCCGCTCCGTACATTGTCTTACCCTGTGTCCCTGCAAATGCCCTCCTGTTTTTTCTGGCATCAGGTGACTTATCATTTCTTACTCACCACCGCGCCTCCCCACCACAGCAGTGACTGCCCTTCAACAACACAAACTTGTATTAATATAGCCCCACTATCACAGTAAAACATCCTAAGGCACTGCACAGGGGCATTGACCAATAAAATTTGACACTGAGCCACATAACATGATAACGAGGTTAGATGATGGTTAAAGAGGTAAGTTTTAAGGATCATCTTAAAGCTGGAAAAGAATTGAAGAAGTGGGCTGCTGGAGGAGGTGACAGAAGCAGGGCTGAGGCAAAGGAGAAAATAGGAATGCAAATATTAACTATCGATGCAATAACTGGAGTCAGTGTAGGTCAGTAAGTTTAGGAGTGATGAATGGGACTTGGTGCGGGTTAGGATGTGGGCAGCATAGCCTTGAAATTACTTGAGTTTGTTTAGGGTGGAAGTTAGGTGGCTGGCCAAGAGTACATTGGAATAGCCAGGTCTTAGCGGTAACAAATCATTGGTACGGATTCAGGAACAGATGAGCTGAGGCAGGGACAGAGTTGTGCGATGCTATGGAGGTGGAAGTAGTCATTATGTGCCAGTTTCTGGAACCCTCTGAGTATCTCTGCCTTATCATTCCCCTCCTTGCTTTAAAAAACCTCCTTGTGATGCATTTAATCCTCTCTGTTCACTGCTGTTCAGTGTACTTGTTTTTTGCTGTTCTGTAAAATGCTCTGCAATGTCTTTCTATGAAATAAACATTATATTAATGTAAGTTGTATTGTTAAAAAGTGTCTTATATAAATAGGATATGGGAAAGATGGATTTCATTTGACATTGTTTTTCACACGAAGTTTTCCATTGCAGTTTTTGCAGTAGCTTTTACCTGTTGAGAGATCATCCTTTTAATTCTCTTTCCACAAGTTCATGAAGACCTGTTGTTGTTAGAAATGATTATCATCAAGTAACTGTATTTGAAACCATTTATGTATCTGAATTTATATCACAGAAACCTGTGTTGTCACCTTCGATTTAGATGCTGATCTTGAGAAATTGAGGACTGGTTGCATTAGCATCGAATAACAGGGTAACTCGAAGAAAGAGAGAACACTGAAATTACTCGAAAATGTATCTTGATCTAAGGACCATCATACTTAATAAATTCTAAATAGCATCTTAGCTTCATGTTCTGATCTTGCGTGGCAGTTGAGAAGATAGTAAATCGGATCAAAGAATTGCTGAGTCAATGAATTTCTTTAAAAATAATCTGGACACATTAACTTTGAGAAATCATTAAGGATGTTTCAATAAGAGACTTTGATATGATCTAACAGCAGTTTTCAAGGGAATTGGCAAGATTTAATCCAGGCAAATTGTTCATTTGTAATGCAGGATTCAAATGCCAGGGGAAATGATTTCAAAGTTAATAAGTTATGAATTAAAAAGAAACCAGAGAGAACTTTTTCCACCCAAACAGCAATGGACTGGTGGCCTAAATACCAGGGAAGACCATTAAAGCAAACTGCCTAATTATGTTTGAGGCAATTAGATGCATTTCTAAAAGGGGAGAGAGGTCCTGTTATGGGGTCAAACTTCTATAGATTCTGGTGATGTAAATTTATGACTAGAAATCTTGAGACATTCAATATGCAGGCACACATCTCAAATTGAAGCTTAGAAATAATTTGAAAGTCAAAGTTTCAATTAATCCTCAATTCTAGGAGAAGCTTTGACTGTTTTTCTTTCCTTTCCCCAGACATTGTCGGTTTCTATGCTGTTACGTTACTCTCATCATCAGATCTTTGTCTTTATTGGTAAGTTTGTGTCTAAAGGTTTCTTCATCGTGAGCTTTGCATAAAGTGAACAGGAAGTGGCACTCCTTTATTTAAAAATGTTAATTTGATCAGTTCTTGCTCCAAGTGCTGATGCGGTTTAAGCACAAATCCATAAAACAAATCCTAATTTCCTTTATTCGAGTAAAGCTATGGAATACTAACACAAGTAATTATTGCCTGGTGTAATGTTTCACTCGAATTTAAACATGGGTTGATCCATTTATGATAAAATAAAAAAGTATCTCCATTAAAATAACGGGAAAATAAGAAAGTTTTGCATCTCACGATCATCAGTCTCAAATACTTTCCAGCCAATGAAGTAATTCTTTGAAGTGTAGTCACTGTTGTAATGTAAAAAATGCAGCAGCTAATTTGCACTCAACAAACTCCCACAAACATCAGTGTGATAACCCGCTGAGCTGCTTTTTTGTGTTTGTTGATTGAGGGATAAATATTGGGTGGGAAACCACGGAAAACTCCCTTCACCTTTAAAAGGGACCAAAGGATCTTATACACCCACCCTATCAGGCAAATGGGGCCTTGTTTAACCTCTCATCAGAAAAATGGCAGCTCTTACAGTGCAGCACTCCCTCAGTACTGCACTAGAACGTCAGCCTCCATTTCCCAATGAGATTTAACTCATTACTGTGTGGTTCAGAAACAAGTGTTCTACCAACTGAACCACAGCTGGAAGAAATGTCATAATGCTGTTCAATGCTTCATGTGCCACCATCTCAGTGTAGTTTCAAGTTCTGTGTCCTTGTACGTTCATGTGTTTTCCTCCATGTTCTGAGACAGTTGAATATGCAGTTTCCTTGCACCTATAACGCCATATTTTGATTTAAAATCCATTCCTTGGTTTATTTTCATGCCATTTCAGCTTTTGTTCTTCTCTTCAAAATCTTCTGAGTGTGAGAAAGGAAAATGGGGGGGAAAATTTGCACGCACAAATCTTTAGCGTGAAGGGCATTTACTTCACCTGTTGAAGTCCGTTATGCTGGTCTGAAGTGCATATGCATTTCATGTCCACTGTACTCCTCCATAGATATCAGTCCATCTGAAAGGAGGAGCATTCTTAGTGTACAAAGTTATTTTGAAAATGCCTCCATCCTCTGCAACCTAGTAGATCATCATACAGCTGAATCTTGAATGCAGTATTTCCACATCTGTTCAATAGCATCTGAGAAAACTATATCCCATTTAAAAAGAAGAACAAACTAAATGCTAATGAGACACCATGGATATATAAAGACATCAGGAAAAAGTAGAGTCAGGAAGGAAGCATGAAACATGGAAGCAAGTACATGAACAGCAAGGGAGAGCGTGAATAGGAAGGCAAAGAAAAAGGAC
This sequence comes from Mustelus asterias, assembly GCF_964213995.1. Classification (NCBI taxonomy): domain Eukaryota; kingdom Metazoa; phylum Chordata; class Chondrichthyes; order Carcharhiniformes; family Triakidae; genus Mustelus; species Mustelus asterias. The sequence goes on along the minus strand of NC_135826.1, from coordinate 5,457,170 downwards.
ATTAAATGACAAGGGACGTAAGACAAAATCAATATTGTACTAGCATATAGTACAAAAAGAAAAGTTGGGTTGGGAATAAGGTCACTAAGGATAAGAATAGGATACAATTACAGTCGTTATAGTGAAATATATAAAATATTACTAGTGAGACAGATCAGGTGGACAAAGATCAGAGGATGAGTTTAGAAACAATGTAATGGCATTTATAATAAAAAGGAGAATATTAAGTAAATTAATCAAACATAAAGAAGATAAAACCCCTGATCCAAACAGATTACATTCAACATTTTCAAAAAATCTCGGAAAGATATAGCAGATGGTGTAGTGCCAGAGGGCGGGTGGATCGCTAATGTAAAACCTATATTTAAGAAGGGAGGTGGAAGATGTCTCGGGGACTATAGACCAGTAGGCTTAACACCAGTAATGAGAAAAATAATGGAATCTCTGCAGTAGCGGAAAATGAAAAAAAAGTCGAGAAACCAAAAAAAAAAATCAGCACAGCATGGATTTCAAAAGGAGAAGTTGCTTGAGCAATCTCTCTGAATTCTTGAAGAAACAACAGAGGGTTGACATGGATGTGTAATAGATGTATTACAAAAATAATAAGATTTGCATTTTTATTGTACTGTTCACAACCACTGGACATCTCAAAACATTTTACAACCAATTAAATACTCTTAAGGTGTTGGAATGTAGGAAACACAGCAACTAATTTGTGCACAGCGAGTTCCCATAAACAGCAATATGTTAACAATCTATTTTTGTGATGTTAATTCAGGGATAAATGTTGGACGAGACATCAGGAAGAATTCCCCTCTTCTGAATAGTGCCATGGGATATTTTACATCTATCTGAAAGGGCAGATGGGACCTCTGTTTAATGTCTCATCCAAAAGATAGCACAGTGTAGTATTCCCTCAGTTACAGCACTGGAGTGTCCTCAAATCTGGAGTTGAACTTGAACCCACAACTTTCTCCCTCAGAGACAAGTGTGCTACTAACTGAGCCACAACTGATGCAACAAAAGGCCTTTGATAAGATGCCACAGAAACCAATGGAATAAGAGGGATAGTGGCAGTAGAGAAATTGACAGTGACAGGAAGCAGTAGTGATGAAAGGTTATTTTTCAAACTGGAGAAAGATGTACAGAAGTGTTTCCTGGTGGTTGTACTGGGATCATTGCTTTGCTTAACGTACATTAAGGACTTGTACAGAACACTGTTTCAAAATTTGCAGTTGACACAAAACTTGAAAGTATAGCGAACTGGAGAGAGTGATAGACTTGAAAAGGATATAAGCAAGATATAGAAATGGGCAGACACTTGGCAGGTGAAATTTAGCGCAGAGATGTACAAAGTTATACATTTTGGTTGGAAGTACGAGCAGTGATATATACTAAAGGGTGCAATTCTAAAGTGGTTGCACAAACAGACGTGTATGTGCACAAATCATTGAAGGTGGTAGGGCAGGTTAAAAAGGCATTATAATTGGGGATTTGAGTGCAATAGCAAGGAAATTATGATGAATCTTTATAAAACACTGGAGTGTTGTTCAGTTTTGGGCACTGCACTTTAGGAAGGGTGTGAAGATTTTGGAGTGCAGAAAAGATTTATGAGAATTGTTTCATGGCTGAGGGATTTCAGCTAAATGGATAAACTGGAGGTGCTGGGGTTGTTCTCTTAGAGAATAGGCATTTGAGAGGCATGGTGGCACAGTGGTTAGCACTGCTGCCTGTCAGCTCCAGGGGCCCGGGTTCAATTCTGGCCTTGGGTGACTGTGAAGTTTTGCAATCTTGGGTTACACAGAAACACACACACAATATAGAAATAAAATTCCAGGGACCTGGGTTCGATTCTCAACTTGGGTCTTTGTCTGTGTGGTGGTTGCACATTCTCCCCGTGTCTGTTTCCTCCGAGTGCTCCGGTTTCCTCCCGCAGTTCAAAGATGTACAGGTTAGGTGAATTGGCCATGCAAAATTGCCCCTTAGTGGCTAAGATGTGTAGGTTAGGTGAATTAGCCATGGTAAATGTGTGGATCAATGGGGATAGGGCAGGGAAGAGAATCTGAGTAAGATACTGTGTCAGATAGTCGGTGCAGACTTGATGGGCTAAATGGCCTCTTTTGCAATGTAGGTATTCTATTCTGAGAGGAGTTTTAATGGAAGTGCTCCAAATGAAGAGGCACTTAGAGTACATAGAACCTGTTCCCATTGGTTGAAAGGAGGAGAACCAGGTTTTTCTTCCCTCTTGCTTCATATTTCGTGGCGCCGGAAAGCTGTGTGCCACTCACTGGCGGCGGGATCTTATGATTCCACTGTTATCAATGGGGTTTCCCGTTGAACGCACACCTTTCCACTGGGAAACCTGCAGTAAGATTTGAAGTGATTAGCAAAATAGCCAAAACTGAAGAAACTGTTTTGCGCAGCGAGTGGTCATGATCTAGAATGCATTGCCTGTAAGGGTTGCAATCATGGTTTTAAAAGGGAATTGTATAAGCATCTAATGGGAAAAGATTTGCAGGGCTCAGCTGAAAGACCGGGCAAGTTGGACTAGCTAAATTGCTTTTATAGGGCTGGCACAGTCTCAACAGGCCGAATGATAACCTCCTGTGCTGTAACAGTTCTACAATTAAACTAATCAATAAGGTTATAGTATGCAGAGTCTATGCACAAATAGTCGGATTGATAGCTAGCTGGCTTCAAGACAGAAAGCAGAAAGGCAACTATTCGGAGTGGCAGAAGATGGAAATGGTCATTGCTAGGATCAACATCATTCACAATGAGCTATTTGGACTTTGGAATCAAAAGCATAATTTCTAGATTTGCGACTGAGCCCAGATTGTTTGGAGCATTGCATGTGGTAAGTAGTCAATTCTGAGGAAGGTTAGAACAAATTGCAAGGATATGTTAATAAATTTGCAGCATTTCTATACAATTGGCAAATGAATTTCAGCTCTGATCAGTAAAGCATCACCATAGATCGTGGCAGGAAAGTTAACCATTGAAGCCGTGAAAAATCCTTCCAAACATAAAGGTCAAATTATAGACTCCTAGAACTCCTGCAGCGCAGAAGGAGGCCATTTGCCCATTGAGTCTAACTGGCATCCCACCCAGACCCTATCCTCGTAACCCCATGTGTTTACCTTGCTAATCCCCCTAACCTACACATCTTGGGACTAAAGAGCAATTTAGCATGGCCAATTCACTTAGCCTGCAAATCTTTGGATGTGGGAGGAAACTGGAGCACCTGGAGAAAACGTACGCAGACACGGGGAGAACATGCAAATTCCACACAGACCCATGGCTGGAATCAAACCCAGGTCCCTGGCGCTGTGAGGCAGCAATGCTAACTACTGTGCCATCATGCTGCCCACCTAGTATATACCAGTTATTAATTATGAATTGCAGTTGATGTAGGCGTTGGCACTTTGAGAAGCACATTTCATTAAATGAAATATTTCTACAAGGATAGCTTTAACCACAAACAAAACATTTTGAAAACAGTCAAATTCATTGTCTTAGACTTCCGATACAAAGTTCATAAAAATCATTGAGTCACGTTGTCTGTGGCATTATTGGATCTGATTTGGCACTTTCTGTTTCAGAATCATCCACCCCCAAAATATCTATCTTTTCATCCATTGAATTGGATGTTCCACATGAGCTGATGACAGCTTGCATTAATAGCATCCTATGATTTCATAACAAAACCACACAACATTGAGAAGCACATCGCATATTTCAACTCTTTACTAAGGTTGTTTCTCTGATAACCATCCACCCATCCATCCATTCTGCACAAACATGATCCTTGAATGGCTTGTTGAGGCACACGTCCAAAGGTTGAACCATGGATATTAAACCCTTGATGTAACTGCAATGTGGGTGTTATTTTTTTGCAGGAGTCTCTTGATTCCATCGGTTAAGTGGGATCTGATCATGTCCTCCACTAATAAGTTGCATTCTTTGGGCAGATCACCAGGATGCCAATTCCACGTTATCAATCCATAGCTTCACTCCATCCTAATATCGTTATGGACATGCACCACAGGTTTTAATTTAGTTCTGTCAGCTGTGCAGGCTGGAACCAGAGCTTTCTCATTTCCTGCAGTTTTCACTAGAATTGTTTTCCGACCTTTCCACTCCACAGTTTGGTTGGTGGGTATATCTAAATACATGGGCGCTTCATCCATGTTGCCGATCTGACATAAATGGGTGTTTGCGTTTTTAACATCGTCTGATGTTGAATCCCTGGAAACTGGTCATTTTGGCATCGAGACCTTCTGGAAGTCTCTGAATAATCTTGGCCGCCTGTCACAACATTTACATTTTTGTTCCATAAAGTTCTACATGAACTGGCTAGTGCTGTGGAATTGTTGGATTCAGGGTTTGATCAGGCCCACTTCATTGTGTAAGCACCAAATTCTCTTGCAGCACAGTTATTTGATGAGTTGGTAAATGCTGCCGCCTTGAGCTTGAAACCAGCTTCATACTTTATTCTTTTTGCTGAACAATCCACTTCTGTCCGTCGTTTACCACGTGGTCTGCTCTGTGTGGACATGTCTTAAATTCCAATGCATCCTCATGGCAACACGCCAAATCGCCTGTTTAACACATGTGCTGACTTGTATGGTGAATAATACATGCATTTCTGAGGCGATAGATAAATTGAGGCCTAGCCTAACTCCTAATGCAAGTAGCAGCAAATCTTTTGGCATCATAGGAAGGTTGACTTGTGTGCCAACTGTTGGCTTAAACATGAATTTTGGTACTGAAAAAAATGTGGGCACCTTGTATGCCAAGGCAACATATCACAATCTGTGGTATATTTTGTTAAAAAAAGAGGTCACATATTAATTGAAAAGTAAGAATTAAATGGAGCAGAGGAGCAAAGAAACTTGAATACAAATAACAAATCGCTAAAAGTAATGGTACGAATTAAAGCCATTATTTAAAAACAAAGGAAACCAGATCCTAGGGTTTATTTCTCGAGGGATAGAATTAAAAAGTAGAGAACTTGTGCTAAACTTGTGTTGAAGTTTGGTTGGACCACACTTGGAATACTGTGTATAATTTTAGTCAGCATATTGTAAAAGGGGTATCAAGGGACTGGTGATAAGTGCAAAAAAAATTTACAAAAATGGTACGAGAAATGCAAGGTTATACCTATTGGGAAAAATTAAACCGGCTTGAAAAGAGGGCTGACCTAACAGAGAGCTTTAAAATTATGAAAGGTTTTGAAATAGATAGGGCGAGAATGTTTTCACTTGTGAGTAATAGCAAACTACAGGCCATCATTATAAGATAGTCACTATGAAATTAAATGTAGAATTCAGAAAGTTTTTTACTGACTATGATTAATATAGATGCATTTGAGGGAAGGCTAAATCAGCACCTCTGAAGAGAACGGGAGGTTATGCTGAGAGAGAAGAAGACAGGCAGAGGTTCAGGTGGAGCATATACAGTATGGACTGGTTGGACCGAGTGGCCCTTTTCTGCGCTCTGTCTTATGTAAATAGCTGATAGCCTCTCATCATAGAAACCCCACAGTACAGAAAGAGGCCATTCGGCCCATCGAGCCTGCACCGACCACAATCCCACCCAGGCCCTACCCCCACATATTTACCCACTAATCCCTCTAATCTACGCATCTCAGGACACCAAGGGCAATTTTTAGCATGGCCAATCAACCTAACCCGCACATCTTTGGACTGTGGGAGGAAACCCACGCAGACATAAGGAGAATGTGCAAACTCCACACAGACAGTGACCCAAGCCGGAAATCGAACCCAGGTCCCTGGAGCTGTGAAGCAGCAGTGCTAACCACTGTGCTACCGTGCAGCCTCTGTTAATAATATGGGTTTTTGTAGCATTCCCACCTACATGATTTGTTTACCTGTAGGGTATAATGGTTATAACAAAGTAGGGTTAGGTAAAATAATAATGTAACATATTCTTCCCCTATTATATTTTTATCACAATGTGCATCATAATTGCAGGTGTGGTGCAGTGGCCAACTGAATTGAAAACAGAATGGCTTGTGCATTTGAAAAGGAGCCAAAAAGTCTAATATATCAAAGACCTGAAACATGAGCATGCCAGATTTATCAATTAATTAACTTTTTTCTTTCAGTTGATTTGTTGCAGATGCTGGAGATGAACATGACAATTGCATTTCCTGCAGCTCCTTTACTTACTGTGATACTAGCACTTGTTGGTAAGAATGTTTTGTGTTGAGTAGCATTTTTGTTGATCCTGTCTTTATATTGAATCTGAAATAATGGAAAGCTGTACGTTTAATAGCAAAAAAAATGCTTGAGGAATTAGAACAAGTTTCCAGTTGAATCATCTTCACCTGAAAGAAAGTGCAGTTAGTATTTTGGATGTGAACTCTTATGAAGATTCCCACAATCATTTACCATCTCACTTTAAGGCACCAGCTAGCCCTCTTACATATTTCTAGCATACTCTATTTTTATATAAAATAATCAGCATCCTAAGTAAAACGATGATGCACTGTGGTGTCTTCAGAAGCAGTTTGACTGATGCAGTACAACAAGGCACAGTGTGACTGGTACAGACTAGTAATTCCCTGTAATTCTAAAACTGCCATTAATGTGTTCGAGTAAGTAATTGATATCGTGACAGAAAGAAAAATTGAAAATCCTTGAAACCTGAAATAGAATGCTGGAAATAGACAGCAGAAATCTAAAAGAGAAAGGCAAGTTAATATTTTTGGGACCCAAGTCACAATAGGAACACAAGTCATAATAGGAACCATGCAAACAATAGTAGTTGGAGATTGAAAGACTCCAGCTGCTCTTGTGTCTTCAGTTTTCTAAAGTCACCAACTAACCCCTCATCCCAATAATAGATTGTGGTACTGAAAATATAATTAACTATTGCATCAGAAAAATTGAATCTTATTGCAAATTGATAAGTATATTTTCAATATAATTAAACCCTACATTATCCTGTCAGTTATGCATCACATTTGAATGGACTCAAATCTCATTAAAAAGCAGAACTCGCCAGATAGAGAACCTAGCTTTAAGGAACTAATAAACATGCATGCAAGCAATAAATCAAAAAGAGGCAATTCTGCCAGGAATTGTATGCATTCAGTTCTGCACGACATGAAACACTAGTTCAGGAGGTGTCACAGAACTACTGTAATTATCGTGAGCATACACTTCCCTGTCATTTTCTCTATTTGTGTAACAGCTATTGTCTGTGGTGCATTTGACAAAGTAATCAATTGGCATTAGAGTAAAGACCTCCATATGTGGGTCTGGGCCTCTCTTACCTGGCCACCGCTCCAGAAAAGGAGCACTGATGAATACTTTCACCTCAGATATTCTGCTACAAATGGCCACAAATCATCAACTGAAACTTCAACTCTGATGCAGATAGGAGGTTGCATTTTTTTTTACATCGTGTTTTTAAAGTTTATTTGTTAGTCACAAGTAAGGCTTACATTAACACTGCAATGAAGTTACTGTGAAATTCCCCTGGTCGCCACAGTCTGGCGCACCAGCACGTCTTTCAGAATGTGGGAGGAAACCGGAGCACCCTGAGAAAATCCACGCAGACACTGGGAGAACGTGCAGACTTTGCACAGACAATGACCCAAACTGTGAAGCAGCAGTGCTAACCACTGTGCTACTGTGCCACCCCTTGTTTCAATTGACCAACTTAATGCGTGTGGAAAGTTTGGATTTTAGTCATTGAAATTTTAATGGAATCTTCAATCTCACATTAAGGTTCTGATACTATTATGAGCACATCATCACTGACTGCAATGCAGTATTACTTCCTAGCTAGTTCAGATAGCACCCATCTACAGTCTTGAAGCCATTTCTTGGGGACAATTTGGTTGTAGAATAATTTAAGTGGGCAGGATTCTCCCTGTCAGCACTACATATTGTTGGCATCTGTAAAACATTCTATGCAATTTTTTAATCATGTTATCTTTGGCAAGAGCAAGGAAGTCTCTTGCAGAGTTTCTAAATATTAGAAAAGAAAGAATACTTCTAAATAGTACTTCATTGTATCAATAGAATGTTCCAAAGCGTTTCACATCTAATGAATGATTGTTTTAAACGTAGTTATTTGTTTCCATCCCATACAGCATATATTTAAAAAATAAATGTTCGAATGCAAAACCATTGTGTAGCCTTATCCTGAATTGTTCTCTAAAATATACTAGTTTAATCCTTCCCAAACTCCCAGATACCCTAATGCAGAATATGCCCAAATATTCAAGAAAAACCTCAACTATTAAAGACTGTTCTTGCATACAGAAGAGCTAGATCTGATTTTAAAATTATTGCTACATTTCATCATCAGTAAGTGGAAAGAGTTCTCATCTAAGGCTATCTTTCATTTTGCATTCTTCCTCAGTTTGAATTTTAAAAAAAATTTTGTTCACTTTCTTTTTCCATGGTTGCCAAGTACAGCTGTGTTTCTTCCTCCTCGTGTTTGCTGTCCCATTCATTATCTTAGTTTAGTGTCATCAGTGTTATTTGTTCTCCCTTCTTCTACTGAAGGTGTGCTAGGAAGGTTATTCACAGTCGCTAGTTGATGTCTGATACCGCACTCCTGTGTTTCTTAGTTACTGGTCATTTGCTTAATTATGCTAAATGGCAAGCTGTTTTATTGTTACCGACAAATTGTTTCCCTTTGAAATGTTCTAAAATGGGAGGTTTCACAGTACATCTTCTGTGGAAATATATTGTATTTGACAAAATAAACCATTCCTGTGAAAAACGTACCAGCTTAAATCCACATTGTATTTGGAAAATAAAAACCCAATAGTAATGAATGTTCTGTGCTTGTCCCACTGCAGCCAGCCAACTGTTCTATAGGCCAACGGGAAATAAAACATCCACTTTAAATGTGGTCCCAAAATTCTTTTTGAATTTGGGTGGAGGTTATTTGAGGTATTTCCATTTCAGATAAGCATTCTTAAAATTTATTTTTATTGTTGTCACAAGTAGACTTAGGTTAACACTGCAGTGAAGTGGAAAATCCCCTAGTCGCCACACTCCGGCGCCTGGTTGGGTACACTGAGAGAGAATTTAGCGTGGACCTAAGCAGGAGGTTTTATCACGCAACTTTCTACTCCAACTGTTCCAACACCATCCCCCCACCACCCAACACCATTTTCCCTTGCCAAGTGGAAAGTAAACAGACTTGCGTTTATCCGATATATTTTGGCGATGATTCAAACGAGCCAACATTTGTTATTTAAACAGAAGATTCTGGAAACATGCCATAGATCAGGCAGCATGAGTAGAAAGAGAAGCGGAGTTAAACTTCTGTTCCGCACTGGAGAATGTTCCACAACAATGTAAACAAGTTTATTAGTGTAGGCTTACGTTGACACTGCAATGAAGTTACTATGAAAATCCCCTAGTCGCCACACTCCAGTGCCTGTTCGGGTACACTGAGGGAGAATTTAGCATGGCCAATGCACCTAACCAGCACATCTTTCAGATTATGGGAGGAAACTGGAGCACTCGGAGGAAACCCACGCAGACACGGGGAGAACGTGCAGACTCCGCACAGACAATGACCCAAGCCGGGAATCGAACCCGGGTCCCTAGAGCTGTGAGGCAGCAGTGCTAACCACTGTGTTACTGTGCTTGTCCACAATCTTGCTGATTGGCTTTCTGTTCACTTTTAAATCTTCAGTTGCAATTTTTGCTGGTCACATTTTGAAATTGTGGAGTTTTGCAGAGATTTGACTTGTGTCTTTTATTTTTTAATATTTAATGCAAATAATTTTAAATAAGCAGGCTTGCTGATTTACCTTTGCCCTGATATTTGTTTTTTTTTCCCTCCAGGGATGGAAGCCATAATGTCTGAATTCTTCAATGACACAACTACGGCATTTTACATTATTCTAATCGTTTGGCTTGCAGACCAGTACGATGCAATTTGCTGTCACACTAACACTAGCAAACGGCACTGGCTCAGGTGGGTTTTAACCAAGATCGAGGTCTGAATTTAATGTGCTTACAAAAAAATTTTTTTTTCTTGATTTTAGCCCTTATGTTCTGCTTGGTCGCTCCGTAATGGAAGAGACACTCGCTGTCAAACCTACACAAGAATAATTGATATTCAGGCAGGGTGATTCTGTGGAGTTTGCACGTTCTTCCCATGTCTGTGTGGGTTTCCTCCGAGTGCTCCTGTTTTCTCCCACAGTCCAAAGATGTGCAGGTTAGGTGAATTCACAATGCTAAATTCCCCCCTCATTGTCCAAAGATGAGCAGGTTGGGTGGATTAGCCTGGTAAGTGTGTTACGAGGATGGGGCAGAGGGTATTGCCTGGATGGGATGCTCTTTCAGAGAGTCGATGCAGACTCAATGGGCTGAATGGCCACTTTCTGCACTGCTGGGATTCTATGGAATGGAGGAAAGCCAAGTTTCTGGTGTAGGAAACTAGCTGTTACTTTTACTTTTTACCTTTTTAAAAAAAAACTTTTAAATTACTTTTGTACTTTTATATTACCTTTTTACTTTTTGTAATTTTATAACATTTTCTATAATATATTTGTATTAACATTTTCTACAGTAAGTTTATATTATGTCTACTATAGATTTGTAGCACAAGATGACACCTATCTTGTTTATACTGGGGCATGGGGCATGTGCTGCTCTGCTACTGTGCTGCTTGTCACGTACTCACTGTGATCAGCTAACCTCAGCAGAAACTACTAACTCATGAACTCATCTGTGGAACTCTTTGCCGCAGAAGGCTGTGGAGGCCAGGTCATTGAGTGTCTTTAAGACAGAGATAGATAGGTTCTTAATAAGAGGATCAGGGGTTATGAAAAAAGGCAGGAGAATGGGGATGAGAAAATATCAGCCATGATTGAATGGCGGAGCAGACTCGTTGGGCCGAGTGGCCTAATTCTGCTCCTATGTCTTATGGTCTTAATACATCACCAGAGCTCCAGACTAATCAGTATCAACCATTCTGTGAATGTGTTTAATTAACCAATGAATGTAAATGGGTGTTCTCTGAAACAATGTATAATGCCTATAAGAGAGAGAACAATGGCGAGTGAGGAAGACTTGCATGACATCATGTAAGAGAGAGAGAAAATGAGCGAGAGTGAGAAGCTGGTGTACATCTTGTAAGAGGCAAAGAAGGAACTCCTAATAAACTCGTACGTTTGTACCCGACCACAAAGTATCAGTGAATTCTTGAATCTAACACTGGGAACCATATTCTAGTAAGGCCAGTGCCTTCAGGAAAACAGAATAAAACTATTGGAGGAATTTGAAAAGGTTTAAAATTAAAAATTAATTTAGGCCAGGATGGCATAAAGAGCATTAAAGGTTCTACTAACTTCCTGTTAAGATACACGAGAATCACAGAAGTGTACGGTACAGAGGTCATTTGGTTAATTTTGTCTGTACTGATGTCTTGGAGAAGATTTCATGGTAACTTGTTGCAAAGTTATATATCTCCAGTGGCACAGTTGAGATCATCAGTTTTGATTTTGAGAACTTTAACAATAGAATGAAAAGGCATAAGATCAGCACATTAATGGGGTACTACTTGAACTTGTGTCTTAATCTTCCATTAACCCATATTATTTCTAGATAAACAATGTTAGCTACTCAAAAGGAAAATATAAATCTAAAGGCTGGGCAGACCCTTGAGGTCTAGATATCCTAGTATGAAAACTGCATCAAAACACTGGAATATCATGGTTTTCAGCATTCCTTAATGAACTGCATTGAAGTAGAGGATAACACACGTCATGTGAAGAGAACCAGACAATGGTTGAGTTGTGAACCATATGACCTCTCTGCCGTACACTGCAGTGGTTCTAGTATGTCTTAACAGGAAGTTAGTACAATGTTTAATGCTATTTATGCCATCCTGACCATTCAAATTCCTCCAACAATTTTATTTCACTTTTTCTCCTGGAGGCATTAGCCATACTGGAGTTTGGTTCCCGGAAACATGCTTTCCTTCATTCCCTGCCCAAATACTCATTATTCATGCGTGAATTTGACAGCGAGTGTCAGCCAGGTTATTTAACTGTGGCAGGCAATGCAATGTACTATCATCCATTCTCACTTAATATCCATGCATGCACACATGTGCATGCACATGGTCTCTGCCTCGTGATGAGAAATGGAGACTCTGGCTGATTTCCCACTCCCTAGCCAAGTTGGAAGAATTTTAGAAACCAGCAAAGGATGACCAAAAAATTGATAGTGTAAGAAAATAGAAATTAGGCTAAACGTAAAAGCAATTGTAATACCCTTAACCACCATGACCACCAACATCAAGCCCCAACATAGTTGAGATCAGCTAACTAATTCCAGCCCATGTTACCAATCATATGAACCCTGAGAAGTGAGGTATCTCTTCTGGGTCCTGGATATTAAATCTGTTTCGGTGATTATACTGTGCAAAGCAGTATTTCCGAGCTATAGAATTGTTTACGAGAGATGTTTGTTTAAAATTTCTGGTGTTCGTCTGTTCTGTTGAACTTTGTGTCTCAACTTACTTGCTCTGAAGGGTCAACCAAACTTTTAAGACTGAGCTTTTTTTTTGCAGATTCTTTTACCTTTATCACTTTGCCTTTTATGCCTACCATTATCGCTTCAATGGGCAGTACAGCAGTTTGGCTTTGGTAACGTCATGGCTCTTTATACAGGTATGTTCCTGGTGTTTATTTTTCCTCCAAATTTCTCCCCATCACTCCTGAATATATTGGCTCCATTAGCCAATGTAAGTAAAATCGCTACAGGAGAAGTGACCTTTCTGTAGCTAACTAAGAAGGTTAAAGGTGGTATAAGATTACAGAAAGAGGTGTATAGTGTTGCTTAAAAGGATTATAAATCTGACAGTTGGAAGAATTTTAGAAACCAGCAAAGGATGACAAAAAATTGATAGTGTAAGAAAATAGAAATTAGGCTAAACATAAAAGCAGAGGTGAGAGATTTCCCACAAGGAGATAGAAAATAAAGCGCTGCTATTCAAGAAACACAGTTATTGGAGAAAATCTTGGAATAAATATTAAAGAAGTGGTAATTGGGCACCTTGGAAAGAAATCAGATGATTAGGCAGAGATAGTTTTATGGAAGGGAAATCATGTGACTAAAAACTTTTTGAGCACATACTTAGGGTAGATAAGGGGGAGCCAGTAGATGTTGTATGTTTAGATTTTCAAAAAATATATGTTAAGGTGCCACAGGGAAGGTTGATGCACAAGGTAAGGGCTTATTAGGTTAGGGATATTACCATAGATGCAGTTTTGTTTAAAGGACAAAAAACAGATGAGAAATCTATTTACCCAAAGTGTTGTGAACCTTTGGAATTCTCTATTCCAGCTGGCTGCGTATGTTCAGTTGAGTATGTTCAAGAGAGTTGATAGATTTCTGGATACGAAGGGAAACAAGATTGCATGGATAGGGTGGACAACTGGAGCTGAAGTCAAAGATCAGCAATGATATAATTGAATGGTGGAGCAGCTGAAAGAGCAAAATGGCCTACTGCTTGCTGCTCCTACTTATTTTCCTACTGTTGTATGGTTGTAAGTGCCTTCACTTGAGTGTGAGAACTTATCATAGAAATCATAGAAACCCTACAGTACAGAAAGAGGCCATTCGGCCCATTGGGTCTGCACCGACCACAATCCCACCCAGGCCCTCCCCCCATATCCCTCCATATTTACCCACTAATCCCTCTAACCTACACATCTCAGGACACTAAGGGCAATTTTTAGCATGGCCAATCAACCTAACCCGCACATCTTTGGACTTATACCGTGCAAATTTGCAGAGCATCACTGCTAAAGCTGATAGACATCACTCACCACAACAGGAGTCATTGGTTAGTGATTAAAAGTGGTTGAAGCCCAGCCCCAGATCATTGAGTTATTTGTAGTATTCCTGCACCTAAGATTGACTATCTCAGCACCGTCTACTTCGATTCTGCACTGCATGATGCCATCTACCAGTTTTTTAGACTGGGTTTGATAAGTATATCCATTGATTTAGCCACAGTACAACACTTTATATGTAGTTGTTTATATGTCTGCCTATTTCACAACAACTTACTTGTATAGTGCCTTTAATGTAATGAAACATCCCAAGGTGCTTTATAGGAGCAATATAAAAGAAGTACAATACCAGCCCACTTGAGGAGATATTAAGTCAGATGACCAAAACGAAGGGGTAGTACCTTTTTCATGCAGTGAGTTTTTGAGATTATTTTGTTACAGGACTTTGAGGATTTTGTACAGTAGATTAAAGATTGAGATTGGGCAGTGTTCTGTAAAGTCAAGAGCAGTTTGTCTGACATTCCTTCTGTTTTCTGTCCCATCCTCATTTATAAAAATCAATTGAGTAAAAACTGAATACTTCTTAAAAAATAATAATTAGAGCAGAAAGCATGACACAGGGAATTTCTGAAAAGAGGAAAGGCAGCTGAACCCTTTTAATATAAGTTATTTGGAAGAACTGAATTCTTGCAATCGAAGGAGATAGGGGATCAATAGGTAGAAGTAGAGTATAAAAGTAAAATACTGTGAATGCTGGAGATCTGAAATAAAACGCTGGAAGAACTCAGCAGGTCTGGCAGTACCTGTGGAGAGAGAACATTTCAAGCCCAATATGACTGTTCCAAAAAAAGAGTGAATTCTTCCAGCTATGGGTGGAAGTTGAAAGTCCGCTATACTGAGCCACATCACAATTAGGCAGTTAATGGTCTTTGAAAAGAAAACTGAAATGTCAGGTGCAAAATTCCATGCCGGAGTATAAACAGCTGATAAGTTTCAGTCTTTGCAGCTAAGGAAGGCCAATTGTCAGTTAATGGCAGCATATCAATCTCAGTATCCTCCCAGAGTTCATTATCTGAGCTTTCGTATTGTGTTGTGTTTGTTCCTCAGCTCTGTTGTGTATATATTACATATAGGAATGCACAGTGTAGAATATGATTTGTCTATAACACTGGCCCTATTCATTAATTTGCGTGTTTTCTCCCACCCCTTCCAGCATTCAATGATCTATTTCTTCCATCACTATGAGCTGCCTGCCATCCTTCAGCAAATTCGGATTCAGGAAATGTTGCTGCAGAACCAACAGGCTGGGCAAGCCAACCAGACAACACTCCAGGACAATCTGAACAACAATACTGCAACGGATAGCACGCAGCCAAGCCCCGCTGACGCAGGAAACTCTCTCATAGCTGGTTCCGGTGCAGCCCAGCTTAGTGGCGCTCCCAGCCTAGCGGACAGCATTCAGCCTGGTCGCATGCAGAATCCAAGCTCTGAGGTGACACCATTAAGTGGTGATCTAAACTGGGTTGCAGAGACGGCGGCTATCATATCAGAAGGCATTGCAGCTCCAGAACGGAATACATCTACAGAGGGCTCCAGCATGATTGAGCCATTAAGCAATGGCAGTTCAAATACCCAGGATCTTT
Source organism: Mustelus asterias (assembly GCF_964213995.1). NCBI lineage: Eukaryota > Metazoa > Chordata > Chondrichthyes > Carcharhiniformes > Triakidae > Mustelus > Mustelus asterias. The sequence continues at coordinate 5,441,717 of NC_135826.1, read as the reverse complement.
TAAATGATTCTGGTGCCGTTGACCATATCCAACCAGGCGCAAGTTCTGAAGAAGACAAAAAGGAAGTGTCTTCATATGGTGGTGGTCTTCAAACAGAAGAGAACCATAGCACATTAAATTATCGTACAGCTGAGAACCAAGAGGAGGTTCTCACTAAAAGTGACCATCAGGAAATGTCTCCCACACAAGATGGTGAGACCTACATGCTTCCATCCCAGCATGATAGTGACACTAGCTTTGACCAATCAGAAATGGACCATGGAAACCAATCTAGTGTTTCAAACAGTTCAGTAACAGAGACAAGCGGTCACAGCGTTTCAAGAATCTCGTGACTCTTATTTCTGTTCAATCTGGCAATTTGTTACTGGAAGACCCTTTTGCAAAATTCACAGCAAGTGTACGGTAGTGTTTGTGGGGGAATCGCTATTACATCAAGCGTTTTCATTTGTAAAACCAAGATATCCCAGTGCTTTCAGTTGGTTCCAGAAAACTGAGTGTGTTGGGCAGAAACAGCATGCTGTTCAGTGAGCATTAATGGCAGGAGCTCAATTGGAACAATTAACTCCTCCATTCAGTCACCGTATCCATAATCTGCAGCATAGCTGTATGTATTGCTGTGATATTCAAGTTCCGAAGAAACACTATTGGTTTGTGAAGTGAGGAAGACCTCCCAAAAAGAACTCAGCTGGGTAAAAAAAACTGCAAGTGTCTGAATGGCCGTAGAAGACGGCTTGTTCCTTTGAACTCGCGGTATACATGTAAGTTGATTCCACAGTGCAATAAGTTGATGTGTATTGATTCTATTCTGCAAGGTCTCATTACCTGAAAGACTCTTTTAAGTCTTGTTTCTTGAACTGGTGCCTAAATACAGAAGAGATTTGCAAGGTAGTAGTGTCAGAAATTCCCTATAACTTCTTCTAATAAACTTTGAACCTAACTAATTTGGATCTGATTCTGATTGATTTTTCTGTTGACAATATTGTATTTAAATGTAATGTAAGAGTTTCTGTCTTTGTATATATTAAAATAAATGAGGTCTAAACATGTTTGTGACTTACTTTAAAGTGTATGAGCCACCTATAGTGAATAACTTCACTAAAAAATGTTCTGTGGCTTTAGCAAAGCAGTATAATTTTTTGTTTTCTGGAGGTGAATCTTTTGGAGTCGGCAAGATAAGGGACACTGGATCCTTGGGTCATACACAGTGTGAGATCGGTAATGTACTACTATCCTGCCACAAACTCAGAAAGGTAGCCCAATGGCGCGCGCGCACAAAATTTCAGCTCCCCTCTTAACTCTACGGTACACTGGGACAAAATTGAGCTGTGCAGATCCGAGGTCCACAATCTGCACTAAATTAGCTGATCTGAGCTGCAGAGTAGTAGTGTGCACTTGGCTTCAATTAGGTAAACACAGTAAGAAGTCTCACAACACCAGGTTAAAGTCTCCAACAGGTTTATTTGGTAGCAAAATCCACTAGCTTTCGGAGCGCTGCCCCTTCGTCAGGTGAGTGGGAGTTCTGTTCACAAACAGGGCATATAAAGACACAAACTCAATTTACAAAATAATGGTTGGAATGCGAGTCTTTACAGTAATCAAGTCTTAAAGGTACAGACAATGAGAGTGGAGAGGGCGTTAAGCACAGGTTAAAGAGATGTGTATTGTCTCCAGACAGGACAGTTAGTGAGATTTTGCAAGCCCAGGCAAGTCGTGCTGACCCGATAAACTTTGAACCTAACTAACGCTTACTCGGGTAAGCATTCTCCAAGGCGGCCTTCACGACACACGAGTCGCTGAGCAGAGACTGATAGTCAAGTTCCGCACACATGAGGACGGCCTCAATCGGGATCTTAGGTTCATGTTACACTATCTGTAATCCCCACGACTTGCCTGGGCTTGCAAAATCTCACTAACTGTCCTGTCTGGAGACAATACACATCTCTTTAACCTGTGCTTAACGCTCTCTCCACTCACATTGTCTGTACCCTTAAGACTTGATTACCTGTAAAGACTTGCATTCCAACCATTATTTTGTAAATTGAGTTTGTGTCTTTATATGCCCTGTTTGTGAACAGAACTCCCACTCATCTGATGAAGGGGCAGCACTCCGAAAGCTAGTGGCTTTTGCTACCAAATAAACCTGTTGGACTTAAACCTGGTGTTGTGAAACTTCTTACTGTGTTTACCCCAGTCCAACGCCGGCATCTCCACACCATTTCAATTAGGCAAACAGCAAAAGGTCCCAGGTTTTTTCAGTCAGCCCTATCAATTAGCTTGGGCATTAGTTGATGCAGTCCCATGAATTTGGATAACCTAAAAATGATCACTCACTTGGATCATTGAAGAATGACCCTTTGGGTAAGGAGTTGGAGGTGTTCCAATGCAGGTGGAACCACAATCCAGCAGGAGTCTGTCTTAAAGAACAGGAAACAGATGGTGGGGAAATAGTTCAGTTTTCCTTGCTAATCTGTGCCTTTGTCAATTGGCTCTGATTTCTGTTGATACTATTGCAATCCATTTCTCATAAGTCTTGAAACCAAGAGAGGCATTTTATTTATTGAATATGGGTTGGAGCTCAGTTCCAATTCATCTACAAGACTACATTCAAATCCCCATTTCTGAAATTATATATCAAACAAATCACAGCACCAAAGGAAGCAATTCAACCCATGGTACTACTAGTGGTTCTCAAAGGGGACAATGTACTCAATCCCAGTTCTTTGTCCTTTCCCCATCCCATTTCAAATTCCTCCCTTGCAAATACCTATCCAATTTGAGTATTAAAGAACTATGCCAGTATTGATTATCCTTGTGTTAATTAAGCCTGGTCCCAATAGCTTACATAATCACAACCAAGAAGCTTATACTGTTGGTTCCAATTGGTAGGAATTTTTCTATTCTGTGCTCTGATTACCATTTTACATTTTTGTGGTCACTTTATTAAATTAAATGTACTTCTGGTTGGATTGCTCTTCTGCCTCTTGCTATTAAATTGAATGTTATGTAAAAGGATACAATAACAGTTTATTAAAAAAGCCACCTCTTGGAAAGTTGGTTGGCTGGTTTTACTAAGTTGCTTTAAAAGCTGCATCAGCGATCGGCCTTTTAGATAATTGGAACAGGCTGCATTCCCTAGAGCAGTGTAGTGATCTTTGAACACTATATTGCTGCATACAAGGAACAATTTATTTGCCACACATCTAAACTCTCAAATTTAGTTTTGCAACGTTAACTCCTGCAGCCTTAACAGGGACAGGTGACAATTATCTGACTGCTATTTAAAAATAGAAGTTACCTGTTTACTTTGGACAGGCTAATAATTTGCTAAACAGTGCACAGAGTAAAGTTACATAAACTTATGCACACACTAGTGGAAATTCATTCTTGGGTTACTCATAATGCTTGGAGAGAGGGAAGAGAAACTATTTCCAAAAGCAAATTATCATTATTTTACCCTTGCACTCTATATCCCTCATTGGGGACCCAAATGCTGCTGTTTTTATGGATTTATCGACCTGCATTCACAACAGCAAGTACTTACATAGCACCTTCATAAGAAAACTTCCCAAACCACTTCATGGGAACATTATACGAAAGTATGGTCCTGAAAGACACAAGGAGATATCAGGTCAAATGACCAAAAGCTGAGTCAGTGCCTTAGAGAAGGAACTCTAAGCAGAGAGTTGTACCAAGAGTTTGGGGCTCTGGCAATTGCAGGCACGGTCACCATGTGGAGCAATTATAATTTGGGATGCACAAAAGGCCAGAAATTAGATGGAACTGAAGGAGATTATAAAGATATGGCGGGGTATGACCATTAAGAAACTTGTTTAAAAAAAAAAGGGTTTGAGAATTTTAAAGTTAAGGAGTTTGCTTGTCAAGGACAGTAAGTACTCTCACAACACACGGTTAAAGTCCAACAGGTTTATTTGATAGCATGAGCTTTCGGAGCACTGCTCCTTCATCAGGTGAGTGCCACATCATGCTTGTCTAGGAGCCAATGTAAGTGAGCAAGCACAAGGATGATAGGGAACTGGACTTGTGATGTATTAAGGCATGGACAAGAGTTTTGGATAACCTAAAGTTTACCTGAGGAGGAGCCAGGACTTCACTGGATTAGTCAGGTCTCCAGGTAATGAATGCATGGATGAGGACATCAACAGTCAATGACTTGAGACAGGCAATATCGAAAGATGTGACGGAGTTGGAAATAGACAATCTTAATGATGGCATAAATGTGCGGTCGGAAGCTTATTTAAGGATCAAGCATGTGCAATGAGAAAGGATCAGTTGACAAGAACCCTTGGGAATGAGTGACCATAATATGCTAGAATTCTTTATCGAGGTGGATAGTGAGATAGTTGATTCTGAGACCAGGGTCCTGAACAAATTGGCAAAAGAAAGCCTTAGACCTGAGGATTGGGGGAAATTTAAAATTCAGCAAAGACAGACCAAGGGATTGATTAAAAGGGGGAAAATAGATGTAAAGGACTGAGGAAAATTTGTGGGGAAGACATTTACCAGAGTTCTTTGTCCCTTATGGGTTTCAGTGTCCTGTTTGCCGGGCGGGTGCTGTGAACAGGATGCTGTTGGTTGAGTGATGTGGGCTGGGCCAATGGGATTGCTCTGGGGGCGGGAGGAAAAAAAGGCGCCAGGAAGTGAAGAGGGAGAGAGCTGAAGAGAGAGAGCTTTTCCCAGGCAGTGAGAATTCGGTTTGGAGTGAGAGGCAGCCAGGCGTTCCCCTGCCTGTTCTTTTCATTACTGCCGAGGAGGACCGCCTTCAGCGCACTCGACCTACGTTGCTGCACGGATAGCTCGCGGCACCTCTGCCTCCTACGGCATCATCTTCCACACGTGTGTCTCTTCTGGACTGTGTGTGGGTGTCGTGAGTAACTGGTGGGGACTATATAATCCAACTGGAACAGTATCTACAAATGTGTTACTGAGGATGAGTTTCCCCATGTGTGCACCAATGGATGGGCCCCAACGGTTATAGATCAGAGCTCACTGTTTTATGTCTGTTAATTATAATTGTTATTAAATTTATTTTTGATATTCCGATTACACTACTGACATTTATGGGTAAACAGGGAATTAGCCAAATCAACATCAACAACATCGGGATCCTGTTGATTGAATATTTAAATAGTAGCCCCATATAGTGGTCAGCAGGGGGTTACATAGAGTATGACAGTAAGATAACGGGGAACATAAAAACTGTCTGTAAAAGTTTCCAAAGACATGTAAAGAGAAAAAGATTGGCAAAAATGAATGTAGGCTCCTTACAGTCACAAACAAGGAAATTCATTACAGAGAACAAAGAGATCGCTGAGGAACTAAATTTGTACTTTGCCTTTGTCTTCACAAAGGAAGACATGAATAATGTACTAGAAGTTCGGAGAAACATAAGTTTTAGTGAGGAGCTGAAAGAAATCAGTATTAGTAGAGAAATGGTTTTGGGGAAAATAATGGGATTGAAGGAGGATAAATCTCCAGGGTCTGCTAATCTTCATCTCAGAGTACTTAAGGAAGTGGCCCTAGAAATAGTAGATTCTTTGGACTCTGGAATGGCTCTTACAGATTGGGGGGTACCTAATGTGAGCTGCTATTCAAAACCTGGTAGAGAGAAAACAGGGGACTTTCCACTGGTGAGCCTAACGTCGGTAGGGAAGTTGCTGGAGTCCATTATCAAGGATTTCATAGCACAGCATTTGGAAAGCAGTGGTATAATCAGACAAAGTCAGTATGGATTTACGAAAGGGAAATCATGCTTAACAAATCTGCTGGAATTCTTTGAGGGCGTAACCGGTAGAGCTGACCAGCGAAATCTGGTGGATGTGGTTTATATAGACTTTCAGAAGACTTTTGACAAGATCTCTCATTGCAAATTACTATGTAAAGTTAAAGCATGTGGGATTGCTGGTCGAATCTTGGGATGGATAGAAAGCTGGTTAGCAGATAGGAAGCAAAGAGTTAGCATAAATGGGTTTTTTTCCGATTGGCAGTCAGTGACTAGTGGGTTCTGCAGAGATCTGTGCTAGGACCCCATCTGTTCACATATATTAATAATTTGGATGAGGAAACTAAATGTATTATCTCCAGATTTGCAGATGATACAAAGTTGGATTGGAGGGTGAGCTATGAGGAGGATGTGATTTGGATAGGCTGAGTGAGTGGCCATATGCATAGCAGGTACAGTATAATGTGGATAAATGTGAGGCTATCAACTTCAGTAGCAAAAATAGGAAAGCAGATTATTATTTAAATGGGTGTAAATTGAGATACTCAGGTGGATACGCAGACCTTAGTGTCCTTATGCGTTAGTCACTCAAAATAGGTGTGCAGGTACAACAGGCTGCAAACAAGGCAAATGATATTTTGGCCTCCATAGCAAGAGGATTTGAGTATCAGAATAGAAATGTTTTACTATAATTGTATTGAGCCACACCTGGAGTATTGTGTGCAGTTTTGGTGGCCTTATCTGAGGAAGGATGTTATTACTATAGAGGGAGTGCAACGAAGGTTTACCAGGCTGAATTTTGGGATAGCAGGACTGTCATGAGAGGAGAGACTAAATTGGTAATGATTATATTGGAGTTCAGAAGAGTGAGAGGGGGTCTTATAGAAACTTAACACAATTCTAACAGGGTTAGACAGGGTAGATTCAGAAAGAATGTTCCTGATGGTGGGTGTGTCCAGACTCAGGGGTCATGGTTTGCAGATAAGGGGTAAATCTTTTCGAACAGAGGAGAAGAAAAATTTCTTCACCCAGAGAGTGGTGAATCTGGGAAGTCAGGATATTGAATTTGATGATAATGAATGGCACAGCAGACTCAAATAACCAAACGACCTCCTGTTTCTATATTCTACATATGTTTCTATGTGACCCAAGGTTGCAAACAGATGGGCTGTTGCCAGGGTGAGGGATGAAGTTGGTAGCTACAGAATGTGGACCAAAAACAATGGATCATAGATCATAGAATCCTACAGTGCACAAGGAGGCCAACCACCACAATCCCACCCAGGCCCTATCCCCATAATCCCATGCATTTACCCTAGCTAGTCCCCCTGACACTAAGGGGCAATTTAGCATAGCCAATGCACCTAACCCGCACATCTTCAGATTGTGGGAGGAAACCGGAGCAACCGGAGGAAACCCACGCAGTCCAGGAGAGAATGTGCAAACTCCGCACAGACAGTGACCCAAGCTGGGAATTGAACCCGGGTCTCTGTGAGGCAGCAGTGCCACCCTAGTATTCAGTATTCTGTGTTTAATTCAAGGAGGTTTCTGCTCCTCCAGTACTGGATGTCAAATCAGCAGAATTAACAATAGTGGAGCAGTTGAGTGAGGAGGATTTTTTATGCATTTGAACTTGGCCTCAGTTTATTCTCCGTGAACAAAGATCCCTATATTAGCAACTCTTTAGTGCTATTATAATTTGCATTTGTACAGAGTGCTGTGTTTGGGGACTTTAAGACCAATTTGCACAAAATGGACTTGGAAAAGATAAGAGCAAATTACTGCGGATGCTGGAATCCGAAACAAAAACAGAAAATGCTGGAAAATCTCAGCAGGTCTGACAGCATCTGTGGAGAGAGAATAGAGCCAACATTTCAAGTCTGGATGATTCTTCATCGCTCTGACTCTTGTTTTCTCTTTCCACAGATACTGTCAGACCTGCTGAGATTTTCCAGCATTTTCTGTTTCTGTGACTTGGGAAAGTGTCGCTTTTAAATTTGTATTTTATAATGAGATGTAATCACTTCAATTTAGAAAGTCAAAGATGGAACCTAGACAGAAGATAATTAACATGCAACTGAAAGTTGTTTCCTCCAAAGAATGTAAAGAAGCAATTCATTAACTGGTCTTGGTAACCAATAATACTTTAATAGGTAGTGTGTTGGGAGTTCTCTGGTCCTGGAAATGCCTGCCAGGCTTTTCTCGCTGTGAGAAACTTCTTTACTGAGGTCTGTGAATCTTTGGAATTTGTTGCCCCAGAGGGCTGTGAATAACCCCAGTCATTGAATATATTCAAGACTGATGCAAAATGTTTTGGACTGGAGGAACCAAGGGGATTGGGCAGAAAAGTGAAGTTGAGAATGCAAATCAGCCATAATTTTATGAAGTGGTGGGGCAGGGTTGAAAGCTGGTAATGCGCACTTCTGCTCTGTTCAAATTTCTTCTAAGCTGTGAAAGGAGGGAATTGCTTGTCACTCCATAGAGGACGCGTTACTGCTTTTATACATGTGTTGGTCATCAGGAGCCTACAGTTGGCCTCTGCACTGCTACGTAGGGAAGGAAAACACCCAATCCATGGCTCCCACTCCTCATTGCTAGCTGATGACTCTGCTGGCAAGTGCATCTGGGTGGGCGCTGTGTAAGATAAAATCAGGGTTGACAATGATGCTTCAACTTGATGCTTTCAGTTTATCAACACTCCCTCTTTAGGCCAAACCATGTGTAGAACAACCAGTTTTGAATGTGTCGATCCAATCGCAGTCTGATCCAAAAACAGTCAACTACAGAGAACAGTAGTTTACCCTTTTTCACTGCACTGTGTGTACTTAAATAGTTGACAATTAATTCAGGCCTCATACTCTGGCAACTCATTTTCCAGTGACTATCAAAAGTGTTTTGCATGCAATAAGTGACTTGACAGTAAATGCAGCAGCCATTTTGTTCATGGCAAGATTTCACAAGTGATGAAATGAGCAGTTAATCTGTGTCTGGTGATTTTTGTTAAGAGAGGAATGGTTATCATGGCGACAATTAGTATTTCAACTGTATCAGGAATCTTCAACAGACATCTGAAACCCTGGAGCAGGCAAGTGGGCCCTTGGTTTATCATCTCATCCGAAGGATGCCGCTGCTGATATCACAGTACTCTTTTAAAATGCACTATTAGGCCAGACAGTGCTCAAATGCTCTTGAAGAAGGGCCCAGGGTGTAACCGTCTGACTTGCTGGAGACGGTATTACAAACCAAACCGAGGTATCACAATACTAAGAGCAGTCAGAAATAGTATTTATACAGTTTTTGATGCCAAAGGCTGATCATCCTTCTTTCGCTCAAGGATGGGTTCTATGCTCACCTGCTCGAAAGAAATTAATGTTGAGAGGGTGGCATGGTGGCACAGTGGTTAGCATTGCCACCTCATAGCGCCAGGGACCCAGGTTCGATTCCCGGCTTGGGTCACTGTCTGTGTGGAGTTTGCACGTTCTCCTCGTGTCTGCGTGGGTTTCCTCCGGGTGATCTGGTTTCCTCCCACATTCTGAAAGACGTGCTGGTTAGGGTGCATTGACCCGAACAGGCGCTGGAGTGTGGCGACTAGGGGAATTTCACAGTAACTTCATTGCAGTGTTAATGTAAGCCTTACTTGTGACACTAATAAATAAACTTTAAATGGAGCATTTCCAGGTCTGGCACCATTGTCATCATTCCACACTCCATAATCATGTATATTATGGGGAGGTGATGGCCTAGTGGTATTATCGATAGACTATTAATCCAGAAACTCAGTTAATGTTCTGAGAACCCGGGTTCGAATCCTGCCATGGCAGATGGTGGAATTTGAATTCAGTAAAAAATATCTGGAATTAAGAATCTACGGATGACCATGAATGAAACCATTGTCGATTGTCGGAAAAACCCATCTGGTTCACTAATGTCCTTTAGGGAAGGAAATCTGCCACCTTTATCTGGTCTGGCCTACATATGACACCAGAGCCACAGCAATGTGGCTGACTCTCAATTGCCCCCCAAGGGCAACTAGGGATGGACAATAAATGCTGGCCAGCCAGTGACGCCCATGTCCCACGAATGAATGAAAAAAAAGGTACAAATAGTTCCAAGGTCAGATACAGCTCCCATCCAATACAGGACAAAGCTGCTTCTGCATCACCCCAACAAATAACTTCCAAACTAAACTTAAAAACTTAACTTCAGCCCCAACGTCAGCGCACACCTTATTGAATTTTTTCATTGCACAGAACAGCCTTTGGGTAAAACTTAATTTAGGGACAGTTTTGTGGTGTAGGTGCTGGGTACAGCAGAAATTGGCTTGAGACTGCACAAATCTAGTTTAAATTAGAATTGTTCTGTATAAACGTTGGGCTGGTGATCAAAAAAGCAAAATATTGCAGATGCTGGGATCTGAAAATGCTGGAAACTCTCAGCAGGTCTGACAGCATCTGTGGAGAGAGAATAGAGCCAACGTTTCAAGTCAGGTTGATGGCTCTGACAAAGGGTCATCCAGACTCGAAACAGCTCAATTCTCTCTCCACAGATGCTGTCAGGCTGAGATTTTCCAGCATTTTCTGTTTTTGTTTGGGCTAATGATCATGATGCCAGAGATGAGACACTAAAGTTATGAGAGAAGATTTGCAACCATGGGACTTTTTGCAGTGGAACAGAGGTGATTATGAAGAGATTGAATGGATAATTTTTAAATTATAAAGAGTTTTGATGGAGCAATTAATGGAAGACTATTCCCTCTAGTTGGGGAGTTGGTCATGAAGGGATCATCAGTTTAAAATTGCCAGAAAAATAATAAGAATGGTTGGAAATTTCTGTGCACTGAATTATTGAAGCATGGAATGCTTTGAAATCAGATGAGGCAGATTGCGTTGTTTCTTTAAAGGGAAAAACAGATAACTATTTTAAACAAAGAGACACAGCAATAGGGAGAGTAGGACAGTGCTATTAGTTTCAGCCTACGTGTCAGTACGGACACAGGAATAACCTTTTTTGATTTGATTTGATTTATTATCGTCACGTGCATTAGTATACAGTGAAAAGTATTGTTTCTTGCGCACTATATGAAGCATAGAGAAGAAAAAGAGAGAATGCAGAATGTAGTGTTACAGTCATAGCTAAGGTGTAGAGAAAGATCAACTTAATGCGAGGTAGATTCATTCAAAAGTCTGATGGCAGCAGGGAAGAAGCTGTTCTTGGTACATGATTTCAGACTTTTGTATCTTTTTCCCAATGGAAGAAGGTGGAAGAGAAAATGTCCGGGGTGTGTGGGGTCCTTCATTATGCTGGCTGCTTTTCCGAGGCAGCGGGAGGTGTAGACAGAGTCAATGGATGGGAGGCTGGTTTGCGTGATGGACTGGGCTACATTCACGAGCCTTTGTAGTTTCTAGCGGTCTTGGACAGAGCAGGAGCCATACCAAGGTGACACAACCGGAAATAACCTATGTTCTATACTTCTTTAATTCTATATGATCATTCAGATTCTCTGAATGCAACTTGTTCTCCATATTATACTATAGGAGAGCCCTCTATCCACAGAAATAAATTGTGGGGATGAAGACTTTTACTCACACAATTGAGATTCATCGTCACCCTGCCCCAACTCTGCCCTTTTTCTTTGTGATGTGGAGATGCCGGCATTGGACTGGGGTAAGCACAGTAAGAAGTCTCACAACACCAGATTAAAGTCCAACAGGTTTATTTGGTAGCAAATACCATAAGCTTTCGGAGCACTGCTCCTTCGTCAGATGGAGTGGATATCTGCTCTCAAACAGTGCACAGACACAGAAATCAAGTTACAGAATACTAATTAGAATGCGAAACTCTCCAGCCAGCCAGGTCTTAAAGGTACAGACATTATAGCTTTTGTAGTTTGGAACCAACTTTAGGTAAAAGATTGATGAACTAAATAAATTGATGGCGTCTTGGCTTCAGGATTGCTCCCTGTGGCCTTCCTGCATGAAAGGAGACTTTTTTCTCCTAATTTTGAACTTAATCTTGGTCCTTTCCATAACTAACAAAAGTTTCATCCAGGATTCTTGGTCACCGTCAGTCAACAATCACAAAAAAAGGTAACATTAGAGCCATGGTCCTTCAAGTTGCTTCATCATCCTTCATCATAAGGTCAGAAGTGGGGATACTTGCTGATAAGTGTGCAGTGCTTAGTATCATTTGCAACTCTACAGATACTGAAGCGATTGTGTCCATATGCAGCAAGACCCGGACAACATTCAGACTTCGGCTGGTAGTGGCAAGTAACATTCCTGCCACACAAGTACCAGGTATTATCAACCTACAACAAAAAAGGTTCTAATCGAATGCCCTACCATCAACATCCTGGAGGGTGGGGGGGAATCACCAATGACCAAAATCTTAACTGGACCAGCTACATCAGCTACATGCGATGGGACTCTCCTCACTCTCCCACTAAAGTCTAATACAATTTACTCTTTATTAGTAATCCTTAATTATTTGATAAGCATATAATTAACACATTACTCTAATATGGTTTCCATTACACTGTAATCGCCTGACTAGAATCTAGATACTACCTGTGTGTAATGAACTGGCCAAGTTCATTCCAACGAGTGAGGGTCTTCTCTGAGTTCCGGACTCGGGGTCCTCTCTTTGGGATAGTGGATCTCAAGTCTTTGCTGACAATGTTTCCGATGTCCCTTTTTTATGCTTTTTCCAAGATTCCAATTGTGTTCACGACACAATTCTGAGCTCATTTATCCAAGGGTTGTGTAAACAGGAGACATCTGTTTCCACTGTTCTTATCAGTCTTATTTTATGACCATCGCAGCTACAAGGTGATGCGCGTCAATGAGCACATGGAATCAAGGCTTTAGTATTGAAGGCTTTAATACAGTAACAATGAAACTACTAACACGAATACACCAGTTCAGACTGAAGGGGTCCTGCCGGAGCAGGGGGTCTTATACCCTGCCACCGGAGGCGGGACCCCACTGGAATGTGCCATGGTAACACTTATGACAGGTAAACACCCTAACCCAACAACATAGTACAACCCCCACAGTAATAACACCCTAGCCCAACAGTAACATGGTAACAAACCCCAGTGGTGAACCAACGATGGTTCACCACATTCACCCCTCCTTTAGGAACAAAAGGTGGCGGGGTGGACGAAAACAGACAATAACAAAAAAAAAAAAATCACAGGATTCACAAGTCCAGACGGTCTGGAGGACCGCACCGACGCTGCGATCTCCTCAACACCGGTTGCGAAAACGAAGCAGGTGCTTGTAGTGGCTCTCTCCAAGTAACGTGTGGCTGTCCCCTCAAGGACTCCCGGGCCGGCCGGCCCTGGTGAGGCGATGGTGCAGGGGATCCTGGAACGTTTGGTGGTAGTGGTGGTGGTGGTGATGATGGTGGCGCCGATCTCCGAGTCTCAGGCAAGCTGTACATGGGAGTAAAAGTGTTATGCACCGGTCCCGGTGCTGACCGCGCCACGTCTGGGGAAGTAATGAGGAGTAGTGGATTTGTGACTGGGGGAACAGGAGCGACAGGGGTTGCTACGTCCCCTGCGGGCGCCAGGTCTCTAATAGAGACAGTGTCCTCTCGCCCGTCAGGATATGCCACATAGGCATACTGAGGGTTGGCGTGGAGGAGTTGGACCGGTTCGACCAAGGGGTCGGACTTGCGAGCCCTCACATGGCGCCGCAGAAGGACGGGTCCTGGGTACGTCAACCAGGCTGGCAATGAGGTCCCCGAGGACGACTTCCGAGGGAATGAGAACATCCTCTCGTGGGGAGTAGCATTGGTTGCCGTACACAGGAGGGAGCGGATAGCATGGAGCGCATTTGGAAGGACTCCTGCCAACGGGAGACTGGAAGGCCCCTGGATCTCAGTGCCAGTAGGACAGCCTTCCAGACTGTAGCATTCTCCCTTTCCACCTGTCCGTTACCCCTAGGGTTGTAGCTCGTGGTTCTACTAGAGGCAATCCCGAATGAGAGCAGGAATTGCCTCAAGTCGTTGCTCATGAACGACGAGCCCCTGTCGCTATGAATGTAGCAGGGGTACCCGAACAGGGTAAAAAGTTCACTGAAAACCTTGATGACGGTGGCAGTTGACGTGTCCGCACAGGGGAAAACAAACGGAAACCGGGAATATTCGTCTATTATATTGAGAAAATAGACATTCCGGTCCCTTGAGGGAAGGGGGCCCTTAAAATCCACACTCAGCCTCTCAAAAGGGCGAGTGGCCTTGACCAAATGTGCCCGGTCTGGTCGATAAAAGTGTGGTTTGCATTCTGCGCAAATCCGACAGCTTCTAGTTACTGACCTGACCTCCTCCACCGAGTAGGGCAGGTTGCCGGCTTTGATGAAGTGGTAGAGTCTGGTGACTCCAGGATGACACAGATCATTGTGGAGAGCCTTCAAGCGGTCCTCCTGCATGATGGTGCATGTTCCGCGCGAGAGGGCATCCGAGGGCTCATTGAGCTTCCCTGGACGATACATAATATCGTAATTATAGGTGGAGAGCTCAATTCTCCACCGCAAGATCTTATCGTTCTTGATCTTGCCCCTCTGCGTGTTATTGAACATAAACGCCACGGATCGTTGATCCGTGATCAGGGTGAACCGCTTACCTGCCAGGTAATGGCGCCAGTGTCTGACTGCCTCCACAATGGCCTGAGCCTCCTTTTCCACCGCTGAGTGCCGAATCTCTGGGCCTTGAAGGGTGCGGGAAAAAAACGCGACGGGCCTGCCTGCCTGGTTTAGTGTGGCGGCTAGGGCGAAGTCAGATGCATCACTCTCCACCTGGAAAGGGATGGATTCATCCACCGCGTGCATCGTGGCTTTCGAGATGTCGCTTTTCAAAACCTTGAAGGCCAATTGGGCCTCCGGCGTAAGTGGGAAGGTCGTGGACTTAATGAGCGGACGAGCTTTGTCCGCGTAGTTGGGGACCCACTGTGCATAATACGAAAAGAACCCGAGGCATCTCCTCAGTGCTTTCGTGCTAGCGGGCAAGGGAAGTTCAGTGAGTGGGCGCATACGGTCTGGATCAGGGCCAATGACCCCGTTTTCCACCACGTATCCGAGGATGGCTAACTTACGCGTACGGAATACGCACTTCTCCCTGTTATAGGTCAGATTCAGGCGAGATGCAGTGCGCAGAAAGTGTTGGAGATTCGTGTCGTGGTCCTGCTGGTCATGGCCGCAGATGGTGACGTTATCCAGGTACGGGAAGGTAGCCCGCAACCCATTCTGGTCCACCATTCGGTCCATAGCACGCTGGAAGACCGAGACCCCATTGGTGACACCAAATGGAACCCTGAGGAATTGGTATAGACGACCATCCGCCTCAAAGGCCCTATATTGTCGGTCCTCTGGGCGGATGGAGAGTTGATGGTAGGCGGACTTAAGGTCTATGGTAGAAAACACTCGGTACTGCGCAATCTGATTGACCATATCAGAAATGCGCGGGAGAGGATACGCATCCAGCTGCGTGTATCTATTAATGGTCTGACTATAGTCGATGACCATCCGAGGTTTGTTCCCGCTTTTGACTACCACGACCTGCGCTCTCCACGGACTAGCACTGGCCTGTATGATCCCTTCCTTGAGGAGCCGCTGAACCTCAGATCTAATAAAGATCCGGTCCTCAGCGCTGTAACGCCTACTTTTAGTAGCGATGGGCTTGCAGCCAGGTACCAGATTTTTAAAAAGGGATGGTGTCGTGATCTTCAGGATGGATAGATTGCACGCGGGGCGCTTTGGGCAATTTGGAGGCTGCGGCTGGTTCCCTACTGCCAGTGAAGGGAGTGGCCCACCGTACTGTAGGATCACACTCTTCATGTGGACCATAAAGTTTAGTCCGAGGATAATTGGCGCGCAAAGGTGAGGTAGCACAAGGAGCCTGTATTGCTCGTAAACTGTGCCCTGTACCTCAAGAGTTACCATACATCGTCCTTGGATCGGTACAGACCGGGACTGTGATGCCATGGAAATTGTCTGTTTGGCAGGGAGAACCCGGAGTCCACACCTTTTAGCAGTTTCAGGGTGTATGAAACTTTCGGTGCTCCCACTGTCAAACAGACAATTCACAGTTCTGCCACTAACCTTTACCTCCATCATAGAATGTTCCAGTCTGTAATGCCTGGTCTGATCCAGAGAGATCGACGCCACCGTTGGCCCCTGGGCGTCACTGCATGCTGCCGATGTGGATGCTGAGGACCCCTGCTGGTCGCTCCTAGTCGTCGTGGACCATGATGGCCGCCCCCATGAATCGCACGTGGGCGAGGGCGCCAAGCGCAGCGACTCCTGGTGGTCTTCCTCCTCCTCTGTTTGCCACGATGGCGCCGTCCTGAGATCGCACGTGGTCGGACCTCGTGGGTACTGCGACGCCGAAAGAGATGGTCTCCGTTCTGGAGGGTTACAAACTGCACTGCCGTTTTTAGGTTTGGACCTGCAGACTTTGCCGTAGTGGCCTTTTTTACCGCACTGGCTGCAGATTGCCGTTCTTGCCGGACACTGTTGCCGTGGATGCTTGGCCCCACCGCAAAAATAGCATCGCTGGCCACCTGGAGCTGCCGCCGTCGTCGAATCGATCTGGGAGCGCGGGTTCGCGGGGCGAGGAGGGAGCAGAGCTTGCTCCAACCACGTTGACTGCACGTGGTCCTCGGGGTACAGCGCCAAGCTCTTCGACGCCGCCTCCAACCTCGCGGCCATCCCCATTGCCTGGGTCAAGTTGAGTTTCCCCTTTTCTAGTAATTTAAGCCTGATGTACGAGGACCCTACCCCTGCTACGAACGCGTCTCGGGCGAGGTCGTACATGTACTGCTCGGCGGAGACGTCCTTACAGTCGCAACCCCTGGCAAGCTGCAGGAGCTCATTGGCATAATCCTCTATGGTTTCGCCCGACTGCCGACGTCGTGTAGCGAGGAGGTAACGAGCATGTATCTCGTTGGGTGGCGTAATGTACCTATTCTTTAGGAGCTCGACGGCACCCTGGTAAGTGGGAGCTGCACGAATGGCTAGGTAAATCGTGTCGCTTACCCTCGCGTGGAGGACCTGGAGTCTATCACTGTCCGTAGTGATAGCTACCGAGGCTGCCAGGTAGTCCTCAAAGCACTTCCACCAATGGTCGAATGTGTTAGCTGCACCGACCGCACGTGGGTCCAGTGTCAGACGATCCGGTTTTAGAATCTGTTCCATACTCTCTGTTTACTGTATTAAATTGATGCGCGTCAATGAGCACATGGAATCAAGGCTTTAGTATTGAAGGCTTTAATACAGTAACAATGAAACTACTAACACGAATACACCAGTTCAGACTGAAGGGGTCCTGCCGGAGCAGGGGGTCTTATACCCTGCCACCGGAGGCGGGACCCCACTGGAATGTGCCATGGTAACACTTATGACAGGTAAACACCCTAACCCAACAACATAGTACAACCCCCACAGTAATAACACCCTAGCCCAACAGTAACATGGTAACAAACCCCAGTGGTGAACCAACGATGGTTCACCACACAAGGTCACCAAGGTCGAGTGACCCTTAGCATCAGAGTGCTCGGTCAGCAGTTTTATCTCTTCCTCTCACAGGAACGGTCCTGGTGTTTTTCATGAAGTTAGCATAATCTCCCATCATGCTTGTCAAGCTGTTAGCCATTGGGCCACAGTTACCCAGAAGGCCACAGTACAGTTCCAGCAAACTCAAGATACTCAACACTAGAAGAAAGCTCGATTGGCATACCATCTATCAATTTAAACAGTCACTCTCCGCCACGTGGCACAGAATGTCTGCAGCGTGTAACAGGCACGGCATCACCAACTCACCAAGGCTTACTCGACAACACTTCCCAAACCTGCATGTGAATTTGACCCATAAGAGAAAGAAGAGCAGCAAACTCATAGGTAACACCACCACCTCTTCATTCCCCTCGAACCAGCATCCTGGTTTGGGAATATATTACTGTTCTTTCACTGGCACTGCGTCAAAATCCTGCCGTTCCATCGGAGTACCTTCACCACATAGACTGCAGCAGCTGACCAGCACCTTTTCACAGTTAAAATTAATTTATTAGTCACAAGTAAAGCTTACATTAACACTGCAATTAAGTTACTGTGTAATTCCCCCAGTCGCCACAGCTCAGCACCTGTTTGGGTCAATGCACCTAACCAGCACATCTTTCGGACTGTGGGAGGAAACCGGAGCACCTGGAGGAAACCCACGCAGACATGGGGAGAATGTCCAAACTCCACACAGACAGTGACCCAAGCCCGGGAATCGAACCCAGGTCCCTGGTGCTGTGAAGCAGCAGTGCTAACCACTGTGCTTCAGTTGCCTAGGGATGACCAGGCATTGCTGCATTGTCAGCATCAATCCAATTCATTAACAAAAGAAAGAATTACAGGGAACCAAGGAAAATAGCACCTAATGACTTGAGGGAGAGAGAGAGAGGGGCATTGACTATACGGGGAGATTTAGCATGGTGGTATAATCCAAAAGAAAAAATGAACTCAGGACAGTATTACCCAAAATATTTTCCAACAGTGATAAAATGCCAACTTCAAGATAAATTAAAAAGACAGCTCTGTAAGGGTTTGAAATAAGCTTTCTTCTTGTCAGTAAGTAACAGTTGTGACTGTTTGCAGAATGAGAAAGATGAATGCTCAAAAGGAACACGATATAGAGGAGTTTCCACAATTAATTTCTAGGTTTAGACACATGGTCCTGATGTTCCAAGTCATTTTACAAAGTGGCACCAGAGGGCGCCCTCCCGCAGGATGAGCCATTGCAGCCAAGCAAACACTTCAATTTTGAGGCAATATGGTCACAAAATGCGACTCCTAAGCATTCGTGCTTCTGGTGCTATGGGTGCCAGTTTAGGGGAAAAATAGCAGCAATGTTACTCCTGCTCACTGCTGGCATGAACCATGCCAAATTCCATGCTGGGGAGAGCAATAGTGAAGGTGTTTTGTGTGCCAGAAGTCAATATCTCATATGGACTTGACATATGATCTGTCATTTTAGGCCAAACCACCCTGGCCAGCACCCTCTCTTAACCATGAACAACTGAACATGCAGAGCCAGAGAAGAAGATAAACTGCTTTCTATGGGAAGAGGAAAGGAGCTCTTAGCTTAAAGCCGTGTTTCCTCACGGCACATTTCTCTAAACCAGGAGCAGTGTGTTTTCTGGCTGTGCTTTCACCAAGATTGTCATAGAAATGTGCCCCTTCCTGGAACCAAGCACCTAAAGTCAGAGCAGGGCATGGACAGCACTGCCAGTAATCAACAAGGTGACTGTAATGATAGTGGTGCAATTGATATAAATGTATATTTCTTTATGTTAAGGGGAATGTTTAAGATGCAGCTTTATTCTGTAGGCAGTCAGTATGTCTGGGAAATATTTAGCTCAGATGTTTGTAAAAGCAGGATAATTACTCCTTTCAGCTAGGAATTTGTTATTTTGAAAGAGCTAATGGACACTGGTTTAGACAAAAGATTCATTGGGAAGTTTATTGACAGGGTCATGTGATGATGTGGTTAATGGGCAGAGCTTGGTCTGTATTAGGGAGAAGAAGCTTTTGCAGTTTAGAGAGGCAGTTTTAGCTGGAAATTGTTTGAAGACAAGAGGCTTCTGCAAGCTGCTCTGAACTTCATTTTTCTCTCTGAAAACTTTAAGACTTTCTACACTCATTATAACAAGTATTGTTTGGATCTAGTCTGGCGTCCTAAGGTAGCTTGGGGTTCTGACCCAGTAGCCTAACAGTGACCATGATCCTGAATCTGTTTTTAAAGCAGCAGATCCCTCTAGGCTGGAACAGGTGACATGATGAACACCTCACAGTCCACTCTCCTTTGCAGTATGCAAGCGGCTCTGTCCCTGTCTTTAAATTGAGTTAAGCAGTGGGTGTTCACAAATGGCTTTGCCAGACCCCCTGTTGTAGGATATCATTGACTACACACCAGTGGCTTCGTGAGCACCACTATCAATGGTGAGATGTACCAAAACTGCAAGGGTACCACTCACATAATGTACAGTGTTGCGTGACCATACCTAGCACATTATGCCTGCTATCCTGTTAGAAATGTTGATTCATTCATTGTGCACCTACTCGCTGTTCCAAAAATACTTCAGCCACCACACTGAATCAGAACCGATTAGCATCAAGGATTATCCACAATACACCATGCTGGTGACTCCCCGCCACAAGAACCACATTTAGCCAGCACTGCGTAAGAACATCAGGGAACAATTAGGGTGTTGAAGAAACAGTTTGGCTCTCTTGATCATTTGGGAGCATCCATCCAGTATTTGCCAGAAGCAATTTCCCAATTCATCCTGCTCATATACTCCACAAGCTGTAATCATGAGGGCACAACCATGGATTCCGTGACCATTTCAGCAGGAGGATGAGGAAGAACAGGAGGCTGAGGAAGAGCAGCATAAGGAAGCGGAGGAGAAGGCAGCTTTCTCATCCATAGCCTCAATGGATCGACTGCAAGCACGTACATTATCAGACTTCAGTTCCCCTGAATGAAAACCCAGGTCTCCATTGTTTAGCGCTTCCTCATCTTACCAATAACAGCATCTCCTTGACCACAATCCTTAAATAAAAGCCACAACAAAGCAACCATTCCATACCAACATTATCCAATGACACATCCAATATTCCACACAATACTTCGCCACTCTTGCGTGTTCCTTAGTGCCTGTGCCTTTGCAGGGCCTAGAACTGCCATATGGTGCTATCCCATGGCTGATGGAAGTTGGAAGGTTTTCAGTCGGGGGTTGACAGCATTTCATTTTGCAAGATGCACTGGGTGTTGAGACCTGGCTCCAGACTGTAGCAGCTCAGCCTGGGGAAACAGCTGTCTGAGCTGGCTAGCCGTCAGACAACAGCAAGGGGATTGGTGGAGTAGCAGTAGTGGGAACACAGATGCTGTAATTGATCACGAGAGAGCACAGCAGATTCACAAAACCACAGCTAGAGCCCCACGGCAATGCCAATAGCTTGCTGGAGCACAGATTGACAAACTACACTGAGTCCCTTTGAACACAGGTCTGAGTCTGCATGACACCCATGCTGGACGTACACAGTAAAAAGCTGAAATTTCATGACCGCGGTGTAAACTTCCACTGCAAGATCCAGAGGTTTCCTGGTTGCTGTATGTACTGCGATGGAAGCTGAGGCATTAGCCATCAGATATTGCATCACAGTTAGGCCCATAAGTGTTGTCATGGAGTTAGTCACCACATCCACACTGGAAAGGATGGCCTCCAATCTCTGTAAAAAGCCCAGTGCCTGAACTGGGCTCCTCTATGATCCTTGATGGTGACACCAGGGTTTCTGTCAGGCTTGCAAATGCACCAGGCATTTGTGTTCATGCCTATCCGTCCACATTTGAATCCTGCGCAGCAGAACACTGCACAACCTTGTTTTCCAGTGAGTTTCCCACAATCTGGTTGCAGTCCACTTGTGCCCATTAACTCACCATGTGCTAAACAAGTCGCTATGCTACCCTCTTAAGTCCAGTATCTGTGCTGGTGCTGCAAGTGTCAGACTGAGTAATGGTGTCTCTTCTTCGATATGTTCTCCCTCTGCACCTTCAGCCTCAGGCTCTCCTAGCTGGCCAGGTGGCAAATGCGCAAGAGTTAGGTTTGAGTGAGGGAAGTGGGGAGAGAGAAAGCAAGAGGTTATACTATCTGCCGCTTGTACATCGTAACGGATTGCAGGATGAGGGTTAAGCGGTATTTGAGAAGGTGCATTAAAGAAGAACATACTAGCTTCAACAAGGTCCCTGTCCATTGCCTCGGAAGGGATTAAAGTCATTGAGTCCAGCAGAGTTCTACTGTGAGCCTGCCAAAGCTACACAGCCATGGAAGCAATAAAACAAAGGGACAGGAGAGGATTTGATAGATCACAGGGGTGCCATTGTTGAGTCTCTGCTTCAGATAATAGTCAAGAACTGCAGAGACTTATGTAAAGATGAGACGTAAAGGCTCAGTTAGGGTGCTTGAGAGTTACAAGTTAGCCAGGAAGGACTTAAAGAGAGAGTTAAGAAGAGCCAGGAGGGGACATGAGAAGTCTTTGGCAGGTAGGATCAAGGAAAACCCTAAAGCTTTCTATAGGTATGTCAGGAATAAAAGAATGACTAGGATAAGATTAGGGTCAGTCAAGGACAGTAGTGGGAGGTTGTGCGTGGAGCCTGAAGAGATAGGAGAGACGCTAAATGAATATTTTTCGTCAGTATTCAGGCAGGAAAAAGACAATGTTGTCGAGGAGAATACTGAGATACAGACTATTGGACTAGACGGGATTGAGGTTCATAAGGAGGAGGTGTT
The DNA here is from genome assembly GCF_964213995.1 of Mustelus asterias. Lineage (NCBI taxonomy): Eukaryota > Metazoa > Chordata > Chondrichthyes > Carcharhiniformes > Triakidae > Mustelus > Mustelus asterias. The sequence continues at coordinate 5,419,644 of NC_135826.1, read as the reverse complement.
AGCAATTCTGGAAAGTGTGAAAATAGATAAGTCCCCTGGGCCGGATGGGATTTATCCCAGGATTCTCTGGTAGGCTAGGGGGGAGATTGCAGAGCCTTTGGCTTTGATCTTTAAGTCGTCATTGTCCACAGGAATAGTGCCAGAAGACTGGAGGATAGCAAATGTTGTCCCCTTGTTCAAGAAGGGAAGTAGAGACAACCCTGGTAATTATAGACCAGTGAGCCTTACTTCTGTTGTGGGCAAAGTTTTGGAAAGGATTATAAGAGATAGGATTTATAATCATCTAGAAAGGAATAATTTGATTAGGGATAGTCAACACGGTTTTGTGAAGGGTAGGTCGTGCCTCACAAACCTTATTGAGTTCTTTGAGAAGGTGACCAAAGAGGTGGATAAGGGTAAAGCAGTTGATGTGGTGTATATGGATTTCAGTAAAGCATTTGATAAGGTAGCCCATGGTAAGCTATTGCAGAAGATACGGAGGCATGGGATTGAGGGTGATTTAGCGGTTTGGATCAGGAATTGGCTAGCTGTAAGAAGACAGAGGGTGGTGGTTGATGGGAAATGTTCATCCTGGAGTTCAGTTACTAGTGGTGTACCGCAAGAATCTGTTTTGAGGCCACTGCTGTTTGTCATTTTTATAAATGACCTGGATGAGGGCGTAGAAGGATGGTTAGTAAATTCGCGGATGACACTAAAGTCGGTGGAGTTGTGGACAGTGCGGAAGGTTGTTGCAGGTTACAGAGGGACATAGATAAGCTGCAGAGCTGGGCTGAGAGGTGGCAAATGGAGTTCAATGCGGAAAAGTGTGAGGTGATTCACTTTGGAAGGAGTAACAGGATTACAGAGTACTGGGCTAATGGTAAGATACTTGGTAGTGTGGATGAACAGAGAGATCTCGGTGTCCATGTGCATAGATCCCTGAAAGTTGGCACCCAGGTTGATAGGGTTGTTAAGAAGGTGTGCGGAGTGTTAGCTTTTATTGGTAGAGGGATTGAGCTTTGGAGCCAGGAGGTCATGTTGCAGCTGTACAAAATTCTGGTGTGGCCTCTGGAGTATTGCGTACAGTTCTGGTCACCGCATTATAGGAAAGATGTGGAAGCATTGGAAAGGGTGCAGAGGAGATTTACTAGGATGTTGCCTGGTATGGTGGGAAGGTCTTACGAGGAAAGGCTGAGGGACTTGAGGTTGTTTTCGTTAGATAGAAGAAGGCTAAGAGGTGACTTAATAGAGGCATACAAGATGATCAGAGGATTAGATAGGGTGGATAGTGAGAGCCTTTTTCCTCGGATGGTGATAGCTAGCATGAGGGGACATAGCTTTAAATTGAGGGATGATAGATATAGGACAGATGTCAGAGGTGGGTTCTTCACTCAGAGAGTGGTAAGGGCATGGAATGCCCTGCCTGCAGCAGTAGTGGACTCGCCAACATTAAGGGCATTTAAATGGTCATTGGATAAACATATGGATGATATTGGAATAGTGTAGGTTAGATGGGCATTAGATTGGTTTCACTGGTCGGCGCAACATCGAGGGCCGAAGGGCCTGTACTGCGCTGTAATCTTCTATGTTCTATGTTGTATTTTGATAAACCACAATAAGCCACTGACTAACAGACAGTCAGGGACCACAGACCTGTGTGTTTGCTGGTAGTATAAACCGTGTATATATGCTTTGTTAGTATTTGGATGTTGTAATTAGGCAAGCGTAGAGTAGCTGCAATTGGTTAAATGCTACTGTGGGAATCAAGTGAAGCAATTAGAACTGTTAGTTGTGATTGAATATTGATTACCTTTAAATGAATGTACAATTTTGATTGGTGTATGTAAATCACTTGGAACTGAGCCTGAACGTTAAATGCCACTTTAATTATTTGTTCAGAAACCTGCAAACCACACGGTAGAAAGCTGGTTCCCTCGCTCGAATCAAGAGCTTGAACTCCAAGTGTCACCTTGTTAGTTACAGGGAGTGAGGTACACTATAGTCGAATAGCCGTGAAACACCCGCAACACCTCAATGATGGCCACTCAATTATTCCCAGCACTGTCTCCTCCATTGGGAGTCAGCATGTGCCAACCCACTTACCCATTTGCTGAACTACATTGCCTTGTAAACAAAAGAGAAGTGTGGCAGTGAGTGTAATGCCATCACATAACAGAAGTCAAATCACGAGCCTGGAACAGCTAGATAACAAAGACACATATGTCAGATTCCTATTTATTGACTACAACTCAGCCTTCAACACCATTATTCCCATGAAACTCATCTCCAAACTCATGTGGCCTGGGCCTCAGCACCTCCCTCTGCGACTGGATCCTGAACTTCTTAACTCACAGACGACAATCAGTAAGGATAGGCAGCAACACCTCCTCCATGATCATCCTCAACACTGGTGCCCCACCAGGCTGTGTTCTCAGCCCACTACTATACTCCTTATATACCTATGACTGTGTGACCAAATTCCCCTCCAATTCGATTTTCAAGTTTGCTGACGACACCACCGTAGTGGGTCGGATCTCAAACAATGACGAGACAGAGTACAGGAAAGAGATAGAGAATCTGGTGAACTGGTGCGGCAACAATAATCTCTCCCTCAATGTCAACAAAACGAAGGAGATTGTCATTGACTTCAGGAAGCATAAAGGAGAACATGCCCCTGTCTACATCAATGGAGATGAAGTAAAAAGGGTCGAGAGCTTCAAGGGTCGAGATCACCAACAACCTGTCCTGGTCCCTCCATGCCGACACTGCACTTAAGAAAGCCCACCAACGCTTCTACTTTCTCAGAAGATTAAGAAAATTTGGCAAGTCAGCTACGACTCTCACCAACTTTTACGGGTGCACAATAGAAAGCATTCTTTCTGGTTGTATCACAGCTTGGTATGGCTCCTGTTCTGCCCAAGACTGCAAGAAACTACAAAAGGTCATGAATGTAGCCCAATTCATCACGCAAACCAGCCTCCCATCCATTGACTCTGTCTATACTTCCTGCTGCCTCGGCAAAGCAGCCAGCATAATTAAGGACCCCACGCACCCCAGACATTCTCTCTTCCACCTTCTTCCGTCGGGAAAAAGATACAAAAGTCTGAGGTCACATACCAACCGACTCAAAAACAGCTTCTGTGCTGCTGTCAGACTTTCGAATGGACTTACCTTGCATTAAGTTGATCTTTCACTACACCCTAGCTATACTGTAACACTACATTCTGCACTCTCTCCTTTCCTTCTCTATGAGTGGTATGCTTTGTCTGTATAGCGCGCAAGGAACAATACTTTTCACTGTATGTTAATACATGTGACAATAATAAATTAAATCAAATCAAAATCAAATTTCATGTGTTCTACTGGGATAAAAATGCTTTGGTACAGTGCTGGTTAAACGGGAATAGCTGCTAACATGGCACAGCTTATTCTCTTCACATATGGCACGCTTCCTCTCAGTAGGACTGAACCACCTTATTCAAAAGCAATTCTGTGCACACTGAGTCCATAATGTCAGCGTCAAGGTTTGACAGTAATGCAAAACAATGCACTTCCAGGATTAAATTGGCATGCAGTGTTAATAAAGGTGCTGAAAGATATAAATTATATGACCACTGCACAGTGATCCCATTGTTGAGCAAATTACCAATGCCCCTGAACTGTTGGTTTCTGACTATAATTAAACGGTGATTTGTATGATAAAATGGTGCGTTTTGTATAAATGCAATTAATCAGCAATGAGCAATTGCTTCTGATGGAGAGTCGTTACAAACAGGAATAAAATAATTGGATGTTTTCAAGGTGGACAATGCACAGGAATTATTACATGGAATGATGGTAGCCCCAGTGACCTTGTAAAGGCAAGCAATTTAGGTTTTGCCAATGAAATCCATGTACCTTCTAATTGGAAAACTACTCACATGGAGAACAGTGAATACATGTGCATAGGCACAAACTCATCAGAACTGAGTTCTAGTGACAATTCACCAATTCACACACGTTGCGCCCACAATAGGCTGGAGAGCTAATTTCTGACTTCTACCTCCTTTGAGTGTAGCTCATCTGCTGGGAGAGTAGGACAGTAAATGTATCCACAAATGTCAGCCTGGCTCAGTTGGTAGCCCACTTACCACTGATTAAGAAGGCCAAGAGTTCACCACAGGACTGAAGTCCCTAATAAGGCCTTGAACCGACATCCTGCATTATTAAAGGTGTTATCTTTCAAAGGAGATAAAGGATCCCAAGGCATTTTTTTCAAAGAGCAATGATTTCTCCCAATGTCTCGGCCAATGGCCGACATCAACAAAACAGATTAACCAATCATTCCTTGTTGGCAGTGGAATTTTGCATGGAGTGGCTGTCTTAATTGCTTAAAAAAACAGCTGTGACTACACCTCAAAAAGTAATTCATTCATTATGAAGCAGTGTTGGAATGTCCCGAGTGTTTGAATGGTATTCGGTGAATGTAAGTCTTTCTCTTCGATCTATTGAGTGGCTGATGTTGAAATCCTAAAGCAAATATCCGAGTTGGAATTCTTTGCACATATGACTCCATAAGATCATAAGAAATGGGAGCAGGAGTAGGCCATTCAACCCATTGAGCCTGCTCCACCATTCGATAGAATCATGGCTGATCTGATTGTGGCATGACTTCCATTTTCCTGCCTGACCTCCACAACTATACCAACTGACTCAAGAACAGCTTCTTCCCTGCTGCCAGCAGAATTTTGAATGGATCTACCTTGCATTAAGTTGATCTTTCTCTACATCCTATCTATGACTGTAACACTACATTCTGCACCCTCTCCTTTCCTTCCCTATGAACGGTAACGGAATTTCACAGTAACTTCATTCCAGTGTTAATGTAAGCCTTACTTGTGACTAATAAATAAACTTTAACTTTACTTTGTCTGAATAGCGTAGAAGAAACAATACTTCTTGCTGTTTGCTAATACATGTGACACTAATAAATCAAATCAAATCAAATCACCTTGTAGGTCAAAGATCTGTCCAATTCAGCCTTGAATATTGTCAACGACCCAGCCTTCATTGCTATCTGTGGCAGAGAATTCTAAAGACTAAAGAGAGAGCAATTACCCATCTCCATCTTAAATGGAAGAGTCCTTATTTTCAACTGTGCCCCCTAGTTCTAGTTTCCCCCACGACAGAAAATATCTACCCAGCATGTACTCTGTCAGGCCCCTCTCAGAGTCTTAAGTTTCAATAAAATCACCCCTCATTCTGCTCATTCTTTCTCCATAAGGCAACCCCTTCAATCACAGGAATAAGACCAGTAAAACTTCTCTAAGTTGTTTCCAATACAAATATTTCCCTCCTTACTTAAGGAAACCTGTACACAGTATTGGAGATGCCATCTGACCAATTCCCTGCATAGCTGTAGCAAGACTTCCCTCCTTTTGTACTCCATCCCCCTAGCAATAAAGGCCAACATTCCATTTGCCTTTCTAATTACTTGCTGCCCCTCATACTAACCTTTGGTGATTCATGTACAAGAGCATCCAGATCCCTTTGTCCTGTAGTATTCTGAAATCTCTCCATTTAAATAATGTTCTGCTTTACTATGCTGCTAGGTTGTCCAAAGTGGACAACCTCACATTTTCCCCACATGATACTTCACCTGCCAATTTTTTGCCCACTTATTAATCAATTTATATCCATTTGCAGACTCTTTGTATCCCTTTCACAACTTGATTTCCTATCTATCTTTGTATCATACGAACATACAAAAGCAGAGCAGAAGTAGGCCATTTGGCCCCTCGAACCTGCTCCACTATTCATTCAGATCATGGCTGATACATTTGTGTTTCTCATTCCACATTCCCATCTACCTCGATGTAACCTTTGATTCCTTTGCCCAACAAGAATCCATCTATTTCCACTGTAAAAATATTCAATGACCTCCACTTCCGCTGCCTTCTGAGGCAGAGTTCCAAAGTCAGACAAACCTCAGAGAAAAATATTCTCTGATCTCTGACCTAAAAGGGTGACCCCTAATTTTAACACAGTGCGCCCTACTTTTAGAATCACCCACAAGAGGAAACATGCTTTCCACATCCATTTAGGCAAGATTGTTCAGGATCTTATATGCTTCAATCAAGTCACCCCTCACTCTTCTAAACTCCAGTGGAAACAAGCCCAGCCTGTCCAACCTATTCTCATCAGACAACCTGCTCATTCCAGGTATCAATCTAGTAAACCTCTTCTGAACTGCCTCCAATGCATTTATCTCCTTCGTTAAATAAGGAGACCAAAACTGCGCTCCAGCAAATATGGCTACAATACAATCTGTCCCTTCAACAATGTCATTACTATAGCTGATAAATAGTTTAGGCTCCAGCACCGATGCCTATAACAATCCACTAGTTATAGTTTGCCAACCTCTCAGTGACCCATTTATCCCAACACTCTGCTTCCTGTTAGATGGCCAATCCTCTATCCATGCTAATATGTCACCCCCAACACCATTAGCTCTTGCACAATAACCTCTTGTGTTGGCACCTTATTAAATGTTTTTTGGAAATCGAAATATACTATATCTACTGGTTTCCTTTATCCACGCTTATCCTCAAAGAACTCCAATAAATTTACCAAATACAATTTCACTTTCACACAGCCATGTTGACTCTGCATGATTGCATTATGATTTCCTAATGTCCTGCTACTACCTCCTTAATAATGGATTCTAGCATTGTTCCAATGAGCGATGTTAGACTAACTGGCCTATAGTTTCCTGCATTCTGCCTCCCTCCTTTCTTGAATGGTTGGGTTACATTTGCAGTTTTCCAATCCGCTGGAACCTTTCCAGATCTAGCGAATTTTTAAAGATTACAACCAATCCATCCAACAGTTCTGCATTCACTTCCTTTGAGACCCTAAAGATGCAGGCACTCAGGTTTTTCTTTATTAATTCTTTCATGGGCATTGCTGGCTAGACCAGCATTTATTGCCCATCCTTAATTGCTCTTAAGATGGCAGTGGCGAGCTGCCTTCTTGAACCACTGCAGTCCACCTGGTATAGGTACACCTAAAGGGTTGTTATGGAGGGAGTTCCAGGACTTTGACCCAGGGAACGAACATAGTTATAGCTCCAAGTCAGGATGGTATATAACTTGGAGGGGAACTTGTAGATGGTTGTGTTTGCATGTGTCTGCTTGCCCTTGTTCTTCAAGGTGATAGAGGTCATGGGTATGGAAGGCCAGTGCACCTTATAGATGGTACACACTGTCCAGCAGTCTTGTCCACCTTTAGTGCAATTACTCTTCCTTGTACTTTTCCCTCGTGACCGTGATTGTTTTAAGTTCCTCCCTCCATTTGCCTCCCAATTTTCTATTATCCCTGAGATGCCTCCTACTGTGAAGACAGATACAAAATACTTGTTCAAAATCTCTTTGATTTCCTTGTTTCCTATTACTAGGAGGGCCGAAGGGCCTGTTTCCCGTGCTGTACTACTAGTTCCCCAATCTCAACAACTGAGGGACCTATACTTAATTTAGCTACTCTCTTCCTTTTTATATGCTTGTAGAAGTTTTTACTGTCTTGTTAATTTTTCTTTCTAACTTTCTTTCACAGTCTAATTTCTTTCTCTTTGTTATTCTTTCAGTCATCCTTAGCTGATTTCTAAAATTTCCCCAATCTTCTGGGCTACCACTAAACTTTACAACATTTTCTATTTAATTTTTCAATTTGATACCATCCTTAACTTCCTTAGTTAGCCAGGATGGTGCATTCTTCTCGTAGCAACATTCTTTCTCAACGGACTATCTTTGTTGAGAGCTTTGCAAATATCTCTTTAAATATCTGCCCCTTTTTATCTACCATCTTAACTTTTTAACCTATTTTCCAATTCCACTTCAGCCAACTCTGTCTTCATACCCTTGTAATTGCCTTTATTTAAGTTTAGGGCACGAGTTTCACTGAATGTAAAATTCTAATATATTATGATTTCTCTTACCTAGAGGGTCCTTTACCGTGAGGTCATTAATTAATCTTAGCTTATTACACATTACCAGGTCTAAATAGCCTCTTTCTTGGTTAGTTCCATAATGTATTGTTCTAAGCAACTGTCCTGAATACATTCCATGAACTCATCCTCCAGGCTACTTTTGCCAATTTGATTTGTCCAATCTACATGAAGATTAAAATCTCCCACAATTATTGCAGTACCTTTCTTTCTTGATTTCTTGATTTATTTCTTGATTTGTACTGTTTCTTACAGTGTAGTTGCTGCCAGGGGGCCTATAAATCATTCACACCAGTGACACAGCATGGTGGCACAGTGGTTAGCACTGCTGCCTCACAGCACCAGAACCTGGATTTGATTCCAGCCTCAGGTCACTGTCTGTGCGGAGTCTGCACATTTTCCTTATGTCTGCATGGGTTTCCTCTGGGTGCTCCAGTTTTCTCCCACCGTCTGAAAGACATGCTGGTTAGGTGCATTGACCATGCTAAATTCTCCCTCAGTGTACCCGAACAGGCGCCGGAGTGTGGCGACTAGGGGATTTTCACAGTAACTTCATTGCAGTGTTTATTTATTAATGTCACAACTTGTGACACTAATAAATAAACTTTAAAACTGAACTTCTTTCCTTTGCTCTTTCTTAACTCCACCTAAACTGATTATACATTTTTATTCCCTGAACCGAGATCATTTCTCCCAAAGGGTTGTGAATCTGTGGAATTCGCTACCCCAAAGTGCGGTGGATGCTGGGACAGTGAGTAAATTTAAGGAAGAGTTAGACAGATTTTTAATTGGTATTGGGTTGAAGGGTAATGGGACGAAGGCAGGAAAATGGAGATGAGGAGCATATCAGCCATGATCGAATGGTGGAGCAGACTCGATGGGCCGAGTGGCCTAATTCTGCTCCTATATCTTATGAGCTTATGAACTGTTGTACGGTTCTCTCCTTCATTAACAAAGCCACACTTTTTTTTTGAGAATTGGAAAGCTAGGTGAAGGCGGCTGTTTAAAGAGAGCAGAAATGACGTGATATCAGCAATTAATAATTGATGACACCAAATTTGCAAATCATGTAATTGTGCACGAAAGGCAATGCCAACGGAGGTGAGGCGTTCTAGTCTCAAGAGGCTGTGAGAGAGAAAGTTAGAGAACCAACAGTGCACCATGTGTTGATTTCTACACAATAGTCCTGCTAATTTTGCAGCACTGCATGACCAAGGTGATGTTCTTTAATGTCCATTGCAATCAAGCACATCAACTTTTTGACAGCAAAGAAAAATATATTGATTACCTGAAAAGCTATAATTAGCATAGGCGATTGTCTCAGACTAGCAGCAAATCAATGCTTTTTATATAATTGCAGTTTCAAAATAATCTTTCTACCCCTGCCCAACCAACCCCTTCCCACCCCCCTCCCCTACCCCCTCCCCCCCCCCTCCCATCACACTTTCTATTCTGATGCTGGTGAAGTAGATTCTCTCAGATTCAGTTGCAATATCATACAGATTTTAAATACACACAGTCTGAAGATTTTTATTATTAAATTCTCCCAGTACTGTCTCTGTTTCAGGTTCAGTGAAAGCACCCAAATTTTCCGTGATCGTTTAAAAAAAACTGCGTCTATTAGCGTTGATTTTGATTTAAATCAGCTGGCAGGTGATACTCATGCGGCCAAAGTGCTTTGAAATGTGCTTTTATGGGATTCTAAATGATCGGGTGAAGATCTCTTAAGAGTTGCAACCAGTTAGTGTCTTTTTTTCACTCAAAAGGTCCACTTTTGTGTAAACGTCACGGCTACCATCACCTCTTGCCCTGATTTTCTTTACCCCCAGTGTTTGTAGGAGTTTGGTGACTGTCTTTAGGCTTCTTGACGGAAGCAGCCAACTCATCCCTCTTGTTCATGGCGAGGCGCAGCTGCTCTTTGATCATCTGTATCCTTTGTTCCAGTTCTTTTATTTCATTATCGTGTGCGTTCCTCTCGCCCCCGTGCCCGATCCCTCCATTCTCACAGACTGCACCGGGTGATTCCTTTTCCGGTTTGACCACGTAACGATTGTGCGCGCAGCTTTGCAACTCCGTCTGGGCCTCCTTGTTGCCTTTGACCACTGCCCGCCTCGCGTTGTTCCACCTGGCCTGGGAGCTCACTCGCACTGTGGTGGGCGGCACCTTCTGGATCTTCTGCAAGTTGCAGCTGCGAAACACAAAGCTGTTACTACACCTTCCCCCATTTACCTCACAAGCTTTACGAAAGGATTGCCAATATCATAAATTATACAGAACACCAGAAATCACTGTACAGTTTATTTCTTTCAGACAATGGTACCTTGGCCTTTACCCTACCCTTTTAATCTCTTGAGAAAACAGTCAACTGAAATACTTCCCAATAGTGAACGGTTGTCAGGTAAAATTCCATCATCAGATCACCACATTCAATGCTGACCTCCAGAGGTAACATTGCATTCTACCCTATTTCCAGAGATGTCCCGTGAAGTATTTGACCTGTCCCTATATCCTCCAGTTTCATGTTACTCATCAGATTTTAGCATAAATTCCTTTTTCTGCAGGTCTGAACTGTCACAGTTTCAGTTGCTGATTCTGGGAGTCTGGTTCACACCCACTCACCTAACCCCATCTCCCCTGAGTCAAAGCCCTGATTCCACTACATCTGGAGTACCGTGTACAGCATTGGGCAGCACACCTTAGAAAGGCCACACTGGTCCTGAAAGGAATGCAGAAGTAGATTCGCCAGAACGTTACCAGGACTCCCAAGTGTTCAGCTACGAGGTGATCTTACAGAAACTGGACTTGTATTCTGCCGAATATAGAAGGTTCAAGGATGATTTGATTGAAGTTAAAGGATTGTGAAAGGAATTCATAGGGTAAATAGGGAGAACCATTTTCCACTGGTGGGGGAGTGCAGAACAAGTGAAACAAAACCTCAAAACCAGACTATTCTAAGCAACATTTAGTCACCCAAAAAGCAGAAAATGCTAAGAAAATTAATAATTATAAACCTAAGATTTATAGATTGTTACTCAAACGTATTAAGGGTTATGGGGCCAAGACAGGTGTTTGGAACTAGGATACAAATCGGCTAAGATCTCATTGTATGGTGGAAGTGACTGGAGGGGCTGAATGGCCTCTTCCTGTTTCTTTGGCCCTAGTCTGTGCTCACAGTGTAAATCAAATGGCTGCTGGCTGTTGTATAACCTCCACCTTTCCAAGATATGTCATGTTTTCCTCTCGTCTTTTCTTCAATAAAATTAATTCCAGGTCTCTGAATTTCTCCAGCTAACAGAGTCCTGAATCTAGGACCTTTCATGTTTGAAAAGCTGTAAGAAATATCAAATAAAGCCGGGGGGCTGAGGGGTGGGGGAGGGGGGGGCTTGATTTCAATTTAATATCCAAATTAAATGGGGCGGCACGGTGGCACAGTGGTTAGCACTGTTGCCTCACAGCACCAGGGATCCCGGTTCGATTCTCAGCTTGGGTCACTGTCTGTGTGGAGTTTGCACTTTCTCCCCGTGTCTGCATGGGTTTCCACCGGGTGCTCCGGTTTCCTCCCACAGTCCAAAGATGTGCGGGTTGGGTTGCTTGACTGTGCTAAATTTACCCTAGTGTCAGGGGGATTAGTAGGGTAAATATATGGGGATAGGGCCTGGGTGGGATTGCGGTCCATACAGACTCGATGGGCCGAATGGCCTCCTTCTGTACTGTAGGGATTCTATGGATTCTATTCTATGGATTAACTACGTGGTTCATATTATTCTTGCACTAACCCTAACCCTAATGCTAACTTTAGGAGAGAGCTGTATCTAATCATTTATATATTAATAATGAAAGCCTACCTTTTATCTGTCTTCACATTTGGAATTTTCTGCTCTTCGAAGCTCATATTTAAAACACGATGGATTTTCTACAAAAAGAAATGATGATCTCCTATCACATAGATCAATAGCATTTACTGCATGTGTAGAGTTATTTTTCCACACAGACAAAGGACCAACAATCAGATCACTAAGTAAGAAAAACTAACAGAAACTTCAAAAATCTTGTAATGACTTTTCCGAATGTGTTCCCTCCTCTGGCTGAGCTGTCCCTGCCTGAGAGGGGGTGGAAAGTGGGGAGGCGCTGGCAGGGAGATAACAGAGAAGCTTGATCCAAGTTCCACTCAATGATCCCCACAAATATGCATTTCTGGCTGGGAGCAGGAGCTGGCTTTCCCTTCCCCGCTCCTGGCCCCGAGATGCTGGGATTAATACTGTAACCCTAGCTGGAATCAGTTTGCTCAGCATAGGCTGTAGATCCTCAAGGACCTGGGACATTCACGGTCTGTAGGCCAAGTTATACAATGAGACATGGGTAAATGAGCAAACTGCTCCCAAGCCTCCTTTTATGCAGCCTCTTTGCAGCAGGCACAGAACAACATAGGATGATCATTTCTTGGAACCTTCTGGTTATAATCACAATTCAGTGACATGGGGATTCACACACCATCTGCTAGTGCTTCAATATTGTCCTTACTGCATTCACTCTAATTTGTTCATTACTTTCTTGGGCTGTGTAAATTGCGTATCAATTGGATGTTTAACTGTATTCACGTGGTCTAACTGGGAATTCACCTACATTCAGATATTATACATCGTAGGGCTGAAGGAGGGGTTTGCTTTTGGAGGAGAATGGTATGCAATGTGTGTCTCTGTACATTAAAGCCTGTACACAAGTAAGCTCCAGCGTTCGATCACTATCTTATTATTCGAGCTGTATTAGTCAAAGTGCTTGGCTGAAGAATCTTACCTGGCTTGTGTGCAGCCAATACTTAAATCTCTTCCGCTTCCTAATCCTTGGTAGGACCAACCTGTAGACGATATGCTCCCCAACAGTCGTGAGTAACGATCCAGCAAAGCCCAGGCACAGTAAAACAAAGAGCCCTGAGAAATGTTTGATGCCCATTTGTAACGTCTGCAAAAGGCATTTTTCAAATTTTAGTCCCGGGAGAGAGTGAGGGAGGGGTCTGCATGAGACTGTGTGTTGGACGCGGCGGTAGACTTCGGGTCTGTGGTGGATATACATTGGTACATTCACAATTCTTGTGCTCCAAGGGGCACAGTGGTCACTGAGTCTCTAGCACCCAGGGAATGTGTCTCTCCTGATTGAACAGGAGCCGACGCATTTCACCTAAATATTCATAGAATCATACATACAGTGCAGAAGGAGGCCATTTGGCCCACCGAGTCTTCACCGACCACAATCCCACCCAGACCCTATCCCCATAACCCCATGCATTTACCTTAGCTAGTGCCCCCGACATTAAGGGGCAATTGAGCATGGCCAATCCACCTAACCCGCACATCTTTGGTGGGGGAGACTGAGAGGCAATTTCAATGAAGCATGGGAGACACAAAAGATAATGGAAAAGGTAGATCCTGAAAAATGACTTCAAACTAGGACAAGGGATCAATATGCTCAAACTAGTTACAGTCTAAATGTAGGATCGATGTCAGGAAGCTTTTCCCCACCGGCTGAACAAAACATGAAATGGACTTCAAACAGAAAAGGTGAGTCATTTAAGAAACAAACCGGTGATAGATAATGCAATCAGGAAAATGGTGGCTCTGATAGCATCTATTGATGCAGCCCTCTCTAAATACATTGACAATAAAATCCCATCTCATGAATACTTTTGAATCAAATGATACAAGGGAATGTCGGAAACAAATGGATCTTGGGTTCCTCACCTCTGTCACTTCAAAAGTTCTTTTCCCACACGGGACCACCTTGTACCACTTGTCATGCAGCATGTCCATGAATCCATCAGATTTGTAGCGACTGATCAATTCGGAAATGTTCGAATTTAGCCCCAAGTTATGGGGCAAACCAATTCCATACCCTGTAAAAATAACCAAAACTGCTTAGTCTAAGTCTTCACCAACAGCAGTAAGTCCCCTTGGAGTAATAGAAGAAACAGAGGCTTCTCAGAAACCTCAATCTCCATTCCAGATTTCAAACCACCAATTTATGAACTCAGTAGCTCTCACGTCAGGTCTTCATAACACAGGCTGGTAATCTGTGACATTTAAAACAGTGGTATGATGAACCATAGACTCCCTACAGTGCAGAAGGAGGCCATTCAGCCCATCGAATGTACATCGACGGTCTGAAAGAGCATCTTACCCAGGCCCACCGCGCTGCCTGCCCCACCCTATCCCTGGATTGTTAATCCACCTAACATCTTTGGACACTAAGGGGCAATTTACCATGGCCAATCCATCTAACCTTCTGGACTGTAGGAGGAAACCGGAACACTCGGAGGAAACCCACGCAGACATGGAGAGGATGTGCAAACTCGACACAGACATTAACCCAAGGCCCCTGATGCTGTGAGGCAGTGGCGCTAACCACTGTGCCACCCGTTAATGTTACGGTTAATGTTTAATGTACAATATAATTCTTCATAATTGGACTCGAAACATTCGCCAGAACTCTACCGCCCTGTCTGCCACGGAATTGGAGCAGGTGAGGGGCAGACAATGGAAATATCCATTGACCTCGGGCAGGATTTTCCGGTCTCGCTCGAGCGAAGCCGTAAACCCCCGCCCATTAACTCTGTTTCTCTCTCCACAAGTGTTGCCAGACAGGTTGAATTTTTCCAGCACTTTCTGTTTTCATTTCAGATTTCCAGTATCCACAGTATCATATTTCAGGGAAGAAAATAGTACCATGCGGTTCTTAAAATCCACCTGTGCATGCAGATTTGACCTCAGTTGAAGCCTCATTCAAAGAATGAATCTCCGGCAATGCTGCACTCCTTCAGTACTATATTAAAATGTCAGCATAGATTATATGCTGAAATTCTGGGAAGTGGCTTGAGCACACAAGTGTCTAACTCAGAGAAGCAAGTGCTACGAATGGAGTCATGCTGACACTGGAAGAGTTAATTACTGATTACGCTTGACTCTACAGTTGTTTAATATGTACGATAGAGTATCATGTTGTGTATCGGTAATGTATAAAGTAAAGTCGTCTTGGTCCCAGATGACCATAGGCTGCTCGCCCCTTTGAGGGGGAAAGGTGACTGGTGGTGATTTAACCTGAGGATCACCACACCTCAGGCAAGGGACAAGGCTGAGAAGGCAGGGTCTTCATGAATAGCCTCAGATGGTACAGGAATTGAACCCGCACTGTTGGCATCACTCTATATATTTCAAAGGAATTACAGAGACACTATGAAGACAGACAGAGGATGCTTAATCCGATTTGGAGGGATTTGTACATTTTCAGATTCAGTTGAAAGCTAATACTGCTCTGAGAAAGGATGTGAATAAAATATTGTTTAGAAAGATTCCTGCACCTGACTCTAATTCTATAAGAGCTCAGAATGTGACAAAGTGCACCATTCAATGTTTCGAAGTTATTGACTGACTTGCATTCATCCCAGAACTGTGGCTTCTTACCTTCAATGGCAAATGGCTTCCCCACTGTTATCAGCTTGCAATCAGCATCAATGGACACCTCGTAGTCCAGCAGAGCCTTATCCATGATAAACGCATCTAATTTGGACGGATCGCTCCTGCAATTCAAAGCAATTATTATTAAGAGGGAAATCTCTGCCTTGCTACAATCATGAGCTTTACAGAACAGAAGGATCCTAGGTTCTATCCCCATTCTTTACAAAGTTATTTAATCTCAGCTGAGCAGTTAAGTCTCTACAATTTTCGGCATCATTCAGTTGCTAGCCTCTCAGCTCTGGGTTCAAGCCCAATCTGGATTTGAACACACAATCTAAATTATGATTTCAGTGCAGGCTTGAAAGAGTATTCATCGTTACAGGTGTTATCCTTTGGCTAAGTCATTGAACCAAGGTCCTTTCTTACACAGATATCTTTATTTATGCTTCATATAAACTGCAATAAAACTTTCATGTGCCTTCTAGTTTTCCTTCAAAGAAGTTTGAAGACCAATGGAACCAAAACGACAGAGAAATCTTTAGCCGTTTAGTTGACTGAATGGTATTGATACAGCTAAGAAAATTGGGCACAGTGCCCAAGGTCCACGATCTGTATTCAGTCACAGCTCAGGACAAAAAAATAGCTGTATTCTCCCATCCGGACAATGTGAAACCGCATTGACAGTCGGGCGGGAATTTCCGGCTTTCCGACCAGTGCGGCCGGAGAGTTCTGCCCAATAAATCCAAAGTTGGCGTCTCAGATCACAGATTACCACAGTGTAGAAGAGGTCCTTTGGCCCATCGAATCTGCACCGAAATCTGCATGAAATTGCCTGTCCACCTAATCCAGAATCACAGATTATCTGTGGAATAACTAAAGACTTTAATTCAGTGGATACATTTAACCACATTGTGAAATACAAACTTTTTTGGAATTTTAAAATTTTGGTTAAGGCGTGTTTAGGACAATAGAAATATCAATTACTGCGATGGAAGGAAATGGCAGACTTTTCAGATAACATTTTTTGTGTGATTTTTTGGGGGAAACAGTTGTGGTCCCTATTTTGCAATCAGCAGCAAAGGAACACCACTCGCTCTTCATTTCGATAACAGCTGCACAAAGGCTTTTGAGACTTTGGCTGGAATCTTATCACCATTCACACCGGTGGGATTTTCCCATCCCGCTGCAGTGGACGGAGGTCTGGCTGGCCGCCAAATTCTCCGACCGCGCTGCAGCAGGAGCATGGCATGAATAGAAGGTGAGATCGCGCCCTTTCTGCCATTGGGCGTATGATCCAACACAGCACCATCTGTAGGGGATCTCGGGCACCTGTGAGGGGGGGCAACCAATGGTGTGGTCCTTCAATCAATCAGATTAAAGAATCCTCACAAACCCAGCGTCTAAACCAGAAAGTACAATTTAGAATTTTAAAATGTTTTATTTATTATTAGTGTCACAAGTAAGGCTTACACAAACACGGCAATTAAGTTACTGTGACAATCCCCTAGTCGCCACATTCCGGCGCCTGTTCGGGTACACAGAGGGAGAATTTAGCATGGCCAATGCACCTAACCTACACATCTTTTGGACTGTGGAAGGAAACCGGAGCACCCGGAGGAAACCCACGCAGACACGGGAAGAACGTGCAGACTCCACTCAGACAGTGACCCAAGCCGGGAATTGAACCCGGGTCCCTGGCACTGTGAGGCACCAATGCTAACTGAACACGTACAGAAATCTAACTAAGGTTGGGAAAGAAAGAAAGGATTAAGAGACAACAAGACAGAGCAAAATAAAAAAGATTACTTTTTAAAAAATCTCCAACAATAATTAAATTCTCAAGTTACATTGTAACATCAAACTTTCAGGCCTAAAGACGTTGTTTGCAATAATTATGACATACATTCTGTTAAAATTTCACTGACTGAGCTGAGTGCAGCAGGTAAAGCTATTGTATTTGTATAATTGAGATCTTTGGACCAGCCATACATTGTGGCAATGAACAAAGTTTTTCTACCATGTTTTGTGGGTAACTGGTGGGAGAATACAGCAAACGTAGGCTGTTACATTGATTGCATGCCGAGTCCATTAATGCAGTGTTATTATTACACAGTCTGTGGAAGAGCAAGATAACTCATACCAGATGGGTTTAACTTCACATGTGCGTACTCTAGAAGTTGCTGTATCATTTACTCCATAAGAACAGTGAACGCTATTAACTTCACCATCATTCTCAATGCAAAATCCAGGCCAATGAAACACCAAGTGGTGGTGCAGCATTGGCAATCCTATTAGGAAGCCATCCCAAAGGAAAATGTGATAAATGAATCATGGGCATTTTATACATTCACATAATATGGACTTGTGGGTTTATGGAGTGCGGATACTTTTAAAACACATTGGAGTTGCCAGGTCAGGTGACTTTCTCTTTCCTGTGAACATACATGGAACTACACAAGGCCCCCGAACTAGTCTTCATGTCTAGACAAGACGTTGAAATGCAAATGAACTTTCAAGACATCTTATTGAGAAGTCCATCTTCATCAATTGCCAGACTGTATCTCTTCAACAAACAGAAAATAAATCACAGGTCTGCAATGTTTCAAGACTTCATCTCCGCAGAAGCAAATGTGACAGTGAATTTTTGGACTTTTAAGACCTAAGTGCAAGCTACTTCTTCTGTAATCACCATCTTTTCTTGAGAGTGTGTGTGCGTGTGCGAGTGTGTGAGTTGGTGCGATTGCAAACATATTTGGAGTGTTCAGTAATTGACATTTAACCACTTTTTAAACTTACTGGGAAACCTGTAACTTGTCTGTTCTTGGGAGTTACAGCACTCGGGTTAAAACACATTTTCTTCAAAAACACATGTCTTCGGTCAGTCACAAGGTGGATAAAGGGGAAACCACCCTACTATCTTCCCCTGTCCATAGCAATTAGAATCTCTTTCAGAAATATTTTTAGAGCAGTTTTAATTGGAATGGAAAGCTTAATCTATGTTAGAAATTTTTATATATTATAGAAGGTGCTCCATTCTGTTGACATGTCTCACAATTTCTCTGACTGCAGCTGTGTGAAAACAATATATTTGTTCCGCCTCCTCTCCAGGGACTTTCTCCTATCAAACTATTGTCTATCGACAATTTGTTATCAAGTTCAGTCAGTTCATTGAAAAATTAGGGAACTATCTGTATTTGCCTATGGATATGCCAATCTTGATGCAATATTATATCACAATTGTATTGTCGTGTTGCTTACTTCAGATGTGCCACTCCATCCAGGGTGGTTGGAACATTGAACCTTCTTGTATATTCATGCATCTCAGGAAATCCTTTCTTCATATAGTCCTCCGCACTGCTCTCTCGCACTGTTCCAAAGCGGAAACCCTGAGATGGATGGTGAAGCTGAACAAAAAGGATAATAAAGTTGAATTAAACTTTGAAAAATGATGCCTACTCTCCAACAACAGCAACTTATATTTACATAGCATCTTTAATCTAATAAGGCACCCCACAGCGCTTTACTGGAGCATTATAAAACAAAGTATGATACCAAATCATACATGGGGGTATTAGGTCAGATGAACAAAAACTTAGTCAAAGACAAAGGGGGCGATCTTACCAAAAAAATTCTAAATGCCGAATGAGCATGAAAATGGGAGAGAATCACACCCATTTTTTGGGTGAGCTCTTAGACAACATCTTATACCACTGAGTGCAAAAAAAGAGGCAAAGCTTGATTCATGCCAGTAGGGGGAGTGGACAGAGTATATTCTCGCCAGGAAGCCAGCTGCTGACTGCGAGAGGCGCTATTGCACATGCGCCTTGATCCCTCAGTGTTCTGTGTACAGGTCGATCACTGGCCTCCCTAGCAGATTGCTGGATTCCCCAGCCAATCGCTGCCTTGATCGACCAGCAGGACAAGCTGGTAAGATCACCCCCATTGGCTTTAAGGAGTGTCTTAAAGGAAGAAAGTGAGGTAATGAGGCAGAGAGATGTAGGGAGGGTATTCCAGAGATAGGGAATGGAAGGCACAGCAACCAGTGGCAGAGAATTACAATTGAGGATACTCAAAAGGCCAGCATCAGAAGAACTCGGATACCTCAGAGGGCTGTGGGGTTGGATGAGATTGCAGAGATAGGAGAGCAAGGCCATGGAGGGATTTGAAAACAAGGATGAGAAGTTTAAAATCAAGACATTACTTGACAGGGAACCAATGTATTTCAGCGAGCACAGGGGTGATGGGGAAAGGGCCTTTGCTGTGAGAGGGCAGAATGGGAGACCAGCCAGGGGTGTGTTGGAACAGTCAAGACTAAAGATAACGAAAATGTGAGTGAGGGTTTCAGCAGCAGATGGGCTGAGATAGGGATGAAGCTGAGTGATGTTTGGGAAAATGTTGGCATGACTATGCAGTCGGAAGCCCATCGCAGGGTCAAACATGATACCAAGGTTGCGAACAGACTGGCTTAATCTCAGCCTGTTCCTTGGGAGAGGGGTGAAATTCATAGATAGGGAACAGAGTTTGAAGCGGGGACTGAAACAACATCATCAGTCTTCCCAATATTTAATTTGAGGAAACTTCAGCTCATCCCATACTTTCAT
Source organism: Mustelus asterias (assembly GCF_964213995.1). Lineage (NCBI taxonomy): Eukaryota > Metazoa > Chordata > Chondrichthyes > Carcharhiniformes > Triakidae > Mustelus > Mustelus asterias. The sequence goes on along the minus strand of NC_135826.1, from coordinate 5,399,638 downwards.
GTACTCCATGTATTTTCCTTTGCTTATTTTCTCTAAATTACCTTCAGCCATTGATATTGGGAGATAGGATGAATTGATTTTTTAAGAATGTTGCTGATTTTGTTTAGATTGTTATGGATCGTCTCAGCTGCTAAGGTGCAATTTGTTACAGCTGTTAAATATGAGCAGAGTTTTCAAAGCAGGTTGTTGGATGTGCATTGGCCTGAAGCCTCCTGAGGTGAGATGGAGGCTCTTCATAAAATTGTTTTTTCAGCTTTATGGTTTTGAAGCATCAGCCAGGCAGGAAAAGGCCACAAGGAAGATTTGCATCACTGGAATAATGATGATCTAACACAGCATGGTGGACGTATGTGCTCTACTCAATGCCTTCTTGTTTCTCCTGAAGCTTTTGACCCCTGCTGACCTATAAGTTATTTTGTTTGGAGGACATTCCGTTGTCTTGGTTCGGTGGGGTGGGCTGATTTGATGATGGAATTCTTGATTTTATTCATTCATATTTCCAAGTGAGAAATCTCACAAAATTCCTAACCTTCATTTGGCTGAATGTCTCTGTCCTTCCATGATGTGAATTCTAATCACATTTAATTGACACATAAAATGGTTACAACACTGAGGGAGGCCATTCAGTCTGCGGTTTCTATGCCAGCTCTCTGCGATAGCCCTACTCCCCCATCTTTACCCCTTCCCCTGCAATTATTTTTTTTCAGGTAATTATCCAATTCTCCTTTGAAAATCATGATTGAATCTGCCTCTAACTTTGCTGCATAAAAAAATGTTCACTTATGTCGCCATTGCTTTTTTTACCAATCACCTTATATTGGTGCCCATGGTTCTCTACCCTTCTGTGATATTATGCGCTTGCATGCGATTGTAATGAAAAGGTGCTTGGCAGAGTGAGAGTTAAGGTGGAACTGGGCAGCATGGTGGCACAGTGGTTAGCACTGCTGCCTCACAGCACCAGGGATCTGGGTTCGATTCCGGCCTTGGGTCACTGTCTGTGTGGAGTTTGCACGTTCTCCCGTGTCTGTGTGGGTTTCCTCTGGGTGCTTTGGTTTCCTCTCACAGCCCAAAGGTGTGCGGGTTAATTTGATTGGCCATGCTAAATTGCCCCTTAGTGTCCCAAGATGTGTAGATTAGCGGGATTAGTAGAGTAAATACATGGGATTACGGGGATAGGGGCTGGGTGGGATTGTGGTCGGTCCAGGCTTGATGGGCCGAATGACCTCCTCCTGCACTGGAGGGATTCTATGATTCTATGGAGAATAGCACCACCCATGGTGTGATGTGTAGAGTCACATGGTAAGAGACTCAGAGAGAACACTCTCGAAGCAGCCTGCATGGAGAAGCAGCACCAAGCATGGCATTAACTAGGACCTATAAATAGTTAAAAATTAACAATAAATTGTTTATGTTTAAACATACATGTCTCAAGATCTCTTCATTGAGACACCACAGATGAACACATAATGTAACATGGTGCTCAGTGCTAACACCATAATACAATACCTTCCACCATCAGGAACAATTCCTCCAATCTATTCCCTCTAGGCCCCATGTGACTTGAACATCTCTATCAAATCTTCTCTTAATCTTCTCTAAGGAGAACAGCTCCAGTTTCTCCAATCAATCCACATAACTGAAATTCCTCACCCCTGAAATTCTTTCAAATCTTTTCTGCACCCCCTCTAATGCTTTCACATCATTTCTAAAATATGGTACCCAGAATTAGACACAATATTCTAGTTAAGGTCAAGCCAATGTTACATAAAAGTTCACCATAACTTCTATATCCCTGCCAAGAAAGTCCAAGATGCCTTTTGGCTAAGATCAAACGTCAGGTTAAGTGCAAGATGGGGTGCAACGCCTTATCTTGCTTGGATCTTGTTTGTCTCTCTTGTGGGGACCGTGAATTGGATTCAATTGAAATTTGAATTTGATTTTTGGAGCAAGCAAGGAATGGATTTGGGTTTAGAAACCATTGAAACCCTACAGTGCAGGAGGCCATTCGGCCCATCGAGTCTGTACCGGCAACAATCCCACTCACCTATCCCCAAAACCCCACATATTTGCTCCGCTAATCCCTCTAACATATGCAACCCGGAACACTAAGGGGCAATTTAGGATGGCCAATCAACCTAACCTGCACATCTTTGGACTGTGGTAAGAAATGGAAGAAACCCATGCAGACATGGGGAGAATGTACAAACTCCACACAGACAGTGACCCAAGCTGGGAATCGAACCTAGGTCCCTGGAGCTGTGAGGCAGCAGTGCTAACCACTGTGCCACCGTGCCACCCCATTTGCCCGGTCCATTCTGAGCACGGGCTTTGTAACTTTAAGAATGAAATTTTAAAAAAGGATCCCAGATGTAATATTAACCACTTTCTCAACATGTCCTGCTATATTGACTGATTTGTGGACATATACACCCAAGGCCTTCTGCTCCTGTGCCCCCTTTAGAATTGTATCCTTTATTTCATATTGTCTCTCTTCATTCTTCTTACTAAACTGAAACAATTCACACACCTTTGTATTAAATTTCATTTGCCACATATCAGTTCCACCAGCCTCTCTGCACCCCACTGATGCTTACCACCAGCATCCTCACAGCTCACAATACTTCCATGTTTAGAGGCATATGTAAATTTTGAAATTGGGCCCTACACTCCTAACTTTAGGTCATTGATATAGATCAAGAAAACCAGTGGTCCTAACACCAGCTACTGGGGAAACTCACAAAATGGCTTCCCCCAGTCCAAAGAACAACTGGCCAATATTCCTCTGTTTCCTGTCACTCAGCCAACTTTATATCCATGCTGCCATTGTCTTTTTCATTCCACGGGCTTTAACTTTGCCGACATGCCAGTTGTGTAGCATTTTATCAAACACCTTTTGGAAGTCCAAAACTGAAAAGGCAGTAAAGGCAGCAATGGGCAGCATGGTGGCACAGTGGTTAGCACTGCTGCCTCACAGCGCCAGGGACCCGGGTTCAATTCCAGGCTTGGGTCATTGTCTGTGCGGAGTCTGCACATTCTCCCCATGACTGCGTGGGTTTCTTCCGGGTGCTCCGGTTTCCTCCCACAGTCTGAAAGACGTGCTGGTTAGGTGCATTGGTCATGCTAAATTCTCCCTCGGTGTACCTGAACAGGAGAGCGGCGACTAGGGGATTTTCACAGTAACTTCATTGTGGTGTTAATGTAAGCCTACTTGTGACAGTAATAAATAAACTTTAAACCAACTTGTGCATACCAAGCTCCCGTAAACAGCATTGTGATAATGAGCATATAATCTGGTTTGGGGATGTTGCTGAAGGTATAAACATTAAGCAGGACACCAGTGAGAACTCAACTATTCAGCAACCTTCAGTTGGATGGAGGTCTCACCTTTACAGAGAAGAGTAAGGAAGGCGGATATGCAGACAAGAAAAGCTGCATTAGAAGGTTAATTAATCAAACTGAATGAGTGACTGTCACACAGTGAACGCTGTTGGAAAGGAGTGACATTTCAAACATTAAGGTCCCACACTGCGTATCCATATTGTTCACAGCTGTAACAGTCCAGAATAAGGAGGCAGAAATCTGAAGGTTAAACTTGTAAACCTATACTGCTGGTGTAGAAAGTTAATTTTTAAAATTAGCCTCTTGTTTTTATTTTCCTGTTACATTCCCTATTCAATAAATTACAATTTGGCAAATGTTACATTCCTGAAAAGGCAATTGTCGCAATGCATCAAGGCTTATTTATTGCACAACTATTTTTCTTGTGGGATACAGGGATGAAAACTACTCTTCCACTTCATCACCGTGCCTTCAGCTGAAACCCCGTTTACAGAGACAGAGCCCAAGGAAATGCAACCCCTTGACATCAGACAGACGATGCAACTTCCTGACATAATGCTGATGTCAAACAACTTGATGTGGTTTGTTGTTGTCTGGCTTTGCACTGGGTACTGTCTAACTGGTATGAAGCCATTTCTAAAGAGCACCCAGTAAACCTGACACTTCAGGCAGTTTATACATTTGCTTTATTATGAACATTCCTCCCTGCATTCTGAATGCAGGGGCGGCCTGGTGGCACAGTGGTTAGCACTGCTGCCTCACAGCGCTAGAGACCTGGGTTCAATTCCAGCCTTGGGTCACTCTCTGTGCAGACCCTGCACGTTCTCCCTGTATCTGTGTGGGTTTCCTCCCACAGTCCGAGGGAGGACCAATGCTGGTTACGCGCATTGGCCATGCTAAATTCTCCCTCAGTGTACCCGAACAGGCGCCGGAGTTTGGCGACTTTGGGGATTTTCACAGAAACTTCATTGCAGTGTTAATGTAAGCTTACTTGTGACAATAATAAATAAACAAAACATTAACAATATACAGAGATTGGAGTTCTGTCTAACCTTCACTAGCTCACTGTTTCCCAACAGTCTAAAGATGGACAGTTTAGTTGGATTGGCCATCCATGATAAATTGCCCCTTAATATTCCAAGATGTGTAGGTTAGGTGGGTTATCCATGGTAAATGGGATTATAGGGATAGGGTGGGGTGATGTGCGCCCGGGTGAAATGCTCATTCCAGGAGTCAGTGCAGACTTGATGGGCCAAATGGCCTCCTTCTGCATTATAGGGATTCTATTCTACATTGAATTTAAGTCTTTATCTGCAGTGGAAATTTTTTCCATGTATTTATTGTGTCCCATATCTGCATTCTTCTCCTACATCCCATTTCATGGCCTTCAGACCTTGTCTCTGATTTTCTGCGCATCCCATTCAATCTCTACTCCATCATCAGACACCTTACCCCTACCCCTGGAGTTCCAACCCCTTTGCTAATAAATGAATAAAACTACAACTTCAGAGCTGCCTTGAGTAATCTGTCCCACCATCCTTAGTGCTTAGTGTCTCTTTCTCCCTCAGCCCAACACCCTCCATGACCTTTGCACCCCCTCCGATTTTCATTGCTTCACCATTGGCAAACATGTCTTCATCATTTCTATGATTTCTATGGCCTGCACAGACTCTGAGCTGTCAAATTCCATTTCTCAATCACTCCACCTCTCTTACCTCTCTCTTTCCCTCCATCTTCAAGAGGCTCCTTAAAACCTTTGACTAAACTTTGGGTCACCTTATCCGTGTCAAATTTTGTTTGCTAACACTACCTGCGAAGCATTTTGGGATATTTCTCTCTGTTAAAGGTGCTATATAAAAGTAAGTTGTTGTTGTACAACTTGCCGGCAAGTTGCACGTTAATATATGAGCAGAGATATTGGATAACCCATGACGTGAGGTGAGGATAAGCCGTGAGTTGGGACAAGCGCTGAGTGAATCACAGAGGGGAAAATGCAGCCAGAGGCATAAGTTATTCTAAAATTAGCAGAAGTTGGCCTCTTAGTGAAGGTCAATAAAATCTCTCAGCCAGAGAACATTAATCATAATTGGAATCTGACACTGACTCGGAAAATACTGATGAATTTTCTAATAATGCTGAGCATTGAAGCACCATCGATAAATTATGTTGCATAAATAATAAACAAACTAAAAGGTAGGGAAACAAATCTAACTTTCAATAAGCGCGGCTGGACAGCCTTTAGTTCATTTCATACAAACTGGAAAAGATGGAGCAAATGTGATCAAAAAATTAAATGAGTGGCACATTCGGGACGCCAGACAAAATAAAATAACGGGCGTGATTTTCTGGTCTCACTCATCCCGAAACCATAAAATCCTGCCCAAGGTCAACAGACCTTCTCATTGTTCCCCGCCTTGCCCGCCCCGGGCGGGGCGGTGAAATTCCAGCCAATGTTCTGGATTCTGGGTGCTTGTCTCCGATTTTTAAGTTTGGAGGTTGATGGAATTGCATGTTGGATATTGTGCCATGCCACCAAGACCTAACGGTTATTTAACTCTGGTGGGCATCGCAGTCAGGCCTGATTGTGTCCTCACCCAACGTTTACACATATGGGCAGCATGGTGGCACAGTAGTTAGCACTGCTGCCTCACAGCATCAGGGACCTGGGTTCAATTTCAGCCTCGGGTGACTGTGTGGAGTTTGCACATTCTCCCATGTCTGTGTGGGTTTTCTCTGGGTGCTCCGGTTTTCTCCCAAAGTCCAAAGGTGTGCAGGTTAGGAGGGTTGGCCATGCTACGTTGCCCCTTAGTGTCAGGATGATGAGCAGGGTAAATACGTGGGATTATAGGGATAGGGCATTGGTGGGATGGTTTTCGGTACAGGCTCGATGGGCCGAATGGCCTCCTTCTGCACTGTAGGGATTCAATGATTCTATGATTTTCCAACAGTGGCCGTTGATCAGATGTAGGGACATCGGCTGCTCTCCTTCTCCATCCTTCCCCAGCCCACGGCCAAGTTAAGCAGCATATTTACAGGCCAGTTACAATCAATTAACTCAGCGTGACCCAAGGATCAAACCTGGACCTTCCTGGCCTGCAAAGGTCAGTTCCACGCCAGGCAGTGCGTTGATCACTGAGCCACCAAGGTAACATACTGTGCAATTCCACGTCCTGTCTAAATATCTCTCACATTTCCAATCTCTCCCTCGGCTAAATATTTACAAATCATTTTCAGAATTGAGCTGCGTGTCAAGGCAGCAGTCAACCTCTGTCACAGGTTGTGCAATCTGCTGCTAGCATGCATCATAACGGAGGTATTTATCATCCCATATCTATTACACTGATATTCCTGTCATTTTTCATTATTCCTGCAGCACTGTTTCACACAGTCACCTCTGGGACCAGGATTCCAATATCATCAAGGCTCGAGATGCAAGTTGCATCTGAATTGCAGAGCGCTACAGCCCAAAAATGGGCCTCTCGGCTCATTAAGGCCACGCTGGAGTTTTTCTCCACCTAATCTTTTTGCTCACTTCACTCCCCGCACATTTAGAACTCCTTTTCAAGCACCTACCTAATGGTCTTTTAAGAGAATTGATGGACCCTGTATCAACGACGGTTTGTGGCAATGAATTTCACATACTTAGCAGTACGTTTCTCTTCTCCTTGCATTTACTTAGTAGATAAATTTCAACAGGAAAGTTAGAAAAATAATTGAAGCGTGGATGCTATTGAGACAAAGAATTACAGTTATGGAGAGAGGCTTGAAAGGTTTGGTCATTCTTCACAAAGCTTAAAAGGTGCCAAGATAGACCCAAGATTATGAATATTTAGGATCGTTTACGTACATTGTTGATGCATGGTCAATAAAAGGTCATTTAAGATGACGCTAAAAAGAATTAAAGGGGAGCTTTTGTGAAAGATTCTTTATCCAGCTGGTGGTTGTTGTGGTGCACCTTTGAGTGGGTGTGCTTGACGAATCCAACATTGCTTCTTTGTTTCTGTAATTTATGCTTTTAAATATAGAAACAAAGATCCTATTTGCCAATTTGTGACTTTACCCACTTACGAATCCACCTAACATTGGCTTGTAGCCACTAAGGTCCTTTTGCTCTTTACATAATTTAATACCTCACTTCCTTATCACCAGGATGTTAGGCCTCAGAACCAAGCTCAGCGACTGGCCATCTTTCCAATCCATGAAATGTCCTTTTATTCCAAACCTTTGGCCATCTCTCTCTATCCATTTGGGAACGACACATCTTTCAGAAAGCCGTGTTGGTTGATCCTGATTATTTTACATTTTTCCCAAGTGCTTAGTGCTTTCCCCCATATCGTAAACTCTTAGTGCTTGGACTTTCCATGGAGTTTGTGTCATCTCCCACTGTAACCTCACCGAAAGATCAGCCAAAGCCTCTCCAAGATTCTTCTGCTGAAGTTATGGCAAGACATTGAGAGAATCCATGGATATTTTACTCTGAGGAGTTAACAACTGAAGTGAGACAAAGTGAATTTTCTGGCTTAGTCCAGGATCCTCAATGGAAGAGAGTGTGATCCTCTGGCACAATATTCCTTTCCACAGAATTGTGATCAAGTATAAGCAACTTATTTAGTATAATTTCATTTATATAGTAACCTCCACTAACAGCTCGACATCCATCTGTGATGCTCCCACAATCTCAACATATTTCTTCCTCTGAAAACTGAGGATCTATCTTTCTTTCTTTCCTTCTTGTGGTACTCTACCCTGACTATCGCTTTCTGGCTAAAGTTGATGAGGCTTACAAACTAGGATGGTTTTGGGCTCAATTCCCATTCATGCTGTCCTTTATGCGTGCCACTCCACTGATAACGACATTGCACTTGGACCAAGATTCTCTTGTTCACCCCGCCACCACTGCCAGCGAGAATGGGGAATTTGGTATTCAACCAAAACTCCATTCACTGCAGCATCCCAGCCATGGGCAAGGTCAGAGAATTCTGTACCTGACCTGTGAGTGCTCGATGTCATAACTGGGTTGCTGGAATAGAAATACTCATGTTCAGCTCAGAACTCTCAAACATATATTAAAAAAAGATAAAGAATATGTCAAAGTTTACGGTTAACAATATCCAACTGGATTTTGTATAAAAGCAGACCATGAGTGCTGGAATGTTGGGCAAGTTGAGGAAGAAAGGTCGGCACGGTGGCACAGTGGTTAGCACTGCTGCCTCACAGCGCCAGGGTTCGATTGCGGCCTCGGGTCACTGTCTGTGTGGAGTCTGCACATTCTCCCCGTGTCTGCATGGGTTTCCTCCGGGTGCCCCGATTTCCCCTCACCGTCCAAAGATGTGCAGGTTAGGTTGATTGGCCATGCTAAATTGCCCCTTAGTGTCAGGGGGATTAGCAAGGGTAAATACATGGGGTTAAGGGGATAGGGCCTGGGTGGGATTGTGGTCAATGCAGACTTGATGGGCCGAATGGCCTCCTTCTGCACTGTAGAGATTCTATGATTCTAACCTCAAGGAGCCCTGTCCAAGAAATCGAGTCTTGAATTAGTAATATTTTGATAAAGGTTTCATCAAGGTGGCGGTGAGAGGGAGCAACAGGGTGAATAATATTGAAGAGGTGGAAGTAAGCAACATCAACTGTCATTTATATTAATGATTTGGATGAGAATATAGGAGGCATGGTTAGTAAGTTTGCAGATGACACCAAGGTTGGTGGCACAGTGGACAGTGAAGAAGGTTATCTAGGATTGCAACAGGATCTTGATCAATGGGCTGACGAATGGCAGATGGAGTTTAATTTAGATAAATGCGAGGTGACGCATTTTGGTAGATTGAACCAGGGCAGGACTTACTCAGTTAATGGTAGGGCGTTGGGGAGAGCTATAGAACAAACAGATCGAGGGGTACAGGTTCATAGCTCCTTGAAAGTGGAGTCGCAGGTGGTGAAGAAGGCATTCGGCATGCTTAGTTTCACTGGTCAGAACATTGAATACAGGAGTTGGGACATCTTGTTAAAGTTGTACAAGACATTGGTAAGGCCACACTTGGAATACTGTGTACAGTTCTGGTCACCCTATTGTAGAAAGGATATTATTAAACTAGAAAGAGTGCAGAAAAGATTTACTAGGATGCTACCGAGACTTGATGGTTTGAGTTATAAGGAGAGGCTGGATAGATTGAGACTTTTTTCTCTGGAGCGTAGGAAGTTGAAAGGTGATCTTATAGAGGTCTATAAAATAATGAGGGGCATAGATCAGCTAGATAGTCAATATCTTTTCCCAAAGTAGGGGAGTCTAAAACTAGAGGGCATAGGTTTAAGGTGAGAGGGGAGAGATACAAAAGTGTCCAGAGGGGCAATTTTTTCACACAGAGGGTGGTGAGTGTCTGGAACAAGCTGCCAGAGGTAGTAGTAGAGGCGGGTAGAATTTTGTCTTTTAAAAAGCATTTAGACAGTTACATGGGTAAGATGGGTAGAGAGGGATATGGGCCAAATGTGGGCAATTGGGACAAGCTTAGGGCTTAAAAGAAAAGGGGCGGCATGGACAAGTTGGGCTGAAGGACCTGTTTCCATGCTGTAAAACTCTATGACTCTATTTGTGATAAATAGGTTACGAAGTGTAAAGCTCAGCCCAAGCCAAAGGAAGCACTGGGGTTACACATGCGTTGGTTTATTGCTCTGTAGGCATCTGAGGAAGTGGATATCAGAGGAAGAGAAGGAGGTTTTTGACAGTAGTCTCCAGTCTTCAGAAAGTAGATGACTTCAGCTTTGTTAATGTTCAAATTAACAAAATCTGTAAGGAGGTGAGGTGGAAATCACAGTGATATGTCTGGTCATGTTTGGGCAGAGGTTGAGAAAGAGGATGAAGATAGACTCAGTTCTTGAATTGGAGGAAGTCGGTGTGTCTCTCATATTTTGCGTTGTAGTGAGATATAGATACCAGAGAGGTCAGTTGGACACAGAATCCTACCAGGATAATGGGGAGTCTAGGAACTTGAGTAACAATGGGGAGGGATGATGTTACCAAAAAGCACAGCCAAGACATCTGCCGGGTTAGTTGACAGCAGCAACGATGTTGTGAGTGAATGGACACTGGAGAAGGGATTAAGAATTGGCGAACGTACTCGTGAGGGAAGTAGGGCATTTATTTCCAGTGCCGAGGGCAGGTGAGCAAAGAGAGGTGGATGTTGGAAGAGTCGAGGTAGTAACAGAGATAACCTTTTCAACTTTCAAAAGAGGCTGCAAGTATTTTGGTTCCTGTGTAAATAAGGTGTTTCTTACATAGAACATAGAAAAACTACAGCACAAACAGGCCCTTCAGCCCACAAGTGGCGCCGGTCATGTCCCTACCTACCTAGGCCTATATATAGGCTTACCTATAACCCTCAATCCTATTAAGTCCCATGTACTCATCCAGAAGTCTCTTAAAAGACCCTATCGAGTTTGCCTCCACCACCATTGACGGCAGCCGATTCCACTCACCCACCACCCTCTGAGTGAAAAACTTACCCCTGACATCTCCCCTATACCTACTCCCCAGCACCTTAAACCTGTCCTCTCGTAGCAGCCATTTCAGCCCTGGGAAAAAGCCTCTGAGAATCCACCCGATCTATACTTCTCAACATCTTGTACACCTCTATCAGGCCACCTCTCATCCTTCGTCTCTCCAAGGAGAAAAGACCAAGCTCCCTCAACCTATCCTCCTAAGGCATGCCACCCAATCCAGGCAACATCCTTGTAAATCTTCTCTGTTATGGGGAATGCTATCCTTGATGCGCTACTCAAACACGAGGCCTGAACAACAAACAACAAAGAACAAAGAACAGTACAGCACAGGAAACAGGCCCTTCGGCCCTCCAAGCCTGTGCCGCTCCTTGGTCCAACTAGACCAATCGTTTGTATCCCTCCATTCCCAGGCTGCTCATGTGACTATCCAGGTAAGTCTTAAACGATGTCAGCGTGCCTGCCTCCACCACCCTACTTGGCAGCGCATTCCAGGCCCCTCCACCCTCTGTGTAAAAAACGTCCCTCTGATGTCTGAGTTATACTTCGCCCCTCTCACCTTGAGCCCGTGACCCCTCGTGATCGTCACCTCCGACCTGGGAAAAAGCTTCCCACTGTTCACCCTATCTATACCCTTCATAATCTTGTATACCTCTATTAGATCTCCCCTCATTCTCCGTCTTTCCAAGGAGAACAACCCCAGTCTACCCAATCTCTCCTCATAGCTAAGACCCTCCATACCAGGCAACATCCTGGTAAACCTTCTCTGCACTCTCTCCAATGCCTCCACGTCCTTCTGGTAGTGCGGCGACCAGAACTGGACGCAGTACTCCAAATGTGGCCTAACCAGCGTTCTATACAGCTGCATCATCAGACTCCAGCTTTTATACTCTATACCCCGTCCTATAAAGGCAAGCATACCATATGCCTTCTTCACCACCTTCTCCACCTGTGTTGCCACCTTCGAGGATTTGTGGACTTGCACACCTAGGTCCCTCTGTGTTTCTATACTCCTGATGACTCTGCCATTTATTGTATAACTCCTCCCTACATTATTTCTTCCAAAATGCATCACTTCGCATTTATCCGGATTAAATTCCATCTGCCACCTCTCCGCCCAATTTTCCAGCCTATCTATATCCTGCTGTATTGCCCGACAATGCTCTTCGCTATCCGCAATTCCAGCCATCTTCGTGTCATCCGCAAACTTGCTGATTACACCAGTTACACCTTCTTCCAAATCATTTATATATATCACAAATAGCAGAGGTCCTAGTACAGAGCCCTGCGGAACACCACTGGTCACAGACCTCCAGCCGGAAAAAGACCCTTCGACCACTACCCTCTGTCTCCTATGGCCAAGCCAGTTCTCCACCCATCTAGCCACTTCTCCTTGTATCCCATGAGCCTTAACCTTCTTAACCAACCTGCCATGTGGGACTTTGTCAAATGCCTTACTGAAATCCATATAGACGACATCCACGGCCCTTCCTTCATCAACCGTTTTTGTCACTTCCTCAAAAAACTCCACCAAATTTGTAAGGCACGACCTCCCTCTTACAAAACCATGCTGTCTGTCACTAATGAGATTGTTCCGTTCTAAATGCACATACATCCTGTCATACATCCCGGTATGACATTACCGAGCCTGAAGCTCGGTAAATGAAAGGCTTTTATTTACTGTAATGAAGCTGCCAGAACTTATATACACTATCCCAGACTGAAGGGGTCCCGGCCAGAGCAGGGACTCTTATACCTCTCCCAGGAGGCGGAGCCCGACTGGGATGTGCCACAACACTACAGTACAAAGGTGTAAAAACCCCACCCTAACCCCAACAGCAACAATAGCACAATCCAACAGTAACATATGTACATCCTTGTAGTACTGGCCAGTCCCTGGCTCAGTACTATCCAGTGGGAACCAACGATGGTTCACCACATTCACCCCTCCTTTGAGAACAAAGGCCGGTGGGGTACAAAACAGAATAAAGTGTCAGCAGTCTATAAGTTCAGACGGTCAGGGGGACCGCACCGTCGTTGTGACCTCCTCAATACCGGCGGTGACACCGGAGTAGGCACTTGCGGTGGCGTTTTCCCCAAGGCTGCGTCCAGCTGTTCTTCCACGGACTCACAGGCCGGTTGACCCTGAGGCGACGGTAGTCCATGGGATCCTGACACGCCCTGCAGTGGCGACCATCTTCTGGGCTCAGGCAAGCTGTACATGGGAGTAAAATGGTTAAGCAAAGGTCCCGATGCTGCCCGCGCCGTGTCCAGGGAAGAAACAAGAGATAAAGGGTTTGTAACAGGGGGTATGGGAGCGACAGGGGTTGCTACATCCCCTGCTGGTGCCAGGTCTCGGATCGAGACCGTATCCTCTCGCCCGTCAGGGTATGCCACATAGGCATACTGAGGGTTGGCGTGGAGGAGATGGACCTGTTCGACCAACGGGTCGGACTTGCGGGCCCTTACATGTCGCCGCAGGAGGATGGATCCTGAGTACGTCAACCAAGATGGCAATGAGGTCCCCGAGGAAGACTTCCGAGGGAATGAGAACATCCTCTCGTGGGGAGTAGCATTGGTTGCCGTACACAGGAGGGAGCGAATAGAATGGAGCGCATCAGGGAGCACCTCTTGCCAACAGGAGACTGGAAGACCTTTTGACTTCAACGCCAGTAAGACAGCCTTCCAGACAGTAGCATTCTCGCGTTCCACCTGTCCATTACCCCTAGGGTTGTAGCTCGTGGTCCTACTAGAGGCAATCCCGTATGAGTGCAGGAATTGTCTCAAGTCATCGCTCATGAACGACGAGCCCCTGTCGCTATGGATGTAGCTGGGGTACCCGAACAGGGTAAAGAGATCACGGAATGCCTTGATAACCGTGGCAGCGGATGTTTCAGAGCAGGGAACAACAAAAGGGAACCGAGAGTACTCGTCAATGATATTGAGGAAGTACACATTCCGATCTGTTGAGGGAAGGGGGCCCTTAAAATCGACACTCAGTCTCTCGAAGGGACGAGTGGCCTTGACTAAATGTGCCCGGTCAGGTCGGTAAAAGTGCGGTTTGCATTCCGCGCAAACCCGACAGCTCCTTGTTACTGGCCTGACGTCCTCCACAGAGTAAGGCAGGTTGCGGGCTTTTATAAAGTGGTAGAGCCGAGTGACCCCCAGGATGGCACAGGTCATTATGGAGGGCCTGCAAACGGTCCTCCTGTATACTAGCGCATGTTCCACGCGAGAGGGCATCCGAGGGCTTATTGAGTTTCCCTGGACGATACATGATGTCGTAGTTATAGGTGGAGAGTTCAATTCTCCACCGCAAGATCTTGTCATTCTTGATCTTGCCCCTCTGCGTGTTGTTAAACATGAACGCCACGGACCGCTGGTCCGTGATCAGGGTGAACCGTTTTCCCGCCAAGTAATGGCGCCAGTGCCTGACGGCCTCCACAATGGCCTGGGCCTCCTTTTCCACCGCTGAATGCCGAATTTCGGGGCCTTGGAGGGTGCGGGAAAAAAATGCGACGGGCCTGCCCGCCTGGTTAAGTGTGGCGGCCAGGGCGAAATCAGATGCATCGCTCTCCACCTGAAAGGGAATGGACTCGACTACAGCGTGCATCGTAGCTTTCGCGATGTCGGCTTTCAATTTATCGAAGGCCAATCGGACCTCTGGCGTTAAGGGAAAAGTCGTGGACTTAATGAGCGGACGGGCTTTGTCCGCGTTGTTGGAACCCACTGCGCATAATAAGAGAAGAAGCCTAAGCATCTTCTCAGTGCTTTTGCACTAGCAGGCAAGGGAAGTTCAGAAAGGGGGCGCATACGGTCTGGATCAGGGCCAATGACCCCGTTTTCCACCACATATCCTAGGATGGCTAAACGGCGCGTACGAAACACACACTTCTCCCTGTTGTAGGTCAAGTTCAGGCGAGATGCAGTGCGTAGGAAGTTCAGGAGATTCGTGTCGTGGTCCTGCTGGTCATGGCCGCAGATGGTGACATTATCCAGGTACGGGAAGGTAGCCCGCAGCCCGTTCTGGTCCACTATTCGGTCCATAGCATGCTGGAAGACCGAGACTCCATTGGTGACACCAAAGGGAACCCTGAGAAAGTGATACAAGCGACCATCCGCCTCAAAAGCCATGTATTGTCGGTCCTCTGGGCGAATGGGGAGTTGGTGGTAGGCAGACTTGAGGTCTATGGTGGAGAACACCCGGTACTGCGCAATCTGATTGACCATATCAGATATGCGCGGGAGAGGATACGCATCCAGCTGCGTATATCGGTTAATGGTCTGACTGTAGTCAATGACCATCCGGGGTTTGTTCCCGCTCTTGACCACCACGACCTGCGCCCTCCACGGACTAGCGCTGGGTTGTATGATCCTTTCTTTGAGGAGCCGCTGAACCTCAGATCTAATGAAGATCCGATCCTCAGCGCTGTAACGCCTACTCTTAGTCGTGATGGGCTTGCAGCCTGGCACAAGATTCTGGAACAGGGAGGGTGTGGTGATCTTCAGCGTCGAGAGGCTGCAGGCGGGGCGCGTTGGGCAATTTGGAGGCTGCTGCTGTTTTCCCACTGCCAGTGAAGGGAGTGGCCCACCGTACTGTAGGATTACACTCCTCAAGTGGACCATGAAGTTTAGTCCGAGAAGTATTGGCGCACAAAGATACGGCAACACGAGGAGCTTGAAACGCTCGTAAACTGTGCCTTGCATCTTCAAGGTTACCACGCAACTCCCTAGCACGGCAACAGACCGGGACCTTGATGCCATAGAGATTGTCTGTTTGGCAGGTTGAATCTGGAGTCCACACCGCTTCACAGTGTCTGGGTGGATAAAGCTCTCAGTGCTCCCGCTGTCAGACAGACAATAAATCACGTGGTCATTTACCTGGATATTCATCATAGATTTGTCAAGTCTATGAGGCTTGGCCTGGTCCAGGATGATCGACGCCACCATTGGTTCATGAGCGCCACTGCAGGCAGCTGAGATCAATGAGGAGGACCCCTGCTGGTCGTTCGTGGTCAGTGCCGACCAACATGGCCGCTCCCATGAGTCGCACGTGGGTGAGGACGCCAAACTCAGCGACCCCTGGTGGTCACACTCCTCCGACTCCATTGACCGTAATGGCGTCGTCCTGGCCTCGCACGTGGACGAACCCCGCGATGACTTCGACGACGAAGACCCGAGCTCTGAAGAATCGCAGGCCGCACTGCCGTTCCTGGGTTTAGATCGGCACACTTTTGAATAGTGCCCTTTTTTACCGCATGCGGTGCACAACACAGCTTTAGCGGGACACCGTTGCCGAGTATGCTTCACTCCCCCACAGAAATAGCACCGCGGGTCACCCGGGGCTGCTGCCGTCGCCTGGCCCGAGTGTGAGCACGCCATTACGCAGCATTTCAAACCCGAGGGACGAGGAGGGATTGGCGACTGCTCCTGCCACGTTGTCTCCACATGGTCCTCCGGATATAATACTAAGCTTTTGGAGGCCGTCTCGAGCATCTCTGCTAGCTCGATGGCCTGGGTAAGGTTAAGGTTACCCTTCTCCAACAGTTTAAGTTGAATGTACGACGATCCGACCCCGGCCACAAACGCATCTCGGGCGAGATCGTTCATGCTCTGCTCAGCCGACACAGCTTTGCAGTTACAGCCCCTGGCTAGCTGTAGGAGCTCGTTCGCATAGTCCTCCATCGTTTCGCCAGACTGCCGTCGTCGAGTGGCTATGAGGTAACGAGCGTGTATCTCATTGAGTGGTTTGATATAGCGCTTCTTCAGAAGCTCGAGGGCCTTAGTATAATCGGTGGCCGCACGGATCGCGAGGTAGACAGTGTCGCTTACCCTCGCATGGAGGACCCGGAGTCTGTCATCATCTGTGGTGACCGCTGCGGAGGCTGCCAGGTAGTCTTCGAAGCACTTCAGCCAGTGGTCGAAGGTGTTAGAAGCGCCCACCGCACGTGGATCTAGCGTAAGGCGTTCCGGCTTCAGAATTTGCTCCATACTCTCTCTCTTTTTTTTTCTTCGACGAGAATTTAACGACAGTAAATAAAATTGATGCGCTACTCAAACACGAGGCCTGAAGCTCGGTAAATGAAAGGCTTTTATTTACTGTAATGAAGCTGCCAGAACTTATATACACTATCCCAGACTGAAGGGGTCCCGGCCAGAGCAGGGACTCTTATACCTCTCCCAGGAGGCGGAGCCCGACTGGGATGTGCCACAACACTACAGTACAAAGGTGTAACAACCCCACCCTAACCCCAACAGCAACAATAGCACAACCCAACAGTAACATATGTACATCCTTGTAGTACTGGCCAGCCCCTGGCTCAGTACTATCCAGTGGGAACCAACGATGGTTCACCACAATCCTCAAAATGGCTGCTGTTCTTTCTGTCTCTTTTTTAAACAAAGAGGTTCTAGAAACAACTTGTGTACTAACTAAACAGCTGCAAGACATTTGGATAGAATAAACTTACACTAAAGCATGACTATAACGTTCCAATTCCAATTCTCTTCCCAGACCTAGTGGTTCACCAAGTCAGAATTTCAAAGAACAAAGAAAAAAGAACAGCACAGCACAGGAATAGGCCCTTCAGCCCTCCAAGTCTGCGCCAATCACGTTGTCCTATCTGGACCAACTGCTTATATCCCTCTATTCCCTGTTTGTTCATATGCTTATCAAGATAAGTCTTAAATGTGGCTAACGTAACTGCCTCAACCACCTCACTTGGCAGTGCATTCCAGGCCCCCACCACCCTCTGTGTAAAAAACTTCCCCCGCACATCTCCACTGAACCTTTCCCCACCCCTCATCTTGAACTTGTGCCCCCTTGTAATTGTCATTTCTGCCCTGGGAAAAAGCTTCCAACTGTTCACCCTATCTATACCTCTCATAGTTTTATAAACTTCTATCAGGTTGCTCCTCAGCTTCCGTCTTTCCAGGGAGAACAATCCCAGTTTATTCAATCTCTCCTCATAGCTAATACCTTCCATACCAGGCAACATCCTGGTAAACCTTTTTTGTACTCTCTCCAAAGCTTCCACATACTTCTGGTAGTGTGGTGACTAGAATTGGACACAGTATTCCAAATGTGGCCGAACCAACAGGAATAGGCCCTTCAGCCATCCAAGTCTGCGCCAATCATGTTGTCCTATCTAGACCAATTGCATATATCCCTCTATTCCCTGTTTGTTCATATGCTTATCAAGATAAGTCTTAAATGTGGCTAACGTTCTGTACATCTGTACAAAATACATCTGTAACATAATTTGCCAACTTTTATACTCGATGCCATATGCTTTCTTCACCACCTTTTCCACCTGTGCTGCCACTTTTAAGGATCTGTGGACCTGTACTCCCAGGTCTCTCTGTGTGTCGATGCTCCTGATGGTTCTGCCATTTATTTTATAGCTCCCACCTGAATTGGATCTACCAAAATGCATCTCCCCGCATTTGTCTGGATTAAATTCCATCTGCCATTTCTCTGCCCAATTTTCCAGCCTATCAATATCCTGCTGCATTCTCTGATAATCTTCATCACTATCCGCAACTCCGCCAATCTTAGCATCATCTGCAAACTTGCGAATCAGACCAGCTACGTTTTCTTCCAAGTCATTTATATATATTACAAACAGCAGAGGTCCCAGCACTGATCTCTGCGGAACACCACTAGTTACAGACCTCCATTCAGAAAAACACTCCCACCGCTACCCTCTGTCTTCTATGGCCAAGCCAGTTTTAAATCCATCTAGCTAGTTCACCCCTGATCCCGTGAGATTTAACCTTTCATCTGTTCCCTAGCTAGTTATTCTGGGAACAGGCTTATAGCTTGAGGGGGGCCACTCCACATCAAGCATGGCTGACCAGGAATCTCTTTTGCTCTTACAGCCAGCCATTGGCATGTCTTAAAGTTTTTAAAGTTTATTTATTTATTAATCACAAGTAGGCTTATATTAATACTGCAATGAAGTTACTGTGAAAATCCTCTAGTTGCCACACTCCGGCGCCTGTTCGGGTACACTGAGGGAGAATTTAGCATGACCAATGCCCCTAATCAGCATGTCTTTCAGACTGTGGGAGGAAACCAGAACCCCCGGAGGAAACAAACACAGGTGCAGGGAGAACATGCACGCTCTGCACAGATAATGACCGAAGCCTGGAATCGAACCCGGGTCCCTGGTGCTGAGAGGCAGCAGTGCTAACCACTGTGCCACCGTGCTGCCCCATTGGAAGGATTTTTAGGTTGACGATCAACCTGTTTGGCCACATTATGAATGCACCTTTCTTGGCCATCAAATCCTGGGGTGGGATGCAAAAATAAAGCTTTTATTTATTAACAGGGGGTTTGAGTTTAAGAGCCGTGGGGTTATGCTGCAACTGTACAGGACCTTGGTGAGACCACATTTGGAATATTGTGTGCAGTTCTGGTCACCTCACTATAAGAAGGATGTGGAAGCGCTGGAAAGAGTGCAGAGGAGATTTACCAGGATGCTGCCTGGTTTGGAGGGTAGGTCTTATGAGGAAAGGTTGAGGGAGCTAGGGCTGTTCTCTCTGGAGTGGAGGAGGCTGAGGGGAGACTGAATAGAGGTTTATAAAATGATGAAGGGGATAGATAGAGTGAACGTTCAAAGACTATTTCCTCGGGTGGATGGAGCTATTACAAGGGGGCATAACTATAGGGTTCATGGTGGGAGATATAGGAAGGACATCAGAGGTAGGTTCTTTACGCAGAGAGTGGTTGGGGTGTGGAATGGACTGCCTGTAGTGATAGTGAAGTCAGACACTTTAGGAACATTTAAGCGGTTATTGGATAGGCACATGGAGCACACCAGGATGATAGGGAGTGGGATAGCTTGATCTTGGTTTCAGATAAAGCTCGGCACAACATTGTGGGCCGAAGGGCCTGTTCTGCGCTGTACTGTTCTATGTTCTATGAAACTGGACTTCCTGGCTCAGAGGCAGGGAACTACCCACTGTGCCATGACCATAAAGTAGGACACAGGAAAGATGCATCCAGTACAACATCTAATTGGAAAACATTGGGAAGCATTTTAAGGAATGAGATATATGTGAGGAAGAAATGGAAATATTTTTCTGAACTGGAGGAACAGCTGGAGATTTACGAGGACTCGGTAGATAAACGACTGGGGGTGGAACTTGCACAGGATTCCCCTAATCCCTTCTCCAAGTTACAGATAAAATTGGAAAGAAATCGCACCAAAAGGAATACTATTGGATTTTAAGGAACCTTGACTGTGACAAGAGTAATTTGTTCTTGTGGTGTTCAAAGAGACAGGTTAGACTGCACAGAGCTCAACGCTGACAGCAGAGTAAAATATTATATGAGTTGGGCTGCAGTGTTTGTAAGACCGGAAGGTATTTGCGAATAAGGAAGGTCAGTTAGCCCAGTTCAGTTCACTGATCCAGAAAGACCCTAATGTTCCTCCATTATCTTCAATGATTCCAAAATTCTCAGCCCGCTATTCTTTCTGGAAATCCATACCATGTATTGTTCTTACTGCTGTCCTGGGTACAGTCCATGAGCAACATTATTGGAAATCAATTTGTTTATTTTACAGAATTACCACAAAATATTTCTCATTGGTTGCAACTAATAAGCACCTAAATCTAGAATGGTGTTTGAGGTTTGGGTTTCGACAGAAAGGATTGATGTGCACAGGGTAGAGATGCCTTGCCGAGGAAATTGGCTGCCTCATAAAATGGAGATGAAATCTTTTTGTCGTTGATAAATGAATTCATATCGAGGAAGGGAGGCACTCCCAGAAACAGGGACTGACATTCAGCAAATAATTCTATCAGGGCTGCGCAACTGGATGTTGGCGCCCTGCACAGATATCATTAATCTTATCGAGTGCTGGTGCAGTGAAACTTTCAGCTCCAGGAGTTTGCATTCCTCCACAGGCTAAAGACGGACAGGATACATGGAGAAAACTTTAACTAGCATTGATCTTCAATGCAGAACCGAGGAGCTATCAGTGTGCTCAAAACAGTGAAACCTTCTCGAATTACAGCAGAGTTCTTGTACCTTCAATGATTATCCATTATTGTTCAGCAGCGTGACCCAGTCTAGCTCTAGTTAAGGGTATTTGATTTCTTTGTTGAGTAAGTCAATATCCCCTGTATTGAAGCGGCCTTCAGGAAACGTTTTGATTTGATTTGATTTATTATTGTCACATGTATTAGTATACAGTGAAAAGTAGTTTTTTGCGTGCTATGCAAAGCATACCATTCATAGAGAAGGAAACGAGAGAGTGCAGAATCTAGTGTTACAGTCATAGCTAGGGTGTGGAGAAAGATCAACTTAATGCGAGGTAGGTCCACTCAAAAGTCTGACGGCAGCAGGGAAGAAGCTGTTCTCAAGTCGTTTGGTACGGGACCTCAGACTTTTGTATCTTTTTCCTGACGGAAGAAGGGGAAGAAAGAATGTCCGGGGTGCGTGGGGTCCTTAATTATGCTGGCTGCTTTGCCGAGGCAGCAGGAAATGTAGACATAGTCAATGGATGGGAGGCTGATTTCCTTGAGCTTGGTTTCTTTTCTCGTGTCAAACTTAATAACTTAACACTCCATAATGCTTAAATCTAGGTACGATACCTGTGTTTGAGGAGAGTTTTCTAACTCATTTCTCACACCCTTGGAAAGGTTCTGACCACTCAATATGTGATTCTTCTCTCATCAACATTTTTCTCCATCACCTTTGCATACACAACTCAGACCATTCAGTTATATCTGAGTCTATGTGGATGCTCATACTCTCCTCCATCTCAAGTTGATCTCTTCCTGCCTTACCTTTTTTTAAATTCAATCGTGGGACATGGGTGTCTCTGGCTGCCCAGCATTTATTGTCCATTCCTAGTTGCCCGAGGGCAGTTGAGAGTCAACCACATTGCTGTAGCTCTGGAGTCACGTGAGACAGACCAGGTAAGGATGGCAGATTTCCTTCCCTAAAGGACATTAGTGAAGCAGGTGGGTTTTTCTGACAATCGACAATGGTTTCATGGTCATCAGTAGATTCTTAATTCCAGATATTTTTTATTGAATTCAAATTCCACCAGCTGCCGTGGTGGGATTCGAACCCAAAACCTTTGCTGAGTTTCTGGATTAATAGTCTAGTTGTTAATACTACTAGGGCATCACCTCCCCCATCATATTGATACTCATCTGAACTTCCCTTTTGTTTTAATTCATTTTTTTTGTTCATGGGATGAAGACATCTCTGGCTAGGCCAACATTTATTGTCCCTCTCTAATTGCCTTTGAGAAGGTAAGGGTGAGCTGCATCTTGAACCCCTGCAGTCCATGTGGTGTAGGTACACCCACAGTGCTGTTAGGAAGTGAATTCCAGGGTTTTGATCAAGCGACTGTGAAGGAACAGCAATATATTTCCAAGTGAGTGGCTTGTAGAGGAACTTGCAGGAGGTGGTGTTCCCTATGTCTGCTGCTCTTGTCCATCTAGGGTGGTAGGGGTTGTGGGTTTGGAATGTTCTGTTGAAGGAGCCTTGCTGAGTTGCTGCACATACACCTACACGTACTTACTCCAACTTGTGTTCTCACTATGTTGAAGTGAAGTAAATAGCATTCCTTCCCAATGCATCAACAGTCTTGATTGCCTCAATTTTCTCCATCTTCCCTTTCTCCTACAACCTACAGGCTTTCAAAACCTGAGCTTAGCGTTGCTTAATCCTTGATTTAACTTGTCCTTGCTCCTGTTTAATCATGGTGTCCTGGACTGTTAGTCTTGGACTTTCACCTAGCAGTCTCAGTAAAAGAGTGCAGAAAATGGCCATAGTGCAGGGTAAGGGTGAATAAAAGCAGAGAAGGTGAGGGGAATATTCAATATAAGCTTATTTAACTCAACAAGCTCATCCTTTTTTGCTTGATCTCAAGCCCTTTCTCCAGAATCTCTCCCAATCATTTCCCTCTCCAGAAATACAGTGCCTTGTATATTTTATATTAATCTACATCAATCCTCCTCCAGATAACGTTATTATTCACTGCGGGAAAAGTTTGCCTTTCTGCTCCTCATTAAACGTGTATATAACTTTTAACAAATGGTGCTATTTACTGCTGGATCAGGGAACAGCTAAAGCTGTACGAAATAAGGGTTGTTTTGAGATGCTCAGGACCTTGGACCTTAATGGAAGGATCAGTGAGTGATCAACATTGCCTCAGTGAAAGGAAATGTTGAAGTGGACTCAAAAACAGACATTGTACACCTTATCTATATATGTAAAGAGTATAACGCCTGCTTCAGACATAGGTAAAGGATGCCTTTTCTTTGTCCTTACCCAGTTTAAAAGGCCTCATAACATGATTTGGGAGTTTGCGTGTACTTTCTGCTCATGATTTTGGGGCATTTAGGAGGTTGTCTGGCACTAGAAAACAGGCACTACACACAGGATGATTAACTCAAATAAATGACGTTTTGACCATAGGTCCTGGTGAGGGAAGGCAGGAGTGGTGGAGCGCTGACCAGAAATCCCCCTGGTGGCCAACAACAGCAGTACGCATGCAAAGACAAAAATCAAAGAGGCAAAGACAAGAGGTGACATCCAGGCTCAGTCTCCCACAGACTGCCCTAGAAATAAGGCACAAAAGGCAGCCCTTCAGAGACACAGGACAAAAGAAAAATCAAAATTAGGGACAATAGCTTAAAATAAATACACGGCAGTTGGTCACCTTGGTTACAAAGCCTAATTTAACGCCCAGTGACCTTCCAAGCAGCCAATTAACTCATCCAAAAACAGAAAATGCTGGAAAATCTCAGCAGATCTGACAGCATCTTTGGGGAGAGAATAGAGCCAACGTTTCAAGTCCAGATGATCCTTCGTCAGAACTGACAGCAAAGAGAATTAACTCCAAAGAGCCAATTAACTCATCAGCTCTGAAGAAGAGCGGCACAGTGGTCACTGCTGCCGCACAGCACCAGGGACTCGGGTTCAATTCCCGGCTTGGGTCACTGTCTGTGCGGATTCTACACGTTCTCCACGTGTCTGCGTGGGTTTCCTCCGGGTGCTCCAGTTTCCTCCCTCAGTCCGAAAGATGTGCTGGTTAGGTGCATTGGCCATGCTAAATTCTTCCTCAGTGTACCTGAACAGGTGTGACTAGGGGATTTTCATAGTAACTTCATTGCAGTGTTAATGTAACCTACTTGTGATACTAATAAATAAACTTTTAAAAAGAGTCACATAGACTCGAAACATTAACTCTGTTTCTCTCTCCAACAGATGCTGCCAGAGCTGCTGAGTTTTTCCAGCATTAGCTGTTTCTATCGTAATTAATTCATTTTCCTGTCCTCGGACCACAGTAGTTCACAAATCAAATTAGACGTTTTGCATGTCAAAATTCGGAGGAAAAAACAGTTGTGGTAAGTCTGTAATTTTTAGCACAAGAAGAGTATCCTTTATCCGAAACCCTCGGGACCAATTGTGTTTCCGATCATTTCGATTTTGGGCAAGGAAATGGCAGATGGAGTTCAATCCTGATAAATGCGAAGTGATGCATTTTGGTGGGAATAATGTAGGGAGGAGCTACACGATAAATGGAAGAACCATAAAGAGTGTAGAGACGCAGAGGGACCTGGGTGTGCAAGTCCACAGATCTTTGAAGGTGACGTCACAGGTGGAGAAGGTGGTGAAGAAGGCATATGGCATGCTTGCCTTTATAGGACGGGGCATAGAGTATAAGAGTTGGGGTCTGATGTTGCAGATGTATAGAACGTTGGTTCGGCCGCATTTGGAATACTGCGTCCAGTTCTGGTCGCCGCACTACCAGAAGGACGTGGAGGCTTTGGAGAGAGTACAGAGGAGGTTTACCAGGATGTTGCCTGGTATGGAGGGGCTTGGTTATGAGGAGAGATTGGGGAAACTGGGGTTGTTCTCCTTGGAAAGACGGAGGATGAGGGGAGACTTAATAGAGGTGTATAAAATTATGAAAGGCATAGATAGGGTGAACGGTGGGAAGGTTTTCCCCGGGTCGGTGGTGACGTTCACGAGGGGTCATAGGTTCAAGGTGAAGGGGGGGAGGTTTAACACAGATATCAGAAGGACATATTTTACACAGAGGGTCGTGGGGGCCTGGAATGTGTTGCCGGGCAAGGTGGTGGAGGCGGACACACTGGGAACGTTTAAGACTTATCTAGACAGCTATATGAACGGAGTGGGAATGGAGGGATACAAAAGAGTGGTCTAGTTTGGACCAGGGAGCGGCGCGGGCTAATTGTTCCTTGTTTCTCATTTCAAGGCTTCATTCTATGATCATCTTGCTGGTGCCAGTACAGAGCGAGACTGCGGATAGTTGGGAACCTGTCTCGGGGGCAGGGAATTCATATGGTGTTCGTGGAAGTGGAAATGACTAGGGTTGGGAAGCATTTTCCGATCAGGGCCAGTGTGATCTCCTGGACTCGTTTCGATCGCCTCAGGGGGTCGGAGAGGAATTTCCCAGATTTTTTTTCCCCATATTGGCCCTGGGGTTTTCACTCTGGGTTTTCGCCTCTCCCTGGAGATCACATGGTCTGGAATGGGGGGGTGGGGGTGAGTTAATAGGTTGTGATGAACAAAGCATCGTAGCTGTGAGGGACAGCTCGGTGGATAGGATATTGGTATGTAGATAGGCTGGAAAATTGGGCGGGGATCCTGGATTCAGGATTCAATCCTGGACCGGGGAGCGGCGCGGGCTTGGAGGGCCGAAGGGCCTGTTCCTGTGCTGTATTGTTCTTTGTTCTTTGTTGTTCTTGAATATTGGGGGAAGATGGGATCAGGATATTGAATGTGATGATGTGGGTCCTGATAATCTTCATCCCAGAGTATTTAAGGAAATGGCCCTGGAAATAGTAGATCCATTGGTGGTTATTTTCCTTTGGACTCTGGACTGGTTCCTACAGATTGGAGGGTAGCTAATGTAAGCCCGCTATTCAAAAAGGGAAGTAGAGAGAAAACAGGGAACTATAGACTAGTGAGCCTGACATCAGTAATGGGGATGTTTCTAAAGTCCATTATCAAGTATTTCATTACTCAGCATTTGGAAGGCAGTGGTATAAATAGGCAAAGTCAGCATGGATTTACGAAAGGGAAATCATGCTTGACAAATCTATTGGAATTCTTTGTTGATGTAACTTGTAGAGTTGATCAAGAGTCAGTTTTGGTTTATTTAGACTTTCAGAAGGCTTTCGACAAGATTTCACATAACGGACTACAATGTAAAGTGAAAGCACATGGGATTGCAGGTAATGTCTCGAGATGGATAGAAAGCTAGTTAGCAGATCGGAGGCAAAGATTTGGCATAAATGGGTCTTTTTCTGATTGGTAGTCAGTGACCAGTGAGGTTCCACAGGGATCTGTGTTAGGACCCCAAGTGTTCTCATTATATATTAATAATCTGGAAGAGGGAACTGAATGTATTATTTCCAAATTTGCAGATGATACTAAATTGGGTGGGAGGGTGAGCTGTGAGGAGGATGCAGAGATGCTTCAGCATGATTTGGAAAGGCTGAGTGTGTGGGCATATGCAGTATAATATGGATAAATGCGAGGTTATCCACATTGGTAGCAATAATAGGAAAACAGATTATTACTTGAATGGGTGTAAATTGAGAGAGGTGGCTAGTCAGCAAGACCTTGGTTTCCTTGTGTATCATTCGCTGAAAGTAAGTGCGCAGATACAGCAGGCAGTAAAGAAGGCAAATGTTATGTTGGCCTCCATAGTGAGAGGATTTGAGTATAGGAATAGGGATGTTTTGCTGTAATTATATACGGCGTTAGTGAGGCCACACCTGGTGTATTGTGTGCAGTTGTGGTGTCCTTATCTGAGGAAGGATTTCCTTGCTATAGAGGGAGGTTTACCAGGCTGATTCCTGGGATGGCAGGTCTGTCATATGAAGAGAGACTAAGTCGGTTAGGATTATATTCACTGGAGTTTAGAAGAGTGAGAGGGGATCTCATAGAAACTTATAAAATTCTAACAGGGTTAGGCAGGGTAGATTCAGAAAGAATGTTCCCAGTGGTGGGGGGAGTCCAGAACTAGGGGTCATAGTTTGAGGATAAGGGGTAAACCTTTTAGAACTGAGGTGAGGAGAAATTTATTTACCCAGAGGATGTGAATGTGTGGAATTCACTACCACAGAAAGTAGTTGAGGCCAAAACGTTGTCTGATTGCAAGAAGAAATTAGATATAGCTTTTGGGGATCAAGGGATATGGGGGAAGGGGGGATCAGGATATTGAATTTGATGATCAGCCATGATCAAAATGAATGGCGGAACAGGCTCGAAGGGCTGAATGGCCTACTCTTGCTTCCAGTTTCTATGTTTTTAATGAGATGTAGTATTGAAAAATAAATACAGGGTACCTGGAGTATGTTCCCAACCATGGTGCCCTCTGCGATTCTGCTTGTACAGATTGCAAGGTAAACAGTGCAGACAAACAACTAGAATTCCCATCCTAATGGTCAGGTCTGGTGGGTGAGGTTTGTATTGGCTCAAGTCAATTTAATTAGTCAGCTAGTGTGTGTTTTATTTTGGCCTTTACTTTTGCAGTAGTATTTTAAGTTTAAAGTGAAAACTGGAAGTGGGCTGCTAAGGAGTCTGGGAAGGGTTTTTATTTTAACTTTAAAAGTCAGTTACCTGGGAGGTTCCCCCTCATTGTTCCACTGGAGCAAGCTGAGAGGGAGTGATTGGAGGCAGCAGTGCTGGTGAGAGATTAATTGAATTGTTTATTTATTTAATTAGTCAGCTAGTGTGTGTTTTATTTTGGCCTTTACCTTTGCAGCAGTATTTTAAGTTTAAAGTGAAAACTGGAAGTGGGCTGCTAAGGAGTCTGGGAGGGGTTTTTTAAGCGCGTGAAGTATAAAAGTTAGGCTGCAGTATACAGCGGGCAGCGTCGGGAGCGGGCAGTGTAGTGTGTGGGAAGCAGAGTGTGAGCTATACGGCTTTGGCTCACAGGGCTTAGGCAGAAAGGGCGAGCAGGGGTGAGTTTAATTCATTCTTGCTGTTTCTACCTGGTACTGGCAAGTATCTAGAGGGGATGGGTGTGCAGGCAGTGCTATGTTCCTCTTGCACTATGTTTGAAGTGAGGGACGATGACAGTGTCCCTGCTGATTACATCTGTGGGAAGTGCACCCATCTGCAGCTCCTCCAAAACCGTGTTAGGGAACTGGAGCTGGAGTTGGATGAACTTAGGATTGTTAGGGACGCAGAGGTGGCCATAGACAGAAGCTTTAGGAATACAGTTACTCCGAGGAATGAAAACAGATGGGTGACGGTGAGAGGGGCTGGGAGGAAGCAGTCTGTGCAGGGATCCCCGGTGGTCGTTCCCCTTAGCAACAAGTATTCCGCTTTGGATACGGTTGAGGGGGATTACATGCCAGTGGTGAGCCGCAGTGAGAGGATCTCCAGCACTGTGTCCGTCTCTGTGGCTCGGGAGGGTAAGGGGCAGAGCGGGAGGGCAATAGTTATTGGGGACTCGTTAGTTAGAGGGATAGATAGGAGGTTCTGTGGCAGCAAAAGAGACTCACGGATGGTATGTTGCCTACCAGATGCCAAGGTCCGTGACGTCTCAGACCGTGTTTTCTGGATTCTGAAGGGGGAGGGGAAACAGTCACAAGACGTGGTACACATTGGTACCAATGACATAGGTAAGAGAAGGGACGGGGATTTAAAGCAGGAATTTCTGGAGCTGGGCTGGAAGCTGAGACCCAAGACAAAACATGTGGTCATCTCTGGTACGTTGCCGGTGCCACGTGATAGCGAGTTGAGGAACAGGGAGAGAGTGCAGTTAAACATGTGGGTGCAGGGATGGTGTAGGAGGGAGGGCTTCAGATACGTGGATAATTGGAGCACATTCATAGAATCATAGAATCCCTACAGTGCAGAAGGAGGCCATTCAGCCCATCGAGTCTGCACCGACCACAATCCCACCCAGGCCCTACCCCCACATATTTACCCACTAATCCCTCTAACCTACACATCCCAGGACTCTAAGGGGCAATTTTTTTTTAACCTGGCCAATCAACCTAACCCGCACATCTTTGGACTGTGGGAGGAAACCGGAGCACCCGGAGGAAACCCACGCAGACACGAGGAGAATGTGCAAACTCCACACAGACAGTGACCCGAGCCGGGAATCGAACCCGGGACCCTGGAGCTGTGAAGCAGCAGTGCTAACCACTGTGCTACCGTGCCGCCCACGGGGAAGGTGGGACCTGTACAAACAGGACGGGGTGCATCTGAACCAGAGGGGCACCAATATCCTAGGAGGGAAATTTGTTACGGCTCTTCAGGGGGGTTTAAACTAATTTGTCAGGGGAGTGGGAAAAGGAGTTGTAGTCCAGAAGTCAGTGTGGGTGGTGAGGTATTGGGGAAGGTATCAGGGTCAAGGGTGGGTACCGGTAGACAGGAAGGTGGGTTGAAGTGTGTCTACTTCAATGCAAGGAGCATCCGGAACAAGGTAGATGAACTTGGGGCATGGATTGGTACTTGGGACTACGATGTTGTGGCCATTACGGAGACGTGGGTAGAACAAGGACAGGAATGGTTGTTGGACGTTCCGGGGTATAGATGTTTCACTAAGTGTAGGGAAGCTGGTAAAAGAGGTGGAGGAGTGGCATTGTTAATCAAAGATAGTTTAATGGCTGCGGAAAGGCACTTCGAGGGGGATCTGCACACTGAGGTAATATGGGCTGAGGTTAGAAATAGGAAAGGAGCGGTCACGTTGTTAGGAGTTTACTATAGGCCCCCAAATAGTAATAGAGATGTGGAGGAAGAAATTTCTAAGCAGATTATGGATATGTGTGGGGGTCACAGGGTAGTTGTCATGGGGGACTTTAACTTTCCAAATATTGATTGGAACCTTTGTAGGTCAAATAGTTCGGATGGGGCAATTTTTGTGCAGTGTGTGCAGGAGGGTTTCCTGACACAATATGTGGATAGGCCGACAAGAGGCGAGGCCACATTGGATTTGGTAATGGGAAATGAACCGGGCCAAGTGTTAGATTTGGTCGTGGGAGAGCACTTTGGAGATAGTGACCACAATTCGGTGTCTTTCGTTATTGCAATGGAGAGGGATAGGGCCGTACGGCAGGGCAAGGTTTACAATTGGGGGAGAGGTAATTATGATGCGATTAGGCAAGAATTAGGGGGCATACGTTGGGAACAGAAACTGTCAGAGAAAGGAACTAATGAAAAGTGGAACTTTTTCAAGGAACAAATACTGGATGTCCTTGATAGGTATGCCCCTGTCAGGCAGGGAGGAAATGGCCGAGTGAGGGAACCATGGTTCACGAAAGAGGTGGAATGTCTTGTGAAAAGGAAGAGGGAAGCTTATGTAGGGATGAGAAAACAAGGTTCAGATGGCTCGATTGAGGGTTACAAGTTAGCAAGGAATGAGCTGAAAAAGGGGCTTAGGAGAGCTAGGAGGGGACACGAGAAGTCCTTGGCGGGTCGGATCAAGGAAAACCCCAAGGCTTTTTACTCTTATGTGAGGAATAAAAGAATGATCAAGGTGAGGTTAGGGCCGGTCAAGGACAGTAGTGGGAACTTGTGTATGGAGTCAGTAAAGATAGGCGAGGTGATGAATGAATACTTTTCTTCAGTGTTCACCAAGGAGAGGGGCCATGTTTTTGAGGAAGAGAAGGTGTTACAGGCTAATAGGCTAGAGGAAATAGAGGTTCGGAGGGAGGATGTCCTGGCAGTTTTGAATAAACTGAAGGTCGATAAGTCCCCTGGGCCTGATGAAATGTATCCTAGGATTCTTTGGGAGGCAAGGGATGAGATTGCAGAGCCTTTGGCTTTGATCTTTGGGTCCTCGCTATCCACGGGGATGGTGCCAGAGGACTGGAGAATGGCGAATGTTGTTCCTCTGTTTAAGAAAGGGAATAGAAATGACCCTGGTTAGTCTTACTTCGGTGGTTGGTAAATTGATGGAAAAGGTCCTTAGAGATGGGATTTACAACCATTTAGAAAGATGCGGATTAATCTGGGATAGTCAGCACGGATTTGTGAAGGGCAAGTCGTGCCTCACAAATTTGATAGAATTTTTTGAGGAGGTACCTAAGTGTGTTGATGAAGATAGGGCAGTTGATGTCATATACATGGATTTTAGTAAGGCGTTTGATAAGGTCCCCCATGGTCGGCTTATGATGAAAGTGAGGAGGTGTGGGATAGAGGGAAAGTTGGCCGATTGGATAGGTAACTGGCTGTCTGATCGAAGACAGAGGGTGGTGGTCGATGGAAAATTTTCGGATTGGAGGCAGGTTGCTAGCGGAGTGCCGCAGGGATCAGTGCTTGGTCCTCTGCTCTTTGTGATTTTTATTAATTACTTAGAGGAGGGGGCTGAAGGGTGGATCAGTAAATTTGCTGATGACACCAAGATTGGTGGAGTAGTGGATGAGGTGGAGGGCTGTTGTAGGCTGCAAAGAGACATAGATAGGATGCAAAGCTGGGCTGAAAAATGGCAAATGGAGTTTAACCCTGATAAATGTGAGGTGATTCATTTTGGTAGGACTAATTTAAATGTGGATTACAGGGTCAAAGGTAGGGTTCTGAAGACTGTGGAGGAACAGAGAGATCTTGGGGTCCATATCCACAGATCTCTAAAGGTTGCCACTCAAGTGGATAGAGCTGTGAAGAAGGCCTATAGTGTGTTAGCTTTTATTAACAGGGGGTTGGAGTTTAAGAGCCGTGGGGTTATGCTGCAACTGTACAGGACCTTGGTGAGACCACATTTGGAATATTGTGTGCAGTTCTGGTCACCTCACTATAAGAAGGATGTGGAAGCGCTGGAAAGAGTGCAGAGGAGATTTACCAGGATGCTGCCTGGTTTGGAGGGTAGGTCTTATGAGGAAAGGTTGAGGGAGCTTGGGCTGTTCTCTCTGGAGCGGAGGAGGCTGAGGGGAGACTTAATAGAGGTTTATAAAATGATGAAGGGGATAGATAGAGTGAACGTTCAAAGACTATTTCCTCGGGTGGATGGAGCTATTACAAGGGGGCATAACTATAGGGTTCGTGGTGGGAGATATAGGAAGGATATCAGAGGTAGGTTCTTTACGCAGAGAGTGGTTGGGGTGTGGAATGGACTGCCTGCAGTGATAGTGGAGTCAGACACTTTAGGAACATTTAAGCGGTTATTGGATAGGCACATGGAGCACACCAGGATGATAGGGAGTGGGATAGCTTGATCTTGATCTTTAGATAAAGCTCGGCACAACATCGTGGGCCGAAGGGCATGTTCTGTGCTGTACTGTTCTATGTTCTATGTTAAGTCATAGATTTCCCGCACTGAATGAAGTTTAAAATAAATGCGGTTTTGGACAGTGTTCGGTTTTTGGATATAAGGGTAAAGAATACTCGACCTGTAATTGTATATGGGCTCTAACCCTCAGGGATGATAAATAGATTCATTCTAAAGTTTAAGTTTATTTATTAGTGTCACAAGTAGGCTTACATTAATGCAGCAATGAAGTTACTGTGAAAATCCCCCAGTCGCCACACTCCGGCACCTGTTCAGATACACTGAAGGAGAATTTACCATGGCCAATGCACCTAACCAGCACGCCTTTTGGACTGTAGGAGGAAACCGGAGCACCCGGAGGAAATCCACACAGGCACGAGGAGAATGTGCAAACTCCACACAGACGGTGACCCAAGCCAGGAAGCGAACCCAGGTCCCCTGGTGCTGTGAGGCAGCAGTGCTAACCACTGTGCCACCATGCCACCCATAGAGAGCTACAGGTGGAATTAATGGTCCTGGATAAGGAAGGGAAATTAATACAGGGTTTCCAGCTGCTGTTGGCCATACTCAGCCTGACCAAGAGTATTGGGCATGGCATAACGGGCCAACCTAGATCCTGTTTCACCCAATGTTCACACAAGCATTTTCCAGCACATTGGATAGTGATCTGGATTAGGAGTCATGAGCTTTCGGAGTGCTGGTCCTTCGTCAGGTGAGAGTGACTTACCTGTTGAAGGAGCAGCGCTCCGAAAGCTCATGATTCCAAATAAACCTGTTGGACGTTAACCTGGTGTTGTGAGACTTCTTACAGTGTCCACTCCAGTCCAATGCTGGCATCTCCACATCATGGATTAGGAGTACAATATATCTATTTTTCTCCTCCCTTGTCCACAACATTGAGGCCAGCACTCCCACTGTCACACAGTCCAATTTGAGCATTGAACAAGGAATGCCCTTGGAAGCTTTCAAAGTTGACTTAAAATATAAAGTTAAACAATCAAATCTCCCTCTTGATTTCTGACCCAGTGTGTTGGGGACAGGAACTTGGACTATTCACACAATCATTTTAATTCATGAAATTTTGTTTGACATCCTCTTTAAAACATCCCTGGAAATACATTGTTAAATGTGTTTCCTTTTTCCTTTCCAATAAAACATTGAAAAACCTTTGTTATTTTTTACCTTCGTATCGTGAATCCCAGAAAGTTCCTCAAAGGTTTTCTCTCCGACCATAACAGCTGCCAGGTTAGCTGTGTAACTGGATAAAACCAAGAGGCAAAATATTGCCCAGAGGTTCATTAAGAAACGCCCAGTCCAACATTTGGGTATCTTACTAGAAACTGTTCGCCCAAAGAGGATTGCGTAGCACAGGTTAAGAGCTGAGGAATAAGAGAACACTTTTATTCTATTTCTCCCATTGGGGGTCATTCCAAAAGGACTGTTCCACTCGTAAAGTGTCAGAAACAAGGCCGTCAGGTGGAGAGCCACGAAGATCCCGACCCACATTGACCAGTGTAATGGCCACATAAAAGCGCCAATGGGAGCCGCTGTGTCCCTTGACCTCACCAG
Organism: Mustelus asterias; assembly: GCF_964213995.1. NCBI lineage: Eukaryota > Metazoa > Chordata > Chondrichthyes > Carcharhiniformes > Triakidae > Mustelus > Mustelus asterias. The sequence goes on along the minus strand of NC_135826.1, from coordinate 5,366,009 downwards.
GATGGCTAAACTGGTGGAGTAGAAGGGGCTGGTGAAATCTATCACCTTGCTGCGTGCCGAGTTGATGCTAAAGGAGGTGACGGCCATGTGGGCGGCACCGCTGAGGAGATCACCCACCAGTCCTGTCCACGAACCATTTTTCCAGGCGCCATACTTGCCATCTCCAACGATGTACAAGTCAAAGTCAAAACCCAGGTCGTCCGACAGCTGCTCCAGGAGGTCCATGCAGTAACCATAGCAACATTTCTTGTACTCTGTTGGCACTGATCCATTTTCGTCGTTCAGCTCCTCGAATAAGCGTGCCAACACAGCGGGGTCTTTGGTGTGAGGGTCCAAGCACAGGAGGCCTGCTGGGCAACTACCATCACGGTCAACCTCCCTGGTGAAAACAAAGGGCAACTCCACCAAGGTGACCACCCGCAGCTTGGAGTGGGCCGAGCTGCTGTCCTCGTTCATCTCATTCTGCATTCGGCTGGGCCAGATGCCTCGCTCAATCTCGATTTTCTGTCTGTTCCATTTGCCAACTCTCACCCAGGTGGGTTTTCCCAAAGGGTCCTGCCGCAGGTTCCAGATATGATAACGGTGATCACTGCGAATGTGTGACGTCTCCTGTACGTGGATATAACCCGTCACCCCGTCAAACGATGTGTTTGCCAAAAACCTGGAGGGAATAAAAGTGGGAAGAGAACCTTGCTCAATGGCAACAACAACATACATTCACGTAGCAGATTTAATGTAATAAAATGTCCCAAGGCCGCGTCACAATCCCAAACACAAAAGGAGGTAATTAGGACGTGTGACCAAAACTTTGGACCAATAGGCTGGTGTTAAACAGCACCTTCAGGGAGGAGAAAGCTAAAGAAAGGTTCAGGGAGGAAATCCCAGTGCTTCAGCCCTAAAGGAACGGCTGTAGTGAGCAGAGTGAGGCTAAGGAAATTGTGGATGCACATCAGACTAGAATTGGAGGAATGCAGAGTTTTCTGAGGTTGTGGAACTGCAAGTGGTTACAGAGATGGGGAGGGGCAAAGCCATGATGGATCTGAACAGAAGGACAAGAATTTTAAATTTTGAGGGGTCGCTGAATCTAGGGCAGCAAGCATAGGGGTGATGGTGAATGGAACTTGCTGCGATTCAGGATATGCATAACAAATGTTTGGAGGAGATACAGTTTATGGAGACTGGCAGATGAAAGGTTGGCGAAGAACATTGGAATAGTTGAGTCTGGAGGTAACAAAAAACATGGATCAGATGATAGGCCAAGGCAGGAGTGGCGATGAGCAACAGTTAACATTGTAAATATTACAAGTTTTAAGTAATTGGGATACAATATATTTGAACACACAAAATTAAGTTGTTTGAAAAACCTTACATACTGCCCTTCCCAGCAACCAGTGGGGGGTGGCGGGTGGCGGCTTATAGCAAAGAAACTGGGAAAAAAACTGGTCAATTCCAAGGAAAAGTCTGGAAAATATCACCCAAGTTCCCGAAGTCAATGAATTTCATGGCACATCACTAGACGTTCGCAAACTAATCTACCTTTCCCTACTCACTAATTCATCTCAATCTCCTTCAGATCACAGGACAATGCACTGTGAGGAGGCAGTGGGGCAGTAATATTGTCACTGGACTAGTATTCCAGAGACCCCGGGTAATCTCTGGGGATCTGGTTTCAAATGCTGCCATGGCAGACGGTGAAATTTGAATTCAATGAAAATATCTGGAATCAAAAGTCTATTGATGACCACGAAAACATTGTTAAATGTTGTAAAAACCCATTGGATTCACTAATGCTCTTTAGGGAAGGAAATCTGCTGTCCTCACCTGGTCTGGCCTACATGTAACTCCAGAGCCACAGCAACTCTTAATAACTTCCAAAGGCCTAGTGAGCCACTCAGTGCAATGGAAATTAGGGATGAGGCGGCACAGTGGTTAGCACTGCTGCCTCACAGCGCCAGGGACCTGAGTTTGAGTCCTGGCTTGGGTCACTGTCTGTGCAGAGTCTGCACGTTCTCCCCGTGTCTGCGTGGGTTTCCTCCAGGTGCTCCAGTTTCCTCCCATATTCCAAAAGACGTGCTGGTTAGGTGCATTGGCCATGCTAAATACTCCCTCAGTGTACCCGAACAGGCGCTGGAGTGTGGCTACTGGGGGATTTTCACAGTAACTTCATTGCAGTGTTAATGTAAGCCTACTTGTGACACTAATAAATAAACTTTAAAACTTTAAATGCTGCCAGCGAACCCCAGATCCAATGAATGAAAGAAAACAAGAAAATAAACATCTCCATTGACTTGACCAGTAGCAAAGGGTTCAACTTTCTGATCTTGATTTATTTCTGATCTCTTTCCCTTGCCTAATCAGTCAAAAATCTGTCCTGTAGCCTCAGTACCTTTCACTCCCACTGCTTCTCTGGGCTGCCCCAAGATCACATCTTATAATCTGTTCCGTTCTCTTTACTTCAGGGGTAAGTCAGAATTTTCCAAATGCAAAGCCTTTGATGTGATGTCTCAGGTGAACGAATATCTCACTGGTATTCGCTATTTAGGATACGCATGGAAGGAATAGCCACCTGAGTGAGCTACTGGATGCTGAGAAAGTGATAGGATAGTGGAGAGAACTGGAACCCCTCCAATCTCACCCGCACATAGGAGCAGCACTGTGGCACAGTAGTCAGCATTGCTGCTCCACAGCACCAGAGACCCAGGTTCGATTCCCAGCTTGGGTCGCTTTTTAAGTTTGCACGTTCTCCCCGTGTCTGCATGGGTTTCCTCCGGGTGTTCCGGTTTCCTCCCACAGTCTGAAAGATGTGCTGGTTAGATGCATTGACCCGAATAGGCGCCAAAGTGTGGCAACTAGGGGAATTTCACAGCAACTTAATTGCAGTGTTAATGTAAGCCTTACTTGTGACTAATAAATAAAGCATGTGACAGTGTTGTATTCTGCCCCCCTCGCCAGCTCCCCTTCCTGACTGAAAAATTAGTCTGCCCAACTACCAAAAAGCTGACTGCCTTGCAGCCATTTTACGCTGGGAGTTACAGGGTGAGACTTCCACTCCCATCTGGAAGAGACCCCCCCGCCAATTTAATTGGCCAGCGGTTCTATAGTCCAATCAGTGCCAGGTTTGAATAGTGGCCGATGCTGGGACTACAGATAGTCAATGAGAAGTAGTAATGATGGAACCCGGTCTTCAAGGTAAGTCCAAGCTTTTGAATGGGCCTGGCTGGCAGATGCTGGCCAGTGAGGGAGGGTGAGGAGCTAGATTTGATAGGCCAGGGGGAGGGTTAAAGGGGGTGGGGGGTATGATCTTGGCGGGCAAACCGCACTTAAAATGCAGCCGGGCTGCCCACTTTGCTTTCACCTATCCCCTGCCATAGGGAAAATAAAGGCAGAGGTGAATGAGGCCTTCAGTGGCCATTAATCTCACTGTGCTACTGATAGGCATATCTCCCATGAACGTCACCCAGCTGTGGAGGTGGGGCAATTTGGATTGATGCCATTTTAAAAATTCATCCTCAGAATGTTGTCAACATTGGCAAGATCAAATTTAACTCCCCAAACCCACCTACTGGAAAATATGGTGATGAGACTTCTTCCTGAATTGCAAAAGTCCGTATGGTGAAGGTGCTCCCTGTAGCTGTTAGGGAGGGAATTCCTGGATATTGATAAGGGATAGAGGAAAGGCAATATGTTCCAAATTGGGATGGCTTGGGGAAGAAATGGCGGCACTCTGTTCGGGTACACTGAGGGAGAATTTAACATGGCCAATACACCTAACCAGCATGTCTTTGGACTGTGGGAGGAAACCAGAGCACCTGGAGGAAACCCACACAGACACGGGGCAAACCTGCAAACGCCACACAGACAGTGACCCAAGCCAGGAATCAAACCCGGGTCCCTAGCGCTGTGAGGCAGCAGTGCTAACCACTGTGCCACCGTGCCGTAGAGTTTGGAATCTGCTCATCCATTTCCTGTCCCAGCTGCTGAATTCTCCACACCTGCTTTCAGTGGCAGGATAAGAAACTCTGTGTGCGGGATCATGACACCCACTATGCATTGGGAAAGAAAGATGAGTTGGATTATGCTGCTCTATTCCCTGTTCCAGTTTGGCGAGTGGGGGTGGGTGAGCAAATGGAGTGCGGGCAGGGGACCTGAGCCTCTTTACACTTTGCCACCCAGAGAACCCGGTTCAGAGGGGGATTGGGTAGAGCCGGCTGCTCAGTGTCACTGAGCTGAACAGCCTGTGGACACCTGTTAAACATGGACACTGGTTTCAAGCAGAGTTAATAATAACTGAGCCGTGTCAATTATAGTCAGGTTACCTGTTGTTCCCTAATAATCACAATCAAGGAAAATCAATCTCTTAAACAGAAAGCTGGAGGAAAAAAAGAGATTTAAGCACAATGAGAGTTTGTGATGCAATCATTTTATTTTTCTAAAGCTGATTGGTTGCTGTCAGGCGCAGAGATCCCAGGTTCAGCTTATAGCTGTTCGTCATTTAGCAGCCCCACACCCCCCCCCCCATTGCTCAGTCTCCTGGCACTCACTGCTTCGGCTGAACAAAAAGCAAAGCACAAATAAACAGTTCTGTGGAAGGATCATTTAGATCCAAAATATTAACTCTGTTTCTCTCCTGACCAGAGGCAGAGGGTAATGGTTGAAGTTTTTTTTGTGACTGGAAGCCTGTGTCGAGTGGTATACCACAGAGATTGGCGCTGCGTCCCTTGGTGTTCTTAGTGTATGTCAACGATCTAGACGGGGACATAATCATGTTCGCAGATTACATGAAAACTGATGGTGTGGTAAATAGCCAAGAGGAAAAGCCTTAGATCACAGGAAGATATAGACGGGCTGGTCAGTGGCAAATAAAATTTAACCCTGAAAAGTGTGAGGTTTGAGCATTTTGGGAGGGCTAACAAAGCAAGGGAATACACATGAACAATAGGATGCTAGGAAGTCCAGAGGATCAGAGGGACCTTGGGGTGCATGTCCATAAATCCCTGAAGGCAACAGACAGGTAGATAAGGTGGTTAAGAAGGCATATGGGATACTTGTCGTTATTAGCCAAGGTATAGAATATAAGAGCAGGAAGGTTATAATGGAACTGTATAAAACACTTGTTGGGCCACTGCCGTTCTGGTCGGCACACTATAGGAAGGATGTGATTGCACTAGAAAGGGAGCAGAGATGATTCACCAAGATGTTGCGTTTCGGATATGAAGAGAGGCTGTTTAGGCTGGGGTTGTTTTCCATTGAGCAGAGAAGGCCGCGGGGAGACCTGATCGAAGTGTACAAAATTACTTGGGATATAGATGGAAAGAATCTTTCCCCCTCAGTGGAGGGGTCAATAACCAGGGGACATAGATTTAAAGTAAGGAGCAGGAAATTTAAAGGGGATTTGAGGACAATGTTTTCACCCAGAGGGTGGTGGGAAACTGGAACTCACTGCCTGAAAGGATTGTAGAGGCAACATTTAGATGAGCATTTGAAACGCCATCGCATTCAAAGTTTATTTATTTATTTAATAGTGTCACAAGTAGTCTTACATTAACACTGCAATGAAGTTACTGTGAAAATCCCCTGGTTGCCACACTCCGGCACCTGTTCGGGTACACTGAGGGAGAATTTAGCGTGGCCAATGCATCTAACCAGCACATCTTTGGACTCTGGGTGGAAACCGGAGCACCCGGAGGAAACCCACACAGACACGGGGAGAATGTGCAAACTCTACACAAGCAGTGACTGAAGCTGGGAATCAAACCCGGGTCCCTGGCACTGTGAGGCAGCAGTGCTAACCACTTTGCCACCGTGCCACCCGTAACAAGGTTACGGAGCAAGTGCTGGAAAATGGGATTAGAATAAATAGGTGTTAGGTAGCCAATGTAGACATGATGGGCCAAAGGGCCTCTTTCTGTGCTGTAAAACTCTCCAACTCCGCAAGTGCTGCCAAACCCGCTGAGTTTATCCAGCATTTTCTGTTTTTATTACATATCAATGGCCATTTGGGTAATTTGCTTCAGGGGCATCCATTAACTGTGGAAGAAAACCTCTGAGCACAGGTGAGGGCAGAAGGAAATTGGAGATAGAGTAAATTGAACTCATCAAAACATTTACAAGATGAAAGTTTTACCTTGAAAGATATTGACCTGAAGATAAGGCTCCTTCTTTCTGTTTGTCGTTACAGTTCACCATGCTCTGGATGAGTGTCATGTCTGGCCGTATAAACACAGCTGTTGATATGGCTCTAGATATTAGCTCCACCGCATCCCTCACGTAATTTCCCAGAACCGGTTTGTTCACTTCACCGTAAGCAAGGAGGCCGAGGGGCAGGCCTGTGGTTTGCAGGTCCTCAACGTTGAGCGGATGACCAATAACCCAGTGAAACTCGGGCGAAGTCAAACCCAACCCAGCTGCCGTTTCAAAGACAAAGCCAGAGCATTTGGCATTGCTGCTAAACATCAAAACAGAAGTGGATGAGTCCTTTAAATCACTCAATTTCTCGTGTAAAAAACGAATGATGCCCGCATCATCCATGTTTGTTAGGTTGAGTAAAGCCCGCAGTTCAAAGTTGGAGTTGTTGCTCAGGTAACTGAGGAACCTGGAGATATCCCAACTGTGGCACAAGATCACACTCACGTCATACCAGGAGTTGGTCTTAAGGACACTGATGAGCAAATCCATCAAGGAGGTCACTGAGCTCTCCATGCTCATCTGCAGATGCAAAGGATTCTGGAAGATAAATGAGTCTTGGGGTTAGCATCTGGAGTTTGAAAACGAGATTATCTATAACATCCAGGATCAAAAGGGAATTTGAGCTTAGCTCTCGAGGAGTAAAACCGACTTGGCACCTGACGTGTTCAACACCAGCCCAAAACTCAACCCAACCTCCGCCCAGCTCACCCAACAATCTCACTGGGCCACCGTCCAACTCACTCAGTGCCCTAACTGAATTTCTGTAACCCCCGCCCCGGGTTACACCGTTCCATGTCTACATTTTTCTAAACCTTTTGCCATCCTACATCTGAGCTCTACAGACTGATTTAAGCAGGGTATGTTCTGCAGGGAGTATGTGCTCTGTATTAATTCTATAGATGGAGGTTAGCAATAGTTAAAATCTCCGTGTGTTGGACACTCGAGAAGCTATTCAAAATGTTGACTGCAATTTATTTTTCCAAGCAATATTTTAGACTTATTTTTCACTGATTTCTGGTGCGATCATTCTAATTTTGAAGTAATTTAGTCTCATCTCAACACATGTAGGCATCGGATTTAGTGCTCGAGATTTGAATGCAAGTTATCTAACTCAAGAAACAAATGCATCAGTTCCTCAGGATCTTTACCAAGCTGATAGCAACCTCCACCTTAACTTTGTCCATGGATAACTATCCCGCTAACAATCAATGCTTCATGGAAGGACTATTTGAAAGATGGTTTCTCTGCAACTGGAAGAATTGTTGCCTTTGGGAGAAAAGGAGAATATGGAGAGAAATGAAAATATCTACACCAGAACTCTAGGAACTGAGATCTTGGTTTTGCCCTCATACCGATACATTTAAAAATCAATTAATGACTTGAGCTTCATTTTTCCTCTCTACCCAATCCTAATTAACTAAATTTGCAGAAACTGAGATTAATTATTAAGCACATATTAATCCAGGCTTATTGTACAGATTTATTCCTTGTTTGTTGTACACTGTCATACAATAAGAAATGGTGCTTGCGCTGAAGGAGCTTGAACATGAATCTTAATAATTCTGATCGATGCGCAGGAATATGGTTTATGGATTGTTTTGAAGCTTGATGTCAAGACATGAAACATTGCATTTTGGTAGAGCAGTAAACCTAACTGATAGGAGTCTTTGTTACCCTGGTAATTGCGCTGGCGATAGCGGGGTTATAGTTCAGCACTTGTGGGACTGATGAACTAATTCCTTTCTTCCTCTCTTGAAGGTGCTGAATGGTGGAGGGGAAGGAGGAAGACAAGGTTCCCTGGGCAATGTAACAAATGCAGCAGAGACTCGGGGCCAGATTTCCTTACCAAGGTGAATCTGCCACATCGGATCCTTTTCCAACCCAGATTGAAGGGTCCTACTAGATCCAATTTTCCCTCTGGCAACGCGGGGGTGGGACAGAGTCAGGCTCGCCAACATCAGAAGAAGATTGTAGGCGGACAAGGGGGCAGACTAGTGCCGAAGTGGGCTGGTTGGAAGGCCCAGCTTGGTTTTTCAGGACTTTGACCTAGTTGTTTTAGAAGTTCAGTGCCCACAGCCTTTAAATCCCATGGTCCCTACATGGCAGCTCATGGCCCCTCATAGCCCCATGCTACTTCCATTGTAACTCAGCTGGTATCCATCCTGCTCAGACCTCAGGAGACATGTGGAGGTGAAAACAAAAACTTCTAAAAATTCAGTACAGCTCTCACACATGTATACTTTATAATGAAAATCTCCCATTCACAAAACTCATTCAAAGCTTTTAAATCTCCAGTGTACAATCTCTCAAAAAAAAAACAAATACCATATCAGCCATATCAAAAGCAGCTAATCCTTGAAGAGATTCTTTGAACTGTCAATCAAAATGTAATTTCAGCACACCTGCTGAGATAATTATAGCTTCTGAAACTCAGCCAAGCATTCACAATGAAATAGTAATGATTTTTTTTTAACCTACACCAGATGGGCATCAATCAAAACAGTCCATCAGCAGATGGTTTTAAAAACTTTTTGGGGCATAATTCCTGTTCCACCTGCCACGGGAATTGTAACAGACAAGGAACGGACTATGGAAAGGTCCGTTGACTTCGAGCAGGATTTTCCACGTTGACCTTAAGCGGGATTTTCCAGTTGTGGGCCGAGCGTGACCAGAAAATCCTGTCCAATGTGTCTACTCCAACAATTTGCGACTTCTATACTGCCAGTTAAGACGTTAGGACAAACAAAATGGAATCTATTTGACCTCAGCACTAAGTTCAAACGGCCCTGATGTGTTTGGGTGTCCTGTTTATGTGAATCACATTCTGCACTCCCTCTTCCTGCTGGCAAAAGTTGGATTGGTTAGAAATGGGTGTGGGACTTATACATTTGGTTCCTATCCTCTTATTTTTAAAGGTCCATGGAGTTTTCCTGACTCTGCAAAACTCCGACCCTCCATCTGTTTCTCTGTCATACCATTTATGTAATGTCTTACGGCACCAACTCTAACCCTCTCCCTGGCAACAATCCTGAGGTTGAACCAGGCCTTTCACCTGGAGTCATATTTGACTCAAAGATGGGCTTGCAATCACATACCTGTGCCATCGTTGAGACCTCCATAACTTCATCAATACCTTGGCTCGTTTTCTGCTGAAACCTTCATTGCCTTTATTACCTCTTGAATTGATTATTGCAACACTCCCCTGGTTAGACTGTCATCTTCCACCCTGCATGAACATGAGCTTATCCAATGCAAACATTTTTTAAATTCATTCTTGGGATGCAAGGATTGCTGACCAGGCCAGCAATTTTGCCTATCCCTAATTGCCATTGAACATTTCAGAGGGCAGTTAAGAATTACTGTGAATCTAGAGTCACATGTAGGTCAGACTGGCTAAGGATGGCAGATTTCCTTCCCTGAAGGACATTAATGAAGCATTTTCTTTTAAAACAATTAATAATATAATTTTCTGGTTACCAATACTGAAACCAACTTTATATTCTAGATTTATTATATGAATTTAAATGGGATTTGAACCCATACCCCCAGAACATTAGCCTGGGCCTCTGGATTACTAGTCTAGTGATATTATGATTACACCACCATCTCTCCTTGGGACTTTCAATGACAGTAAAGGCACTATATAAATGTAAGTTGCTCTTGTAAAATATGCCAGATATACAGGCTGAATGCTAAAATCAGCAGTATACATGTACCCAGGAACAGAACAATCTTATCGACTGACTGTCCTAGCCACACTATGAGAAGCCAAAACGGCCTTAGATTTTGAGCCAAGGTCACCTATCACTGTCGTGAATTGTCCTATTCAGGCTAAGAGTGAATGATTGACACTCTTTCCTTTCCAAAACACACTTACTGCAATGATGAAACACTCATTTTACTTTTCTTTTCATTCATGGGATGTGGACATTGTTGGCTAAGCCAGCATTTATTGCTCATCCCTAATTGTCCTAGAGAAGGTGAGAGTGAGCTGCCTTCTTGAGCTGCTGCACTCCATGTTTATGGGAGGGAATTCCAGGACTTTGATCCAGTGACAGTGAAGAATATATTTCCAAGTCAGGATGGTGTGTGGCTTGGAGGGGAACTTCTAGGTGGCGGTGTTCCCATTTGTCTGCTGGCCTTGACTTCCTAGATGGTAGTGGTCAGGGGTTTGGAAAGTTCTGTCTAAGGAGACTTGGTATGTTCTCACAGTGCATGATGGCTGCCACTGTTCATCCGTGGAGGGAATGAACGTTTGTGGATGGGAAGCTAATCAAGTGGACTCTTTGTCCTGGGTGGTGTCAAGCTTCTAGAGTGTTGTTGGAGCTGCACTCATCTGAGCAAGTGGAGAGTATTCCATTACACTTCTGACTTGTGCTTTGTAGATGGTAGACAGACTTTAGGGACACAAGTCAATAACTCACGGATTTTGAATCTCTGACCTGCTCTTGTAAGCATGGTATTTATGTGGCTAGTCCAGTTCAGTATCTGGTCAATGGTAACCCCCAGGATGTTGATAGTGGGCGATTCAGCAATGCTAATGCCATTGAATATCAAAGGGAAATGGTTAGATTTTTTCTTCTTGGAAATAATCATTGCCTGGCACTTGAGTGCTGCAAATGTTACCTGCTACTTGTCAGCCCAAGCCTGGATATTGTCCAGGTCTTTCTGCATTTGGACATAGACTGCTTCAGTATCTGAGGAGTTGCAAATGACACTGAACATTGTGCAATGGTCAGCAAACGTCCCCATTTCGGACCTTAGGATGAAAGGAAGCAGCTGAAGATGGTTGGTGCTCGGATCTGGGGAACTCCTGCAGTGATGTCCTGGAACTAAAATGATCGACCTTCAACAACCATAACTATCTTCCTTTGTGTCAGGTGTGACTCCAACCAGCGGAGGGTTTACCCCTGCTTCCCAGTGACTTCAGTTTTGCTAGGGTTCCATGATGCCACACTCGGTCAAATGTGGCCTTGATGTCAAGGGCAGTCACTCTCACCTCAATTCTGGACTTCAGCTCTCTTGTCTATATTTGAATCAGGGCTGTAATGAGGTCAGGAGCCGATGGGCCCTGGCAGAACCCAAACTGAGCCTCAGGAAGCAGGTTATTGCTAAGCAAGTGCCGCTTGATAGCACTGTTAATAACACCTTCCATCACTTTACTGATCATCGAGAGTAGACTGATGGGGCAGTAATTGGCTGGATTGGATTTGTTCTGCTTTTTGTCTACAGGACATACCTGGTCAATTTTCCACATTGCCGGGTAGATGCCAGTGTTGTAGCTGTACTGGAACAGCTTGGCTAGGGTGTGGCAAGTTCTGGAGCACAAGCCTTCAGTATTATTGCCGGAATATTGTCAGGGCCTGTAGCCTTTGCTGTATCCAGTGCTGTCAGCCATTTCTTGATATCACATGGAGTGAATCGAATTGGCTGAAGACTGACGGGGGTCCTCCAGAGGAGGCCGAGATGGATCATCCACTCGGCACTTCTGGCTGAAGGTTGGTGTGATTGTCGAAGATTGTTGTTACCTTTTGCACTGATGTGCTGGACTCCTCCATCATTAATGATGGGGATATCTGAGAACCTACTCCTCCCCTGAGTTGTTCAATTGTCCACCTCCATTCACGGCTGGATGTGGTAGAACTGCAGAGCTTAGATCTGACCCGTTGGTTGTGGAATTGCTTGGCTCTGTGTATTACTTGCTGCTTATGCTGCTTTGGCACACAAATAGTCATATGTTGAAGCTTCATCAGCTTGACACTTCATTTTTAGGTATGCCTGGTGCTGCTCCTAACATGCCCTTCTGCACTCTTCATTGAATTAGGGTTGATCCCCTGGTTTGCTGATAAAGTGGAGGGAATATGCTGGGCCAAGAGGTTATAAATTGTGGCCAAATACAAGACTGATGCTGCTGATAGCTCACAGCACCTCATGGTTCCCTGGCCTTGAGTTGCTAGATTATTTAACATGATAGCAGTGCCACACAACATGAAGGAGGGTATCCTCAATGTGATTACAGGACTTTGTCTCCACAAGGACTATGCGTCACTCCTCCTGATATTGTCATGGACCGATGCATCTGCAGCAGGCAGATTGGTGAGTTGAGGTCAAGTGTGTTTTTCTCTCTTTTTGATTCCCTCACCACTTCACCTTAAACCCAGTCTCACAGCTTTGCCTTTAGTACCAATTCAGCCTGTGGGGGTGTTACCGAGCTTGGTAATGGACATTGAGGACCCCAACCAGAGTATACCTGTGCCCTAGTTACCATCAGTGCTTCCTCCAAGCGGTCAACATGGAGGAATACTGATTCATCAGCTGAGGAGTGGAGGGAATGTTACATGGCAACCAGTGGGAGGTTTCTTTGCCCACGTTTGACCTGATGCCATGACACTTCTTGGCGTCTGGAGTAGACATTGTACACTCCTAGGGCAACTCTGTTAACCACTGTGCCGCCACTTCTGCTGGGTCTGTCCTGCCGGTGGGACAGACAGACCCAGGAATACTGATGGTGGTGTCTGGGATATTGTCTGTAAGGTATGATTCCGTGAATATGATTATGTCAGGCTGTTGCTTGACTAGGCTGTGGGTTAGCTTTCCCAATGTTAGTAAGGAAGACTCTGAAGGATCAGCAGTTTTGATTTGATTTGATTTATTATTGTCACATGTATTAACATACAGTGAAAAGTATTGTTTCTTACGTGCTATACAGGCAGAACATGCTGTTCATAGAGAAGGGGAGAGTGCAGAATGCAATTTTACAGTCAAAGCTAGGGTGCAGAGAAAGATCAATTTAATGCGAGGTAGGTCCATTCAAAAGTCTGATGGCAGCAGGGAAGACGCTGTTCTTGAGTCGGTTGGTACGTGACCTCAGACTTTTGTATCTTTTTCCTGATGGAAGAAGGTGGAAGAGTGAATGTCCGGGGTGCGTGGGGTCCTTAATTATGCTGGCTGCTTTACCGAGGCAGCGGGATGTGTAGACAGAGTCAATGGGTGGGAGGCTGGTTTGTGTGATGGACTGGGCTACATTCACGACCTTTTGTAGTTTCTTGCAGTCTTGGGCAGAGCAGGAGCCATACCAAGCTGTGATACAACCAGAAAGAATGCTTTCTATGGTGCATCTGTAAAAGTTGGTGAGAGTCATAGCTGACATGCCAAATTTCCTTAGTCTTCTGAGAAAGTAGAGGCATTGGTGGGCTTTCTTAACTACAGTGTTGGCATGGGGGGACAAGCACAGGTTGTTGGTAACCTGGACACCTAAAAACTTGAAGCTCTCAACCCTTGCTACTTTGTTTCTGTTGATGTAGACAGGGGCATGTTCTCCTTTACACTTCCTGAAGTCGATGACAATCTCCTTCATTTTGTTGTTGTGTCTGGTGCTATGTCAATGCCGGTGGTTTGTCCAGTTTCGCTCCTTATGTAGCTGTTTGACTGGCTTGCTGGACCATTTCAAGGGGCATTTAAGAGTCAACTATTTGCTGTGTGGATCTGTCGGCCAGGTCAGGTGAGGACAACAGATTTCCTTCCCATAAAATAGTGAACCAAATGGGATTTTATGACAATTGACAGGTTTTTATTGAATTCAAAGTCTACCACCTGTCATGGTGAGATTAGAACACAGGTCCCCAAAGAATTACCCTGGATTTTGAGTTTACTGGTCCAGTGATAATACCACAATGCCTCACCTCCCCCTCATGCTGTGATGAGAATGCATTTCCACTTTAAGATAATATATTAGTCATAACCACAACTTAAGTGTTCACTGTTTATACAACTATTGCAAGAAGTGAAAATATTATTCATAAAACGTAAAGCTGCCGTCTTTCGTCTCTCTGAGCGACCTCGCTCTTTCTTACTCGCTCACTTTCTGTCTGAAATCTCAGAGTCAAAAAAATCTGCCCACCGTCAGCCCCAACTGCTCTCACCTCTGTTTCAGGAATGGATATTTTGCACATTGCTCTTAGTAACTCTTGAGTAGGGGCTCCTGGCTCACGGTAATCAAACTATCCAGAACTGTTGTGAACAATTCAGGACCAATGGCATTGCTCTCTTCACTACCCCAGTTTAACTTGAATTTAAGAGAGTCCCAAAGCACAACTATCACTCAAAACCTCACATTAGTAAGTGCCCAAGTCCCATGAAAGAGTTTTTTTCATCTGATATCTCTATGATCATATGTGACGATGCCGTACCTTTAAGTAATGTATTTATATCAAGGTTCTTTAGGGCATGTTTAAAATTCAGCTCTGTTTACGGTGTTGATCCTTCTGCTCCAGTCAGCCCACATGCTGAGAATCTAGAAGAATAATTGATCCTAGATAATGGGGTGTTTGTTTAAATTTAAGCTAATGCATTTCTCTGTATTTTAGGGTTTTCATTTGGTGTTTCAGAGTAGGGTTTAATTAGGTTGATTGACATGAGAAAGAGTTGTGTGCTAAGCTCACAGAGACAAGCAGGCAGATTCTGCTTGGGTCTACAAGAAACAAGAAGTGTTTCTCTCTCTCTCTGGAGGCTGCTATTTGAGTGTCAGAAGACAGATGTCTCTCTCTGTGTATATCTCTCCAGGGGTGTTCAAAGGCTCTAGGACTGATAACAAGTACAAATCATGTAAGCCTGTTGTTTGTTAACTGATTTGTGAAGGGGATTTTAAGTCTATGAGGAATAATGCTTAAATTGGAACTAATAGAGATAGACTAGCAGTTAAGAATTGCATCTTATGTTTAAGTATTTCTAGTGGCAAAAGTTATGCTAATTTGTTATATTTAAACTGTTTTGTTAAAATAAAGGTTGTTTTGATAAAAGATTCCTCGTGTATCAATAGAAAAACAACTGGAGTGAAATATCTTATCCTCACACTAATGCCAAAATAAAAAATAGTTGGAGTCTAGTCTAATCTCCTTATATACCCAGGGGTTTCTGATCTGGTCCCTAAAATGTGACTGAAAAGTGTTAAATTTGACAAAATAAAATGAGCACATTCAGGACAGAACTGGGATTGGCATTTCTGTCAGAAATCTGTAACAAAAGCTGTAAACAATCACAAGGCTGACACTTGGCATAGCCACACTAAAGGGTCATCACTTAGAGCTGATTAAATGCCTGGTAACTAGTTTGAGACTGACTGAGGAATCTGACAGAGCTGCACAAAAATCAATTTAGGTATGGAGCAGGAGAACATTGGAATAATCATTGAATCTCTACAGTGCAGAAGTAGGCTATTCAGCTCATCGAGCCTGCACCAACCACAATCCCAACCAGGCCCTATCCCTGTAGACCCACGTTTTACCCTGTTAACCCCCCCTGATACTAAGAGGCAACTTAGAATGGCTAATCAACCTAGCCCGCACATCTTTGGACGTGGGTGGAAGCCAGAGCACCCAGAGGAAACCCACGCAGACACAGGGAGAACGTGCAGACTCCACACAGACAGTCACCCAAGGCCGGAATTGAACCTGGATCCCTGGCACTGTGAGGCAGCAGTGCTAACCACTGTGCCACTGAGGGAGTAAGTCTCAAACTATCAGTATCCTCTACATTGGAAGCAAGCATTATGGGATTCAATTTTCTGATATTTTCAGGGGTAAGCCACTTACATATCCTCACATATCCTATGCTCTGAAATGTGCCTTTTCCTGTCAGCCAGACAGTGAGGCTCAAAGATCGCAACAGAAACCGTTGTTTCCAGTTGCTGAAATATTTTGTTTGCCACCATGTGATTCTCCTCTCTTTTGCAAGCAACCAATTATAACCTCTTCCGAGGTCAAACTTCAGTCTCTGTATCTAGGAAATCATCTCCATCAGAGTACCAATTTCAGTCTGGGAATCTCGCCTCAGGCTTGGTCCTGGAAGGGTTGATCAGCAGAATTACACAAGGTGTTAAATTAGAAGGACAGGTCGTACAGGCTTGGTTTGTGCGCCATTGAGTATTGAGGTTGAGTGGTGATCTAACTGAGGTGTTTAAAAAGATACAGGAATCAGTCTGGTTGGCAGATACTATTTCTTCCGTGGAGAAATATAGAAGGGGCGATATTGTTATTAGAGCCAGATCATTCAGGAGTGAAATCATGAAACATGTCTCTACACAAAGGAAATCTGGAACACTCTCCCCTAAAAGATCATGGCCTCTGGGTCAATTGAGATCAATAGGTTTTTGATAGACAAGGGACATGAAGCAAAGATACATAAAATGAAGTTGAAATGCTGATCAATGATTTGATTTGATTTATTATTGTCACATGTATTGGAATACAGTGCAAAATATTGTTTCTTGCGCGCTATACAGACAAAACATACCGTTCATACAGTATGTAGAGGAGAAGGAAAGGAGAGGGTGCAGAATGTAGTGTGAGCTAGAGTGTAGAGAAAGATCAACTTAATATAAGGTAGATCCATTCAAAAGTCTGATGGCAGCAGGGAAGAAGATGTTCTTGAATCAGTTAGTACGTGATCTCAGACTTTTGTATCTTTTTCCTGAAGGAAGAAGGTGGAAGAGAGTATGTCCGGGGTGTGTGGGATCCTGGATTATGCTGGCTGCTTTTCTGAGACAGCAAGAAGTATAGAGCAAAGCAAAGTTTATTTATTTTTTTAGTCACACGCAAGGCTTACATTAACACTGCAATGAAGTTACTGTGAAATTCCCCTAGTCGCCACAGTCCAGCGCCTGTTCAGGTCAATGCACGTCTTTCAGAATGTGGGAGGAAACCCACGCAGATACAGGGAGAACATGCAAACTCCACTCAGACAGTGACCCAAGCTGGGAATCGAACCCAGGTCCCTGGTGCTGTGAAGCAGCAGTGCTAACCACTGTTCTACCGTGCCGCCCCTGAGACTGAGTGAATGGATGGGCAGATGGACTGGACTATGTTCACAATGCTTTGTAGTTTCTTGGTCTTGGTCAGAGCAGGATACATATCAAGCTATGATACATTGGAAAGGATCCTTTCTATGGTGCAACTATACAAATTGGTGAGAGTTGTAGCAGACATGCTGAATTTCCTTAGCCTCCTGAGAAAGTAGAGGTGTTAGTGGGCTTTCGTAACTATAGCATCAGTGTGGAGGGACCAGGACAGGTTGTTGGTGATCTGGACACCTAGAAATTGGTTCACCCAGAAAATAAGAGAATGGCAGAACAGGCTTGGATGGCTGAATGACCTACTCCTGTCTTTTTGTTCCTCATGGTAAATGTAAGATAAGCATGTTTGGCAGAGTAAGGGTTAATGGGGGACTGGAGAACAGTACTACTCACAGTGATATAGAGAGTCCCTAAAAAAAGTAGACAGTCTGTAGGGTCTGGAAGGAGCTGGCATGGAGATGGCACCAATGAATGGCAGTACATTGGGTCTTTATATAGCAATGGGTTAACAATAAAGGATTTATGTTTAACCCATGCAGGCTCCCAGACCTCTCCGATAAACACCAAAAACACTTTACAACATGGCAACAGCGAAACTCAAAACAGTTCAAGAAGGAACCCGGATTCTCAAGGCATGGAGAAGTAAAGAAACTGAAGCCTGGCCTGAGAGAAGTGTACCTAAATTAAAGACACAGTTGGAGATTGCCTAAAAATGGAAGGTACAGTTGGGAAGCGCTGAAATAACAGGTTTAATTACAGATATGGAGGCTGGGCAGATGGAGGTCCATTGCCAGGCCCGATTGAATGTACAGTCAAGGAACCTAGCCAGTTCTAAAAAAAAGAGATGGTCAAAATCCAAAAAAGGAAATAAAAGGCTGAAAGGCAGCAAAATGTTCCACTGTATGGATGAAAAGCCAAATCTAATCTAACATAAGGCAGAGTCAAAGGATCTAGCCAAATCAAAGAAGGGTGAGCATAAAGAAAATACAGTAAAAAAATTAACTTTCCTTTTAAAATAGACAGCCATCTGGATCAACACATCCAGAATGCAACTTAAAGAGAGCCAAAGCAAGAGCCCCAATTGGCCCCATAACATGAGCTGGCCAAACTCAACCGAAAAAAAGCTTTTAAAATACAGAAGGCAAAGTAAAAAATGTTGCCTTCAAGTTTCCTTCTTGCAAATCCAAAACAGAGGGCCAAAACAAAGATTTCCTGTTGAGAGCCTGCCAAAACTGACAAAGCATGGAAAGAACACCTAGGAAAAAAGAACTGGCAACACTGGAGCCACCGTGAAATAACAATTTTAAAAGGTGCTCACCTGTTACAAAAAATAGCCACAGATAGAAAATTAAAACTTCTAAACCGATTTAGTCTAAAATTGGGAGTCTTGGTACAGAATTATCAATGTACAATGGGATTAACTAAAAAATCAGAAGTATACTTGTTTGGTGCATATGTGGATGAAAGAATCCTCAACCTCATCTGATGATATATTAGAAGTCCTTGACAAATATTTTAATCTCCAAGTTGTGGAGAGTGCAGACCTTAAAGGAACATTTAGAGCACCCCAATAAAACACTGAGGGAGACAAAAGACCCCAGAACCAGAGAGACAGAAGGCCCCAAGCGGAGGTAGACAATACTCAAGTAACCCACAAAATGGTGGTAGACCATGTCAGTGTAATGGAGGTAGACCATGCTGAAGAGTTTAGTGCAGAAGAAAAAAAAGAGGTTGAAAAGTAGCTAAAAGGCTTAAAAATAGAGCTTTTTGAAAATGCTGGCACGATACACAAACTGCAACAGCAGGAGGTAAAGAAGAGCAAGCAGCTGGCTGTGAATGTAGGAAAGCAATCTTAAATAATCCAAAGGAAAGAAAATCAGCAAAAAGAAAATTGAGCAATTCCACAGGACGATGTTTGTATCAATTCTGAGTTGAAGGAACACAACAGCAAGCAGAACAGATGCTCAACAGAGTCACTATCCTGAAAGACTCTTTGAAGAATCAATATGTAGCCCCGGAAAAATGTGAGAAGCTAAAAATGATGTTGAATACTACTTCAGCAAAAGCAACATTAGAGCAATCAGTAGCAACAAAGCGGTACACTGAAACACAACGCGATTTAACAAGAAATCAACAAGAAAATGAACAGTTGAAAGAACAACTGATTGTCCTTCAAGATGAAATGCAAAAGGAGTACATAAGCCTTCAGCAGCATGAAGATTAGCTTAGAGTCATAGAAGTTTACAGCATGGAAACAGGCCCTTCGGCCCAACTTGTCCATACTGCCCAGTTTTTACCACTATGCTATTCCCAATTGCCCACATTTGGCCTATATCCCTCTATACCAATCTTACCCATGTAACTGTCTAAATGCTTATTAAAAGACAAAATTGTGCCCACCTCTACCACTATCTCTGGCAGCTCGTTCCAGACACTCACCGCCCTCTGTATGAAAAAGCTGCCCCTCTGGACCCTTTTATATCTCTCCCCTCTCACCTTAAATCTATGCCCTCCAGTTTTAGACTCTCCTACTGTTGGGAAAGGATGTTGACTATCCACCATGTCTGTGCCCCTCATTATTTTATAGACCTTTATAAGATCACCCCTTAGCCTCCTATGCTCCAGAGAAAATAATCCCAGTTTATCCAGTCTCTCCTTATAACTCAAACCATCAAGTCCCGGTAGCATCCTAGTCAATCTTTTCTGCACTCTTTCCAGTTTAATGATATCCTTTCTTTCATAGGGTAACCAGTACAATGAACAGAAGAATGGAAGAACAGAGGTGGAATACACTTGAATAGAACCTGTTAAATTATAGAAAAATCAAGACAAAGCAATTGAGCATCATAAAGAGAAGGAAAACCTGATGAAGAATCTTCACACGCTATGAGGATCCCTTAGGTCAAAGTTTGATCCTCTGGAAATTCACAAAGAGAAACAAAATTAATTTAACATTACTCTGAACAAAGGGAAGAACAAGTTGGCAGAGACGAATCAAGAGGAAGCCAAGAGGTAGAAGAAGGAGACTGAAGAGCTGAAGAACCAGCTGAATGGAAAAGAGGAGACATTGAGAGGAAAAGTCATGGAACTTTCCAAGTTGCAAGTGGATAATTAAGCCATAAGTATTGCAATTACAGAACTGAAACAAGACTTGGCCAACAATGAAACTAAAATGAAGGACAAAATTCCGCTGCAGACAGAGAAAGAAGACAGAAATAAGATTGGAAAAGAAAATCCAATACTGAAGCTCAAGGAGCTAGAATAAAAAGTACTGAATGCCTCAAACTTACTGAGAATCATTGAGTTGTTGAAACATAAAATGGAAACAGTGAAACAAGTAAAAATGAGGGTTCCATTTTTGAAATGTCAATTTCCAGGAAGAACAGACTCCACAGAAGAAGGAAATGCAATTCCACTCTGTGAATGAATGAAATACACATTCCCTTCTGAAGGAGTGGGACAAACCCATGGTATCTGAACACAGCAGAGGTATTGTTGATAAAGAGAAACACAACTCGAGGGGAACACAAAAAAATGAATCAAACGGAGGCCAGCAACAACCAGAAACACACAGTGCTCCAATTTCAATGGCAAAGTGACAAAGTCAACCCAAAGCAACTGAGACTAGTATTCCTTCAAATGTGACAGAACAAGAGCTGGAAAAATAACCACCAGACCGTCATCTGAATTTATAAAAGTCAGAGACATGTGGGAGTGGGTTGGGGAAACAATGCTGAATTGAACTGTGCTTGGGCGGCACAGTGGCACAGTGGTTAGCACTGCTGCCTCACAGTGCCAGGGACCCGGGTTCAATTCCAGCCTCGGGTCACTGTCTGTGTGGAGTTTGCACATTCTCCCTGTGTCTGCGTGGGTTTCCTTCGGGTGCTCCGGTTTCCTCCCACACTCCAAAAGATGTGCAGGTTAGGTTGATTGAGCATGATAAATTACCCCTTTAATGTCAGGGAGATTAGGAGGGTAAATATGTGGGGTTACGGGGATAAGACCTGGTTGGGATTGTTGTTGGTGCAGGCTTGATGGGCCAAATGGCCTCCTTCTGCACTGTAAATTCTATGATTCTATATGTATAAAAAAAATTGTTGGAAGTGTTGTCATGATAATAGCACAAGGGCAATCCTGTATCTGAGATCTTGGTGAATAACAGGACAATTAGCAAAACACCTTAACCAATGAGATTATCATATTGAAAAAAAAAACAGAGAAAGGACTGATAAAGAGATCAAATTCAATCTCAAATCTAAAAGATAAATAGAGGGAAAGGAAATCTGGATAGAAAACTAGAGACAGAAATGAAAGGTAAGAAAAAAGATTAAGGTGAAATTTTAGAAATCTCCCTACAATAATTCACAATTTAAAGGAATGAGATTCTGGATTTAATTGCTCACTGTCTGGATCAGGGAGGTTGATTGGCCATCATTAACGATTTTCATGTTGTTAAAGTTACTTAGTTTTTAATTACAAAGCTTTAATTTTCTGCAATGAGTTTAATGAGCATTTAACATAAACTCAGTTCACGGAAAGCACAGTGAGGGTTAAAGCTGGGATGTTGTTTTTGTGAAGCAAATGGAGCAGTGCAAATCGACCAGCAACTTGTGGCGATTTGCAAGTCACTGGGTATCTCTTGTTCGTCGATTTCACATTCGTAGCTGCATGTGTCCGTTCATATCTGTTTTTGAAAACGCAAATTCGGGGCTATTACAGCGCACTGAATTTCTCTTCTCTCCTCTATAAAAAAAATTAATGAAAACACCATATTAAATATGCACTCCAAGGCATAAAATCACTTACTCCCCGATAGAACAGGCTCTATTTCAAATCTCGCTTAGCCCTTCTGCTGGCTGACACAACACTTCAATGCAAAACTCTCACTTGCAGACTGCAGAACTACAACTTAAAGGAACGGGCGGCACGGTAGCACAGTGGTTAGCACTGTTGCTTCACAGCTCCAGGGTCCCGGGTTTGATTCCCGGCTCGGGTCACTGTCTGTGTGGAGTTTGCACATTCTCCTCGTGTCTGCGTGGGTTTCCTCCGGGTGCTCCGGTTTCCTCCCACAGTCCAAAGATGTGCGGGTTAGGTTGATTGGCCAGGTTAAAAATTGCCCCTTAGAGTCCTGGGATGTGTGGATTAGCGGGTAAATATGTGGGGGTAGGGCCTGGGTGGGATTGTGGTCGGTGCAGACTCGATGGGCCGAATGGCCTCCTTCTGCACTGTAGGGTTTCTATGATTTCTAACTCTTGACAAACCCTGAAGTTCAATTTAATCCTGTAATTGGAGATCCCTGGCTACCATTGTGTGTCAGAATGGAGTACAGACGATCAATAACCTTGTTCCCTTCACAACAGTCTCAGACACAGCTGTCAATCTGGCTGGGGCAGATTTTAGATCCGTGCTTCAGTGATTTGGAAGAAGGTCTGCAGACGTGTTTCCAAACAGGAATAACAACCAAACCTCTCACAAACTATACTGAAACAAAAAGCAGCAACTCCCTGATCAATGGTAAGTGGATAACTAATCATTAACATTGTCCCATATTTAATCTACCTGTGATACCTGAAACTAACATTTCTATATTCAAGTTCCATTAACTAGAAGCAAGAGTAGGCCACTCAGCCCATTGGGTCTGCTCCACCATTCATCATGATCATTGCTTATCATAAATCCAATATCCTGACCTCTTTTGCCCCAAGAGTGATATCTAATTTCTTCTTGAAATCTGACAACGTTTTGGCCTCAACTACTTTCTGTGGTAGAGAATTCTACACATTCACCACTCTCTGGGTGAAGAAATTTCTCCTCGCCTCAGTCCTTATCCTCAAACTATGACCACTAGTTCTGTCATAGATTATATGACCACTAGTTCCTCATACCACAGACAGTCACTGGGCGGCACGGTAGCATAGTGGTTAGCACTGCTGCTTCACAGCTCCAGGGTCCCGGGTTCGATTCCCGGCTCGGGTCACTGTCTGTGTGGAGTTTGCACATTCTCCTCGTGTCTGCGTGGGTTTCCTCCGGGTGCTCCGGTTTCCTCCCACAGTCCAAAGATGTGCAGGTTAGGTTGATTGGCCAGGTTAAAAAATTGCCCCTTAGAGTCCTGGGATGTGTAGGTTAGAGGGATTAGTGCGTAAAATATGTGGGGGTAGGGCCTGGGTGGGATTGTGGTCGGTGCAGACTCGATGGGCCGAATGGCCTCCTTCTGCACTGTAGGGTTTCTATGATTTCTATGATAGTTCTGGACTCTCCCACCATCGGGAACGTTCTTTCTGAATCTACTCTGTCTAACCCTTTTTTAATTTTATAAGTTTCAATAAGGACCACCCCCTCCCCGCCCCCTCACTCTTCTAAATTCCAGTGAATATAATCCTAACTGACTTAGTCTACCCTCATATGACAGACCTGCCATCCCAGGAATCAGCCTGATAAACCTTCGCATTACTCCTTCGATAGCAAGGACATCCTTCCTCAGATAAGGAAGATAACATAAGATACGACTTTGTTTCATAGGTCACTAGCCTGATGTATGCCAACTAATTTAATCTACCACAATTTACTTTGCGTTTTTAACTCCTCCGCTTGTGGTTGATAGGGTCCTCAATCTTCTTCATCCCCTTTCTCCCAGTTCTACCCTGGCTCCATAGTCCTGATATGGTTCCCCTGATCCTCACCTTTCACCCACCAACCACCACCAACAATAGATCATCCTTGCCATTGTTCATAGTGCGACCAAATACATTTTCAGCATTTCAAAAGAACGATTCTGCATGTAACATCCACTTACACTATCCCATCACCCCAATCTCACCTCCTCTTCCAATGGCACCTCTCCATGCAAGTGCGAAAGGTGCAACAGCTACCCATACATAGAATCCCTATAGCACAGAAGGAGGCCATTCGGCCCATTGAGCCTGCACCGACAACAATCCCACCCTGGCCCTATGCCTGTAACCCTACATATTCACCCTGCTAATCCCCCTGACACTAAGGGGCAATTTAGCATGGCCAATACACCTAACCCACACATCTTTGGACTCTGGGAGGAATCCGGGCACTCGGAGGAAACCCATGACAGACGGAGGGAGAACGTGCAGACTCCACACAGACAGTCACTGGAATTGAACCCAGGTCCCTGGTGCTCTGAAGCAGCAGTGCTAACCACTGAGCCACTGTGCCGCCCACTTCACTGTCCAGGGCCCCAAACACTCCTCCTATGTCAAATATGCTTTAGTACATATTGTAATCACAGATACAGTGTCCTCTACAGGGGATAATCACATGCACGAGAGAAAGATAACCATGCATTGGCTAATCAGAGATGTGGAATGTATTAAAATGGGATATTTTGAAATAATTTGTGACCATTAGCAAATAATCCTGTGATCGAGATCAAAATTTCTTGGTTCCATTATTAAAATCATGAAATGGTTTGATCATACACCCAGAGTATGTGTTTCCACCTATGAAGAAGAATAAAACTACTATGCCAGAAACAGCAGCAGGCATAGCTAGAAATGAGGTGCCAATTTGCTGAAACTACAATAGAATTATTCGCATTCCAAACAGTGGAAGCAGCATGTGATAGCCACAGCTAAGTGATCCCACGGCCATCAGATCAGATCCAAGCTCTGTAGTCCCGTCACTTTGAGTTGTGAATGGTGGTGGACAATTAAATAACTCACAGAAGGAGAAGGCTCCATAAATACCCCCCATCCTCAATTATGGTGTACCCCAGCATATTAGAGCAAAAGATTAAGGCTGAAGCTTTTGCAACTAGCTTCAGCCAGAAATGCCAAGTGGATGATCTATCTCAATCTCTTCCTGAGGTCCCCAACATTACAGATGCCAGTCTTCAGTCAATTCAATTCACTCCACTTGAAATCAAGAAATGGCTTAAGGCGCTGGATACTGCAAAGACTTGGGACCCTGACAACATTCAGGCAATAGTACTGAAGACTTGTGCTCCAGAACTTGCCATGCCCCTAGTCAAGCTATCCCAGTGCAGCTATAACACTGGCAACTACCCAGCAATGTGGAAAATTGCCCAGGTATGTCCCGTACATGAGAAACAGGACAAATCCAACCCAGCCAATTATCATTACATCAGTCTACTCTCGATCATCAGTAAAGTGATGGGAGGGATCATCAACACTGCTATCGATAGGCACTTGTCTAACAATAAGCTACTCTCGCTCATGCTCAATTTGGGTTTTGCCAGAGCCAATCAGTTCCTGATCACATTATAGTCTTTGCCTTAACATGGGAAAATGATCATAACTCCAGAGGTGAGATAAGAGTGACTGCCTTTGAGATCATGGCAGCATTTGACTGAATGAGGCATCAAGGAGCCATTGGAAAAGTAAAGTCAGTGGGGATTGGGGGAAAACTCTCCACTGGTTGGAGTCATATCTAAAACCACATGGTTATGGTTATTGAGGCCAATCATCAGGTACTGAAGCAGTCCATGCCTATACGCAGCAAGACCTTCAGGCTTCGGTTGATAAGTGACAAGTAGCATTTGCGCCACACAAGTGCCAGGCAATGACCATCTCCAACAATAGAAAATATAACCATCTCCCCTTGACATTCAATGACATTACCATTACTGAATCCCCCAATATTAACATCCTGGGGGATGTTGACCAGAAACTGAACTGGACTAGCCATATAAATACTGTAGCTACAAGAACGAGTTAGAGGCTAGGAATTCTGCAGTGAATAACTCACCTGCTGATTCCCCAAAGCCTGTCCACAATCTACAAGGCACAAGTCAGGAGTGCAATGCAATACTCTTCACTTGCCTGGGTGAGTGCAGCTCCAACAACACTCAAAAAGCTCAAAATCATCAGGTCAAAGCAGCCTCCTTGATTGGCGCCCTATCCACCATCTTAAACATACAGTGACCACTGACATACACTGGCAGAAGTGCATACCATCTACAAGATGCACGGCAGCAACTCACCAAAGTGCCTTAGACAGCACCTTCCAAGCCTGCAACCTCTACCACCTAGAAGGACAAGGGCAGCAAATACATGGAAGGGTGGATTTTCTGCCCCCCCCCCCCCCCACTTTATCTTTCTAGCCTCCCTATGGTGGATTTCCCCTTGTCACCAGGAAATCTGCGGTGGGGGTGCATCGTCGGTGGGACCAGATCCCATCAGCATGAGTAGCCAAAAAATTACGGCCATGGGAGCACCACCACCTATAAGTTCCCCTACAAGCCAGACACCATCTTGACTTAGAACTATATTGTCATTCCGTCACTGTCGTTGGGTCAAAATCCTGGAGTTCCCTTCCTAATAACACTGTGGATGTAACTACACTGCTTGGATTGCAGCGGTTCAAGAGGGCAGCTCACCGACACATTCTCAAGGGCAATTTGGGATAGGCAATAAATGCTGGAATTACCAGAAATGTCCACATCCCATAAATGAATATTTTTAAATTAGGAAACTTAGAAGAAGTTTCTTCACCCAGAGAGAGGCGAGAAAGTAGAACTCTGTACTACAGGGCATGACCGATGCAAATAGTATAGATGGATTTCAGGGGAAACTAGGTAGGTACACAAGGGGAGAAGGAGATAGAGGGTCTTGCTGACGAAGTTAAGTGAGGAAAAATGGGAGGAGGCTCAAGTGGAGCATAAATATCATCAGGCACTGGTTGTCTGAATGGCCTTTTTCAATGATGTACATTCTATGTGACCTGGCATTGTGACAGGAATTCTAAAGTTTGTAGCAGTATTGGTGGTATGGTTCTGTCACAGCACACCACCTCCCCACCCCATTGGAATTGTTAAGGTTTGCCCTCATAGTCCAGAAGCAAAAGCTGATGACGGGTAATTTATGATCCACACTGTGAAGAGGGGTAGAGTATGCTTCAGGAGGATTGACTCAAAAGAGGGGAAATGTGATGAGAAGATAGGAAAATTAAAGACATGGCTGAGATTGGATTGTTTAGCAGTTGTTGGGCATTTCTAGAATGGATGGTAGGAGTAAAGTTTCTTCTAATAAGTGTAGACAGAGAACGACCACAACAATGATTTTAACTACAATAATGGCAATATTGGCTTTAAAGAGGCTATTCTGGCTGAGAGTAAAGCATGCTGGGATTTTTAGTCAACTTATAATTAAAACCAGCTGCAGGTCGTAAAGTTGCTGTGAATCATGACCTGGTTTGGGAACTGTGACCTGCAGTTTTCAGTCTTGACCAAATGTGGGAAGTTGTTTATGCTAAGTTAGATATGATGGCACCGTGTTTTATGGGTTTGTGATCTACATGCTATCTGAACCAAGCATAATGGTGTTGTTTACAAGTAATTCATTGGCAGTTCGAGCCATGTGATCAGTTTCCAGTTCGGGAAGCATGTGAAACAATTTGTGGATAAAAGAGATGTTTCAGTCCATTGCCTGCAGTGACAACTCTAGAGATGTATCATCGCAAGAAGAAGCATGCCCTGAAGAACGTCTTCAGAGACCATGAGGATAGATTCTACATCAGGAAGGCACCTGGCCAGCTCTTTCTAAAACGGGGCATTATCTGTTTTCAGTTAAAGAATCAGAGTTAATGTTCAGTTAACAGTTAAATTTCAGTAAACAAGTTTAAATTGGTACCTAAAGTATTGAATAAAGGAAGATTGTTAAGGGAATTTGAGTCAATTCTTGTTCTTGTTTGTTACATTAAACTGGAATGCTTGGAGGATGTTTTAATCAGTAACCAAAGAATATAAGTAAATGCACTACAAAACCAAGGGAAGTTTTAGCCTTGTCATGTGATAAAGGCAAAGCTAGACACAGTTAAGAACATAAGAACTAGGAGCAGGAGTAGGCCATCTGGCCCCACGAGTCTGCTCCACCATTCAATAAGATCATTGCTGATCTTTTTGCTGATCTGATTGCTGATCGGGCGGCACGGTAGCACAGTGGTTAGCACTGCTGCTTCACAGCTCCAGGGTCCCGGGTTCGATTCCCGGCTCAGGTCACTGTCTGTGTGGAGTTTGCACATTCTCCTCGTGTCTGCGTGGGTTTCCTCCGGGTGCTCCGGTTTCCTCCCACAGTCCAAAGATGTGCGGGTTAGGTTGATTGGCCAGGTTAAAAATTGCCCCTTAGAGTCCTGGGATGCGTAGGTTAGCGGGTAAAAAAAAAAGGGATTAGCGGGTAGGGCCTGGGTGGGATTGTGGTCGGTGCAGACTCGATGGGCCGAATGGCCTCCTTCTGCACTGTAGGGTTTCTATGATTCTATGTGCAGGGTTGCACCTGTCCTCAGCAGCACTCTGTAGATGCTCTCTGGTTTTTGTGGACTCAGCTCCACTTACCCGCCCGCTCACCATAACACTTAATTCCTTTACTGTTCAAAAATCTATCTATCTCTGCCTTAAAAACATTCAACAAGGTAGCCTCAACCGTTTCACAGGGCAGGGAATTCCACAGATTCACAACCCTTTGGGTGAAGAAGTTCCTCCTCAACTCAGTTCTTAATTTGCTTCCCCTTATTTTGAGGCTATGCCCCTTAGTTCTGGTTTCACCCTCCAGTGGAAACAACCTCCCTGCTTCTATCTTATCTCTTCATAATTTTATATGTTTCTATAAGATCCTCCCTTATTTTTCGAAATTCTAATGAGTATAGTCCCAGTCTACTGAGTCTCTCCTCACAAGTCTGTCCTCAACTCCAGAATCAACCTAGTGAATCTCCTCTGCACCCCCTCCAGTGCCATTGTATCCTTTTTCAAGTAAGGAGACCAAAACTGGAGTATACCTGGAGTACTTTTTGTACTTAAGTCAGCTGGAGGTTTTTTCGAAAACGCAAATTACTTTGATAAAATTGCTTCCTTTGACTTTTCCCTTCTCTCCTGAAGACATAGGTTCTTGCTAGGATATATCTTCCACAGGTGTCCTGCAGTATCTCCTCCAAAATACCCATTCGTCATCTATGAGCCCAGCAAGCTATTCAACTCTGGAGAGCATCACAGCTAAAGCTGATCCTGCCCTTACTGCAGCAGGGTCATTAGAGCAAATCAGGAGTTATGACACCCCCGCCCACATTACTGTCACATGTAGGCCAGCAGATTTCCTTCCCTACAGGACATTATGATGTGGAGATGCCGGCGTTGGACTGGGGTAGACGTAGTAAGAAGTCTCACAACACCAGGTTAAAGTCCAACATGTTTATTTGGTAGCACAGGCTTTCAGAGTAGCACTCGGGTGTTGTGAGACTTTTTACTGTACAAGACATTAGTGAACCAGATGGGTTTTTCCGACAACCGACAATGGTTTCATGGTCATCGGTAGATTCTTAATTCCAGATTTTTTATATTGAATTCAGATTCTACTATCTGCCGTGGCGGGATTTGAACCCAGGTCCCCAATACATTAGCTGGTTTTCTGGATTAATAGTCTAGCGATGATGCCACTCGGACATCGCCTCTCCTTCAGTCAAGCTCAAAGAACACCAGCCTCAATTATGCTATACGAGGTCACAAAGGACACAATGGAAATAATAAAAATGGACAAACCCGAAGCAAAGAGCAATGAAAACATCATTACAAAATCAGATGGAACTCAGTGCTTATATTTCGCCGGCTCCTTCATTACTGAAGTCACGGGCACTCAGAATCTAATCTCAGGAAAAGACTGAATTTTAAATGACCAACCAGCACATTAGTAAACAGCCGATTTGGAGCAAAAGGGAACTCACTTCAGACGGAAAGTGAGATGTGATATGCAAACACCGTTCAGCTCATTTTATACAGATTGTGTCACTCTCTCCCCAGCACCGGTTGTCATTGCAGCAGCTTCCAAGCGGGTGTAAATCACTTTATTCAGTCTGTTAATGACAGGTATGTAATGAAGCGCTCACTGTTATTCCAGAGGATCTTTCCATCTCTCGCCCTGTTTCTTTTAAGCAGTGATTTAATACGGCTGACAGACACAAGAGGAAATTTTTTTAAAAACAAGTCAACTTCTGTTAAGGTAAATAAGTACAAGATTGAAGAGAGAGCCTGTGCATGGATTGTACACCGTGTACTCGAAGACAGCAGGAATCAAAGCAGAACCAGTGTAAAATGGACCATTATTTGATCATTACCATTAGTTCTCTCATTTTTAACTCCAATTTTCTTCACTCCCCTTCATATGGTGCTGATTCACGCCGGGGTACATGTTCCAAAGGAGCTATGTTTAATGTTACCCAAATGTTGCCTCAATCTTGCCCTTCGTCACATCCACACGTCTTCAGCAAGAGTCACAGGATAGTGATCAGAAGTGAGAGCCCTGGCTGATTTTCCTCCAGTTCTGAGCAACTAATTCAACACAGCCCATGAATTCCCCGCCATCCCGCCTGCCTACAATCAAATTACCGCTCAATCTACCAGGGACCAATAAATTCAAGCACCAACTTCACCTACCAAAGATACAAAAAGACACAAAAAGATATTGGAGCCAAGAGGGTATATCCCGAAAGACAGAACAGACTGGTACTCTTCTCAAGAAAAGAGAAGTTGGTTGGGGTTGGGGGGGGGGGGGGGGGGGGAGGTCTTTTAAAATGATAAAGATGGTTGTTAGGGTAGGAGATGTTTTTGCTTGTGGGGAAATCCAAAGCTAGGCATGAGAAACACGATACACACATCATGACTTCCAGGTGAGGCAGACAGAGCACATGTGCATGCCTGTTCCTGTAGATAGAATTTTCTGGGACAGATCTGTCACCACCTTTAGCTATCAAATCCTGGGGTGGGATTTGAACCCAGGGCTACCGGCGCAAAGTGTAGGGACAGTACCCACTACACCACTGGAGCGCTTACAAGCATGCTAGAAACCAATATATACAATAAGGAATTCTGGCGACGCCTCTTTATTCAGAGACCGGTTTCAATGTAAAATTTCCTACCGCATGGATTAGTTGAGGAAAGGAAACACAGATGGGTTTAAGGGAAAACTAGATGAACAGATGAGGGAGAAAGGAATAGGGTAGACTGATAAGGTTCGATTAAGAATGGTGGAAGGAGGCTTCTTTGGAGCACAAGTACCAGCATTGGCTAGCTGGGGTGAATGGCCTGTTTCTGTGCTATACTTTCTATTATGCTCTCGCATTTCTTTCTTTAACACATTCTAATGAGGGCACTAACATTATATCCTACACACTAGCCTGCCTTTCCACGCATTTACCAAGCCACCAGCTCACCTTCACACCTAGCGTCCCACTCACTAATCCATCTCCCCAACCCACCCACAATACTTCCCAGTAAAACGTTTAGCTCTATTCTGCATTTGGGAGTTGCTCTGGTTATATCCCCTCTGCTCCATTATCCAACGTATAAAACAAGACAATCAGAGCAAATAGTGTTTCTAATTGGATATTTTTAAAAGATTCTGTAATTTGGAAAGAATTTACAAAATTAACTACTTTTTCCATTAGAGCTGGCCTCATAGCCGAAGTAAGAAGTCTCACAACACCAGGTTAAAGTCCAATTGGACTTTAACCTGGTGTTGTAAGACTTCTTACTGTGTTTACCCCAGTCCAACGCCAGCATCTCCACCTCATAGCCAAAGCCATTGTGATCATTGAACTGTTGGTGCTCTGTTCCACACTCAACTCCAGCCTGAATTCCTTCATTTTGTCTCATAACTTAAAGTCTGAATGCCCAGAACATTTACTTTGCTGTCTCTGCACCCCTCGTGTCCAATGATATCAGTCCTAGAATTCAGCTATCATAGAACTAAGGCCATCTCCCCCATCCTTTACCAATCCTGTCATAAGGACTGTCTGCCCAGAAGTTAACTTTTTAAAAAGCGACCTTGCTATTATTCAAATTTATAAGAGCCACAAACAATTTAAGTTCACAATTTACGCGAGGAGCTCTTGCTGTCCACGTAAAATGGAGTCAAAATATAGAATCCCTATAACGTAGAAAGAGGCCATTTGGCTCATCGAGTCTATACCGACAAATCTACCTCCCTAACCCCACGTATTTACCCTCCTAGTTCCTCCTGACACTGAGGGATAATTGTGCATAACCAACTATGGGAGGAAACCGGCGTACCCGGAGGAAGCCCACACAGACAATCCGAATGGAACCCAGGTCCCTGGCGCTATAAGGCAGCAGTGCGAACCACTGTACCCATCTGTGTTATCAACGACAATCTCTTAGTGTCTCTGGGGTTGAGATCTCTCCAAGATGAGGCTGACAATGAAAATCAAAACCAAGCTACCCACTGTGGCCGGATTGGTTATCCGACATCTGATTCACAGCAGCCAGAGTGTTGCTGGCTACCGAACAGCCAGCCTGGTCCATTAACTGAATCACTATCGGTCGCCCTGTTGCTGGGAGCGAGGATTTAAATCGCTCTGGATACCAGCCAATGTATCAATTGGTACGCGGAGGACGGGTGGTGTATGGCCCCTGCTGCTCAAGTGCTCTACACTGGTAGGGTATATGGTATTAGTTGGTTTTATATAGGTGGACCGTTGTGCATACGGAGGGATTGCTATATCTGACAGCTCCAGTATTAGGTTAGTGGGCTATGTATCGGTGGGACACTAATGTACATTCCACATCCATCAAACAGAAACTGTAATCTTGTTGATATCTCAATGTCTTGGTTTGGAAATTCTTAAATTGGGCAGTTTTTAGATTTTCAGCTGAGAAAAACAGACCTAATCACAATTTCACCACCCTCTCACCAAGCCCGTCCTCTTGCTCCTGTGGTTGATATTCCACACATCTGGGGCCAAGTGTTCTAATTGGAAAGGAAGATTTGACAATGCAATGGGGGAACTCATAGAAAACGACTTCCATTCGTACCAGTTTTAGCGACCCTAAAATCTAATTGGAAACTGGGACCTTTCGAGACAGAATCTGACAAATGGAAAATATCGAGGTGGTTTAATCTGTTTTACACATATCTGGGCAAATTAAGTCACTGTCCGCCTGGATGCTATAGCAGGAAGGTATTTATCTTCCAAAGGCACAAGAGTCATGAGTGCATTCCAGACAAATGTGGGGACGGAAGTGGAAGAGGGAACTGTGTAGTCTACATGTTGTTGGAAATCCTTCTGTAATTATGGGCAGTAATTTATTGAAAGCGTGCAACATTATCAAACATAGCACCTGTTCTCAGAGTTAGAGGTGGGTGACAAGGACAATAATCCCCACAGGTCCGATTCACAGATAAACCTCTCCTAATTTAGTAACTGTAACGCAGTTATAACTCAA
This sequence comes from Mustelus asterias, assembly GCF_964213995.1. Classification (NCBI taxonomy): domain Eukaryota; kingdom Metazoa; phylum Chordata; class Chondrichthyes; order Carcharhiniformes; family Triakidae; genus Mustelus; species Mustelus asterias. The sequence goes on along the minus strand of NC_135826.1, from coordinate 5,332,758 downwards.
TCATTCCACTCAATCCTGCTCCTATTTCTTGTGATTTTATTAAGAGTTTATGTCCCCCTCCTCTCCCAAAGACAGTGGGCAGAATATTGTGGGGGTGGGAGGAGTGTTGGGGGGGGGGGGGAGGGGGGCCCACTGCGGGGTAAATAGGCACAGTTTGGGACTTCTGCCCCTCACTGGGGAGGAGGCCCCACCCTCGGCAGGTCCATTAGTCCCGGCAGCACCAAGGCTGTGTGAGTGGAAGAAAGAGGGCGGCGCTGTGGGCCTGGGAGACAGGCGTGTCTCGGATTGTGGGTAAGGAGGGTTTGGGTAAGGTACTGGGGTGGCAGGAGGTGAGTGTTGATGCAGCAGGCGGGTACAAGGACGGGGGTGGGGGGGTGGGAGAGCCCTTACTAATCTGCAACCGCAAAGGTCCCGAAGATGTGGTCGGTGCAGACCCGATGGGCCGAATGGCCTCCTTCTGCACTGTAAGGATTCTATGATGATCTTTCTTCCGCCCCACCCTTTGGAAAAAATTTTTTTTAAATCAGGCTGCTTACTCCCATTATACATTCCCAGTGATTTTTGGAGTGGGCAGATGATCAGAGTCACCCAGTTTGGTAACAAGGCCAACTGACACATGATTAGTGATTTAATTATAGTGGGTGGCCCCTGATTTCCCCCCCCCCCCCCCCCCCATGTATGAACTCAGGGGTGGGTGGAACCGTTGGGCCCAATTTTATGTCTGTATCCCTCCCCCAACCCTGCTGAAAATACTCCTGGCAGGGGCACGTCAAACTGATACTAGCTCAGTCCAGTTTTCAAGGGGTATTCTTTATGTATCGGTGGACTATTCATCACAGAGGGCATCATCCGTGCCCCCTCCATCCCCCCCGCCCCTATTTATAATCTCTCCACCCCCAACACACACACTCACCCCAAACTCTCTCTCTCCTGTCTGCCTCTCGAATGTAGTCCACAGCACATTTCTCACCCAACACCCTGTTAACCAGTCAGTCAAGCTGGTTGCCCAGAGGGAACCCTGTTTAAAATGCATCCTGCTGTTAACTTCAGGGCTCCCGGGATAGAATTCCCACTTACCCACCTCCCTAGAAATATCAGGGCTCTGACTCTGCTGGGGGTGGGGGGGGTGTCACATTTCGAAAGACATCTCAAAAGGACTTGTTAGTTGCCCATTCGTCATTTTCAAGTTTAGTGATAGGCATCGCGCTTGTCCTTCTTGTCCTTGTCCAATGACACACACAGCAGGAATGCCTGAACAATGATTGAGAAGAGAGAGCTTGGCTGATTTTCTTTCCATAGTTTAAAGTTTATTTATTAGTATCAAGTGGGTTTGCATTACACTGCAATGAAGTTACTGTGAAAATCCATACCGTTTAGCAATAGTGAAGCCAATTTTAATGCGTTAGCGCCAGCCCTGGTAAGCTAAACTCAAGGTAGACTACACTGCACGGTAAATTTCCCAATGGCAAACTGGGCGGCACAGTGAATCTTTACACAGTGAATCTTTACACAGTGCAACCAAAGACTGTAGTTAGCCACAGTCAAGCTTGATACCTGGGAGGCTGACAAAGCGTGTGCTAAGATTGCACTGAACAGAAGTGAAACCAGGGTTATTAATAACGATTTTGATCAGCTATGAACATCCCTTGACTGTGATTTGAATTTTTGCCACACTGTGATACACAGCCACGCAGAATGACAAGCCATTCAAAGCTCCAGTTAATTCAAGTTATGCAGAATCTATCAGAATTCTGTCGAGCAGGTTTGTTGACAGTCTGTGCTGATCTCATCTGGGAGACACGACAATTAACCCGTGGATTCGTTTTTAGCTAATTGCTATTGAGTGGGCTCCTGCTGAAGGATGTGTTGTAGGCTGAAGCTGGAGTTGTGGTGTCCTCCATAGATGGCATACCTAGGTGTCCACTTTCACGCTTTAACAATGGCCATTTGGTTGATATATTGAAGTGGCTGATGCCCGTGGAGCCCGTATCCCTGAGAGGTAAAATATTGGAAGGAAAAACAGCCACCTTATATGTTTATGACACCTTCCTAGTTTACAGGACACTGATGCTGGATTAGTGCGTTCATTGACACAGCACAGGATGGTGTAAACCATCCACATCACACTACACCTCACCAGACCGCAGTCAATCAGTCACAAATAAAATATGACCACTGCACAGGGTGATTACAGTACTAACTGGTGTGGTCCTGATCCATTCCATGCAACTGCAATGATGACACCATCTGGCATTGCCCCAGGACTGCACCAGGAACCAAGCCAAAGGGCATCTTAGTAATTAGCAAGTGAAATGCTGAAGCATACGGCATTTAAACTAAACGCACCAATCGTTCATCACTCACCCAGAGCCATATTATTGCTGCAATATTTTATCACCAAAAAGAATTCAGCTTTGTTCCACTTTGTGCCAATTACTACCTAGTCATAGCACGCTAGTGACACCTACTGATGATAAGTGTGATGAAAATGAGCATCTGCTCGATGCCAATCTCACTGGGTGAGGGGGGGGGGTGGAAGGGGGGTATCAGCTGGCATTCCCACACACAAATATAATGGCTCCCTGTTGGAAAATGTGCATTTCAGGATGAGAGCATCAGGATCAGCTGGAATTCCCCCAAAGCCGAAGAGGCTTTTGTTTGTTCCAGGAAAGGAAACGAAATTGGAGCCAAATGAGCCACATCTTTCCTACATTTCTCTCCCAAAACTGTTAATTTTCACAAGGGTGTGGCCATCTATTTTCTTTTTCATTCTCAGGATGAGAGATACGATTGGCAAGCCCTGCATTTATCCTCTATTTCTAGTTACCATGAGGTGGCGATGATCCTTCTTCGACCTATGCAATCCATACAGTGAAAGCACTCCCCAACAGTGCCGCTAGAAAGGGAGTTCCAGAATGTTGACCTAGCACTGATGGAGGGACAGTGATGTATACGCATGTTGTGATGGTGCAAGAAGTGGAGGGAAGTGGTCGGTCGCCTGTTGGCCTTGCCCTAGTGGATGTTGCAGTTGGGGAAGATTCCGCTCAAGAGGCTTTGATGGATTACTGCAGCGTGTGCTCTCGATGGTAGAGGCTATAGCCACAGCAATGGTGGAGGAAGCGGATGTGGTGCCAATCAAGTGGGCTGCTTTCACCAAAAGAGAAAATGCTGGAAAATCTCAGCAGGTCTGGCAGCATCTGTAAGGAGAGAAAAGAGCTGACGTTTCGAGTCCAGATGACCCTTTGTCAAAGTGGGCCGCTTTGTCCTGGATGGTGTCAAGCTTCTTGAGTGTTGTTGGAGCTGCACTCATCCAGGAGAGTGGAGAGTGTTCCATCACACTCATGACTTGTGGCCTTGTAGATGGTGGACAGGCTTTGGGGAGTCAGGAGATGCGGCAAAATTCTCAACTTTGACCTGGCTCTTGTAGCCACAGCATCTGTGTGGCTGCTCCAGTTGAGTTTCTGGTTAATGGTGAGTGGCAGGGTCTAGGGAAATGGAAACAGAGCGGGCGCAGCTTTGCAACAACCCACACAGTACGGCACACGCCGCTTACAAACTGTCCCCTTCACATACACCCAGAAAAAACAGTCCAGTGCACGGCACACAGCCACAAAGAACAAAATAAACTGACAGGACACTAATCCCAGTGATAGAAATACCATTGAATGTCAAGGGGTGGTGGTTGCTCTTGTTGGACGATGGATCTAGCTACCATCCAGGACAATAGTTGCTCGCATGGCCATCCGTCAGTTAGAAGCGAGGGAGCGAGTGCGGGTCGGCTATTCCACTGGGAGAGCATCACAGCTGAGGCCAACACTGCCTCACTCAAAGCCAACCCACATGCACCTTTTCTGCTGACCAGAAGCAGCGGTCGTTTCTAATTGCCTTGGGCTCAACAGTTACATCGCACGGAGTGTTCCCATGTCAAAGCGAGAACACAGACTCGGGGGCGGGGGGAATTTAGCCCCTTCTCTGATCACACCAGGCAGTGCATCTACACACTGAGCCAGTGGAACAGAAACTTGTTTTAATCATCAAGATCCAATGCTGTAATTTCAAAGCTAAACCCCATCGGAGTTTCGGTTAATTTCAATATTCGTTTCACAATTTGCATTTCGGGACCTCGCTCCTCCAGCTACCTCTCTCTTGGGGGTAAGAGTTTAGATAACACACACTACATCCCTCCCGTAATGTTAGGTATTGGTTTGAGTTTTGGTCTGTGAATTAGGAAGCATTAATGATCACAACTGAGAGACCACCCCTGAAAGAAACTCCTCGCTGTCAGCGGCAGTCTGGCCAGATTAGTCTGATAGTTAATTAATTAACCGCGGTTAATTACCTAAACGGTGACAGCCTTGCCTCTTGTAAAGAACACTTTAAAAGTACAATTCGATACTCCCGAATTCTAATAGAGATTCAGAGTTCTGTTTAATAAAAATGACACCGAATACCCCAAGACTGTGACAATACATCATGATGCTGTCAATATTAAACTGAGTGTTTTACTTATATTAAAACCGAATGCTGACTTCTTGCTTTCTCCACGCAAAGATTGTTGTCGATTCGAGGTTAATTTCAGAAATGAGTACATTTAACCGGATTGAGTGGGAGTGCCGCCAGAATTCTATTAATTTAATAATATATATTATTATGATATATAATATATAGTAAATCACTCGCCGACAAACTGAGTTGCCTGAAATTAAGTTGGGAAATTCCCAACTGGTGGATTGGAATTCTACCTGGGAATTAAATCCAGAGACAGGTCCAGGGAGTAGCCCCGAGTTGAAACCCTGCTCAAGTGTCCCGGAGGGAGATCCGACCTCGGTCCCTCTAAGATTTCACCCACCCAAAATCCAGCCACATTCACACTTTCTACAGGACTTTATTTTTAAACCAGATTGACAAATTGAGATCAGGAAAGCTGCATTTCGAGTCAGACGAGAATGCTCTCTGAAGTTTGGGTAACTTTTCACCACCTTACCTCAGTCTGCAATCCCTCTCCCCGCTCCAAGATACTAATGAAGGGGATTTCCAGGAAAGAGGATAAAAAATCCATCTGCACCAGTTGATCTGCAGATTCTGGGAATGCCAGGACGGCGGCGACTCCCCGGACCACGATAGATTGGCAGATGGATTGTAAGAGTGAATGGGGATCCGGGTGCCAAACCGGGCTGCCGACCATCTCCAAGCTCAAGTTGTAGGGCAGCAGCTTGTCTCCCAGGGCCGAGTCCACGGCGTCCAGCAGCGCCTGTTGCAGCAGAGCCTTCCTGGGGGTGGGCAGCACGGTGCCCAGGCTCACGGTGTGTCCGATCCTGTCCAGGATGTGGCAGGGCTGAGGGTGAGGGTGGCAGAGGCTGAAGAGGACGTGCAGCAGCCCGAGCAGAGCCCACGGTCGCTCCCGGGTCCCCATAGCCCAGTCTCCGGGCGAGGCGGCGAGGAGGATCCGAGAGCGGGAGGCGGCTGGATGGGGGAACTCCGGCTCACAGCCAGCTGAGTGCCGCAGCTTGAGGCTGTCATTGGTTGGGAGGGAGGGGGGGTAAGCTGATCAATAGACTGAAGGCACTGAACTCCAAACCTCGCTGCACAACGGGTTTCAAAGTTATCCCCCAAATCATAGGCAGCCTCCTGTTACAATCCCAGCGCTGTAGGAGGGTCAGGGATTAAATAGAGAAGGTATGGAAGAGGGGAAAAATACATGAGAAGGAAAACAGGTGAAAATGAGGATAGATGGACTGAGCTAAAAACAGAATGGTGGAGATAATTAAATCTAATAAATAGTGAGGGGCGATGAGGGAGTCACACTAACACAGGAAGGAAGACTTTAACAGCAGAGAGAGAGAGATTTATTGGGCAGGGGTTGGACTGCGGCATTCAGATTGGGTGAAAGGATGCTTCACATTGTCCTACACTGAGGGTGTCAGCAGATCCAGAGCTCGGGGGTTGCAGGATGGATCCCAATGATTCCCTGCTATTCCGGGTGGTATTAATCAGGGGATTGGGGGAGGAAAGGGGGGGCTTCCTATTTGAACTGAGAGGAGCCAGAGTCACCAACACCTCATCTTCACCAAGCGCCCCAAGAACCTGAGACTGTAGCATAGCCTAGAGGAGGGGCAGAGAGATCCCATTCAGCTTTCACATTCCCCAGGGGATCGGCTGGGGATCGGAAGTTCCCCGGATTTCCAACCTGACCATTTCAATCCCCGGCTGGGCTGCCCATCCTCCCGGCGTGGAAGGGGCCGGAGGAATTCCTCCACCTCCACCTGTTGAGTGAGTCCGCTTGGAGTTAGTGGGACAGCACCAAAGGTCACACTCTCAGGATGGTGTGTCAGTTGTTGCAGCAGTGTCCTCCAACTGATAGATCACAAATCGCTGACACCAGCCCAGGTCTGTGATTATAACAGGTTGCGCTCCACTGACTCCAATCATTTGTGAGATGGCCCATTACAAAGTCTGAATCGGGTTGGAGCGCGGATTCCAGCCACTAAAGAAATGATGCCTCGCATTTAAATTGCAAACACTGCGCCCACGCTTCACAGAATCACAGTATTGTTACAGCGCCGATCGGCCCATCATGTCTCTACTAGCTCTTCGAATGAGCATTTCACCTGCTGGCGTTCCCCACCTGCCTTCTCCCTCTAAACCTGCAGATTCGTTCTTTCCAAACAATAATCTCATATCCTCTCAGATGCCCGGTATCGAACCTGTCTCCAGTGCATTTACTCCCCGTCATTCTTTACTGTTTAAAATAAGAATCATGGGCAGTTCCCTACTGCAATTCATTCAGTCCCGGGACAATGGGCTTCCTCACCTCATAAGGAAAGCAAAGAATATTAGAGGGACATGTTAACATATGTCATAGAATACATGTCATATAACATATATCATGTAACAACACAGAGGGACATCTATAGACCAAGATGTGGAACGGGAAATGCGTAGTTAAAAACCAACATAAAATCAAGGATGGATGAGTTAATATTTGAAACACATGTTACACGACTTTAGGGAAAGGGTAAAGCAGGGGATTCGTTTATTAGCGTCACAAGTAGGCTTACAATAGCACTGCAATGAAGTTACTGTGAAAATCCCCTAGTGGCCACACTCTGGCGCCTGTTCGGGTACACTGAGGGAGAATTTATCATGGCCAATGCACCTAACCAGCATGTCTTTTGGACTGTGGGAGGAAACCAAAGCACTCAGAGGCAACCCAGCAGACATGAGGAGAATGTGCAAACTCTACACTGACAGTGATCCAAGCCGGGAATCAAACCCAGGTCCCTGGCGCTGTGAGGCAGCAGTGCTAACCACTGTGCCACCGGATTACTCCATACCTAAGTGCTGGAACAGACAGGAAGGGTCAGGTGACTTTGTTCTGTGTTGGTTTTTCAAAGCCTGTTTGGTATTATTTAATCACAACTTCTATTTATCACATCTCCCTTCAACCAGTGGGATGTTCTGTGCTCCGGGCTTTGGTCCCTCGCCTGATTTTTCAACAATAAGAGACTCTCCCATTCTTTATCCCCCCTTTAAAAAGACTGACATTTCTGTGTAATGTAGAGCCAGAGTGTAGGTGCTGGGCTGAAATACACACCAACAGGAGCTGCTATTTAGCTATTTTCACCAATTGGTAACTGGTGCTTCCAGCATAAACTAGACTTTACATCAATTCAAATTCATAACATGACCACCTATTTGCAATTCAAAAAGTAGGAGAAGTTGGCTAAAAGAAGGGCCCAGCATAGAATTATGGATTGAATATTGATATTTTCCTTGGTGTTGATTTAATAAAAACTCTACAGGTTACAGAATCAATTGGGAAAACCAACATTGCAACCAGCTTTGGAACACCCACTCAAAAAACATGACTGGCCAGTCTAAAATTGAAACAGCAAAAATGCTGGAAACACTTAGCAGATCAAACAGCGTCGATGGAGAGAGTAGCAGATTAATCAATTGGAGCTCAGGTGAAAGGCCATCAAGCTGAAATTTTAACTCTGTTTCCCTCTCCAGAGATGCTGCCAGACCTGTTGAGTTTTCCCAGCATTTTCTGTTATCACAGATTTCCAGCATCAAGAGTGACATCATAGTCCAGTCTAAACGTGGATGGAAAGGAACCATTTAAATGCATTTGTCTTTCCATTTTCTCTTAAAGCTGTCCTCTTGCTGGGTGATGGGCAACAAATCCAAACAAGTCACTCTCTTGGGCGGCACGGTGGCACAGTGGTTGGCACTGCTGTCTCACAGCGCCAGGGACCCAGGTTTGATTCCCAGCTTGGGCCACTCTCTGTGCAGAGTCTGCATGTTCTCCCCGTGTCTGTGTGGGTTTCCTCCGGGTGCTCCGGTTTCCTCCCACAATCCAAAAGACATACTGGTTAGATGCATTTTTTAAATACTTTTCCAATTCAATCAAATCAAGTCCAATTCAGAGTCTCAACAAGTTGAGACATTTCCGATCCAGGCTGACAAGACAGGGCATGCAATCCTCTACCCTGTCCTGGGCCTGATCTACATGAGCCAAGCTGATCGGAGTAGGCAGACGTCTCCGCCTCCCCAGGCCTGATCTCATTTGCACCCCAGCCAAAAGGCTGATTAGCCATGCTAAATTCTCCCTCAGTGTACCCGAACAGGCGCCGAAGTTTGGCGTCTAGGGGATATTCACAGTAACTTCACTGCAGCATTAATGTAAGCCTACTTGTGACAATAAATAAAATAAACTTAAACTCCTCACTGGGTGACAGGAGACACATGTTGAGTAGGAAGAAATGCATTGATTAGTCCCCTTTGCCAATGACGTCTGGTTTGTGTTACACAAACCATCCAACAGCCAGCATGAGAACAAGCTAAACACTGAACCCACAGAGTTCAAGTGAGGGCAGACTGGTTGTCTGAATTCATCCATTTTTCAAGAATTCATACCCTACAGAAGAGACAGAAAAGATGCTCAAAATTGAGAGCTTTAAAGAGCTCTCAATTTCCCCATATTTGACACCTTATAGACATTGCCATAGTTGCATGAATATCTTTCCCGTGGAGAGGTCTGTTGCTAGGTTTATGATTCAGCCTGGGATCAGAATGATGGACATGGTTTCTGCGCACTTTATTGAACCATAGCCAGCTGTACAAGCTGCATGAATAACTCCCCGAGATGACAAATTAATCCAATGCAATCATCCATGGGTTTGGGACAGGAAACTGTTGCCTTCCTCTCACCGCCGGTATTGGCTGCAGCCCCGAATTGTATATCACTCCGGAAGCCGGCTGTATGCCGACGGTTCTAAGTGGAAAATTCTCATCTAATGATCGATTGGAAACCCCCTTTCGCAGCACAGAATGTCTGCTGAGACTGAAGTGCATTGTCAATTAGAGTCTCTGATCAGGAACAACAGTGGAAATGTCATGAAGAACACTGGAGGAGATAAAGGGAAGAACTTATCTCTGAATTGGAGTGTGGGCGGAGGGGAGTGGATCTATTCAGCACAAGTGATCCGGTCGCTTTTTTCCAGGTGATGGTTTGGTTCCCGCGGACAAGACAGCTGGGGAACAGGAAACATCCGTTGAAAGGTTGAAGTATAATTTTTAATTTGCTCTGTACAGTCCTGACCCCATTGGCGATCAGAGACTATCCAATGGTTTGGCATAGTGTACACTGTACTTGAGAGGGGAGGCAATGGCATAATAGTGTTGTCATTAGACTAGTAATCCCGAGACTCCGGAGACCTAGGTCCGAATCCCACCGTGGCAGATGGTGAAATTTGGATCCAGTAAAAATCTGGAAGTAAAAGTCCAACGATGACCATGAAACCATTGTTGTAAATACCCATCTGGTTCATTAAATTCCTTTATGGTCTGACCTACAAGTGACTCCAGAGGCACAGTAATGCCTCTTAAAATGCCTTGAGGGATGGGCAATAAATACTGGCCCAGCCAACGATGCCCACATTCCATGAACGAATAAAAGAAAGATGTGGAAAGAGGTTACAGGGGTGGGTAGACCCTGTGATCAGGTAATTTTTTCATGAATTGGGGAAGAACTGAGACTGAATGTTACTTTCTTCTGAACCATCATTATTTTCTCACAATGTTGTGTGTGGGCAGGTGTCAGCATTAATTGTCAAAGCTCCAGTCTGCAGGAACTGGGTATGTTGAATGGTGTATTGTACAAGTTTATTGTACGCATTTAAATGTCTCCCTTGTTTCAGAAGTAATAATTCAGAAGGTTTGCACATTCGAGCTCCACTCACAGGCCTTGAGAGCATCATCTAGGCTGACAGTTCAATGCAACATTGAGGCAGCGTTCCATGGTTCAAGATGTTGATGAAATTTTAAACCAAGGCTCTGTCTGCCTCCTCATATGGTTTTAAAGGATCCTATTAAATTATCTGAAGATGATCAGAGAAGCTTTTCTTATTGTTGATGGGGTGTTGGTATTGCTGGCAAGGCCAGTATTTTTTACTCAGCCCTAATTACCCTCAAGAAGTTTAAAGTTTATTTATTAGTGTCACAAGTAGGCTTACATTAACACTGCAATGAAGTTACTGTGAAAATCCCCTAGTCGCCACACCCCGGCACCTGTTCAGGTACACTGAGGGAGAATTTAGCATGGCCAATGCACCCAATCAGCACCTCTTTTGGACTGTGGGAGGAAACCGGAGCACCCGGAAGAAACCCACACAGGCATGGGGAGAATGTGCTGACTCCGCTCAGACAGTGACCCAAGCCAGGAATCAAACTGGGGTCCCTGGCGCTGTGAGGCAGCAATGCTAAACACTGTGCCACTGAGAAAGTGGCAATGCACCACACTCTTGAACTGCTGCAGCTCATATGGTGTAGGTACATCCACAATGTTGTTAGGGAAGGAGTTCCAGGATTTTGAACAGCAGCAGTAAAAGAATGGCAATATCATTCCAAGTCAGGGCAGTGTGTGACTTAGAGAGGACCTGCACGTGGTGGTGTTCCCATCAGCCACTGTTCTTGTTTTCCTTGGAGATAGAGATCATGGGTTTGGAAGATGCTGTCAAGGGAGCCTTGGTGAGTTGTTGCAGTGCATCTTGTAGATGGTACACACTGCTGCCACTGCACATCGGTAGTGGAGGGAGCGAATGTTTAAGGTGGTGGATGGGTTGCAAATCTAGAGGACTGTTTTGTCCTGGATGGTGTTGAATTTCTTGAGAATTATTGGAGCTGCACTTTGGAGCTGACAATTGGAGAGAATCCCACCACACTCCTGATTTATGCCTTGTAGATGGTGGACAGACTTTGGGGAGTCAGGAGATGAGTTACTCACCTCCGATTTCCCAGTTTCTGGCTTGCTCATGTAGCCACAGAATTTATACAGTTGAACCAATTAATTTTCTGGTCAGGATGTTGATAGAAGGGGATTCAGTAATGCTGGTGATTAATTAGCAAGGGGCAATGGTTAGATCCTCACTTGACTGGAGATTGCCTGGCACTTGTGTGGCACAAGTGTTACTTGCCACTTTTCAGCCCAAATCTAAATGATGCCCAGCCCTTGTTGCGGATGGGTAAATAAATAGTATCTGACGAGTTGCAAATGGTTACAATGGAGGGGAAGTCACTTATGAAGCAGTTGAAGATGGTTGGTCAGTGGACACTATCCTTAGGGACACCTGCAGCAATGTTCTGGGACAGAGATGATCAGCTTCCAACAAGTGAAAGCTCATGGTGTAGTGGATAACATATTGGCATGGATTGATGATTGCTTAGTTAACAGGAAACAGAGGGTAGGCAAAATTGGGTCATTTTTCTGGTTGGGAAAATGGAACAAATGGTGTGCCACAGGGAACAGTGCTGCGGCCTCAACATTTTACAATTTATAGAATCCATACAGTACAGAAGGAGGCTATTCGGCCGATCGAGTCTGTACTGACCACAATCCCACCTAGGCCCTATTCCTGTAACCCTCATTTACCCTGCTAATCCCCCTGGCACTAGGGCCAATTTAGCACGGCCAATCAGCCTAGCCTGCACATCTTTCGACTGTGTGAGGAAACTGGAGCACCCAGAGGAAACCCATGCAGACACAGGGAGAAAGTGCACACTCCACACAGACAGTGACCCGAGGCTGGAACTGTGAAGCAGCAGTGTTAACCACGGCGCCACCATGCTGCATAAATGACTTCGAAGGAAACAAAATGATCTAAGGTATGGTTGCTAAATTTGCCGATGACACAAAGATTGAATGATAGAAAGGTTAAAGCAAAGAAGGAGGCCATTTGGACCAACTTGTCCATGCCAGCCTGAGGACACCCATATCCCTACCATGTAACAGTAATGATGGCAATGGAAGATTCTTCATAGGTGAAGATCATGGGAGAAGACTTGTCTCAATGGTAGTTGTCATGTTTTCTGGTGACTGAAGGGGGGTGGGGGGGTTGGGGGGGGGGGGGGGGGGGGGGTGGGGGGGGGGGTTGGGTGGGGTGGGGGTGGTGGAATCAGTTCCAGGATTTTGACCCAAAGTCAGTAAAGGAATGGCAATATACTTCCAAGTCAGGATAATGAGTGGCATGGAGGGGAACTTACCGATGGTGATGTTCCTATGTACCTGCGGTCCTTGCCCTTTTAGATGATAGTGGTTTGGGTTTGGAAGGTGCTGTCTCAGGACAAACTGACCAGCACAATTGGCATTATTGGTAAATGCATTCAACGTGAGGTTGATTGGCTCTATTGAGGACTTCATTGCTTGTGAAGTACATTTGCCAATTGATGTTCATGGTGGATCAAAGACAGTGTTGATGGAAGTGCTCCAGCCATTGCATTTCTTTTCTGTACCATGATTCTGACCAACAAGAGGGTAGTATGAACAATCGCTCCGTTTACTTGCATTTTGGTGGGGCTGCATAGCATTGGTTTTGCCAGACATGTTTCAAGGGGTGGCCAAATGAGCTATTGCTTTGGTCCCTGGTGACACTGGCAGCATTTGAAACCATGCTATCCAAATAGGTGAATTGGTCTACTGCACTGATTTGATTTATTGTCACATGTATTAGTATACAGTGAAAAGTATTCTTTCTTGCATGCTATACAAAGCACACCATACAGAGAGAAGGAAAGGAGAGGGTGCAGAATGTAGAGTCACAGTCACAGCTAGGGTGCAGAGAAAGATCAACTTAATCTAAAGTGGGTCCATTCAAAAGTCTGATGACACAACCATAGTGGATTGGATCGCAAACAATGATGAGACTGAGTACAGGAAGGAAAGAGACGGAGAATCTGGTGAATTAGTGCAACGACAATAATCTCTCCCTCAATGTCAGTAAAACAAAGGAGATAATCATCGACTTCAGGAAGTGCAGTCGAGGACATGCCCCTGTCTACATTAATGAGGATGAAGTGGAAATGGTCGAGAGCTTCAAGTTTCTAGGTGTCCAGATCAGGATAGAAGCTGTTCTTGAGTTGGTTGGTACATGACTTCAGACTTTTGCATCTTTTTCCTGACGGACAAAGGTGGAAGAGAGAATGTCCGGGGTGCGTGGGATCCTTGATTATGCTGGCTGCTTTTCCAAAGCAGCAGGAAGTGTAGACAAAGTCAATGGGTGGGAGGTTGGTTTGCGTGATGGACTGGGCTTCGTTCATTACTGTTTGTAGCTTCTGCAATCTTGAACAGAGCAGGAGCCATTCCAAGTTGTGATACAACCAGAAAGTATGCTTTCTATGGTGCATCTGTAAAGGTTGGTGAAAGTCGGAGTGGACATGCCAAATTTCCTTAGCCTCCTGAGAAAGTAGAGATATTGGTTGGCTTTCTTAACTCGAGTGTTGGTGTGGGGAGACCAGGACAGGTTGCTGGTGATCTGGACACATAGAAACTTGAAGTTCTCGACCATTTCCACTTCATCCCCATTGATGTAGACGGGGGTATGTCCTTCACTTACACTTCCTGATGTTGATGAATATCCCCTTCGTTTTATTGACATTGAGGAAGAGATTATTGTCGATTTCACCAGATTCTCTATCTCTTTCCTGTACTCCATATCATCATTATTTGAGATCTCAACCCACTACAGTGGTGTCATCAGCAATCAGTACTGAGGTTACTGCTGTCAATGCTGGCTTGTGGTAGATTGTAATTCTCCATGATCGTGCTTAGTACAACACTTCTGTTTTCTTCAGGCTAATAATAAAACCTCGAGAAACAGCTAACAATGAGCTATGTTGCTTTTTCCATGTGTGCCAGGAGGGCTCAAATGTCAGCAGCACACACTCCATGATATTCTCTTCAGTGGTTTTTGTATGTGCCAGTAGTTGCCGCAGGTTGAAAAGAATGCTGTCTGTTCTGAAGGTGATATATATCCCTCTGTGAAGCCTACCTTTGCCTCTGGAAGCATCATATTGAAGAAAATAAAGAAAATTTGGTGCCAGAACAAATCCTTGCTTAACCCTATTGGAGATGGTGAGAGCTCTGTGACCTTTCTGATCTTCATGCAGTTAATGGAGAATGGTGAGGGACCTTGGAAGGCACCTCAATTGGAATAGTATTTACCAAAATCTGTCCTTGCTGACTAGATCAACCACCTTGGTCAGATCTCCAAAAGTAGTGAACAGGCCCATGTTTTAATGTTCTCTATACTTCTTCTGGATCTGCCTCAGCACAAAGATCAGGTCTAGCGTTTCCCCATTGGGTCTCAATGCACACATCAAAGAGGCTTCCTTCAGCCATTGTCAGAACAAGTCCATTTAGATGTATCCTGGCCAAGCTTTTTACCTGCAAAGAAGAGTGAGGATTTGCCTCTGACATTTGAACATTCAGACTTATCTCCATTGTTTTGTAGAGGGAGATAGTGACTGCATCTCAAAGATCCTGAGGCATTGTCCTTTTCTCCCAAAATGCTGTAAACAGATCTGTAAGCCTAGACAGAAACACATCTCCTCCACGTTTATAGACCTTGGCTAGAATCTCATCTATTCCAGGGCTTTTATATGATCTTAATTGTGCTGTAGCATTCTAGATTCCGTCACAGGCTGGTAGCTCATTCAGTTCAGACCTCACGTCCCTCTGGGAGATCATTGTTATGGGCATCTCCTGCACCACCCACTGGTTGCCAAATAGGCTGTCCAAGTATTCTGACCATTGGTGCAAGATAGGCTCTCGATCCATGAACAGAATTGGGTCATCCAAATATTTTGGTGGTGCCTCCATCAGGTAGGAAGGTGCATATACAGATTTCAAGACATCAGAAGGATCTCATATCTTCCATATTGGAATACATTTGTATCCCTTCAGCGAGCACTATGCATTTGTTGTTTTGGATGAAAGGGTGCTGAGGCTTCCCTATATGCAGCTTCTGTGGCCTGGTCCTGAGGCAAGTACTCTATTGTGGTCGGACTGTTTCTTTTGAATAAGTTCTCGATTTCTATGTCAATTCATCAAGCCAATGATGGTTGCTCCTGATAGAGAGGCCAACCACTTCTGCAGTTGTTTCTAATTGGACAGATCTCCTCATCCCTGTCTTAAATGGGAAGTACCTTATTTTTAATCTGTGTCCCCGCTAGTCCTTATCTCTCTCATGATGGGCAACATCCTCTCATCATCCACCCTGTCAAGTCCCCTCAGGAGCTTATATGTTTCAGTAAGATCACCTCTCATTCTTCTAAACTTTAATGGATAGAGGCCCATCCTGTTCAACCTTTCCTCATAAGAAAACACCTTCACCCTGGAATCAGTCGAGTGGACCTTCTCTGAACTACTTCCCATACAATTATATCCTTCCTTAAGTATGGAGACCAAAACTGTACTCAGTACTCCTGATGTGGCATCACCAACACCCTGTACAACTGTAGCAAAGCATCTCTACTTTTATATTCCATTCTCTTGCAATAAATGCCAAATTTCAATTCACTTTCCTAATCACTTGCTCTTGCTGCATAATAATTTTTTGTGATTTATGTATCGGGACACCCAGACCCCTCTGTATCACAGCTCTGCAATCTCTCTCAATTTAAATAATATACTGCATTTCTATTCTTCCTGCCAAGGTGGCCAAGTTCCCATTTTCCCACATTATACTCTGTCTGCCAAACTTTTGCCCATTCACGCCATCTATCTACATCCCTTTGCAACTTATTTTCCTGCCTGTCTTTCTGTCATCAACAAATTTAGCAAATGTTAGCTCGAAATAGCCTGTGGTGGGTGTAATGATCAACACTGGATATAATTGTGGCATGTGATATGTCTCGTGTGTCAGATTGGCAAATATAATCCAAAAGGTGCCCGTGTGTATATGCCTCCAGATGTTCTTAAATCTGACTTTATACTGGAATAGAGAGTTAATGACTTTGAATTCATGCTGCTGCAGAAATCAACCAATGTAATTACAGTTGCCAATTCCGTGCCTGCCCAAGACATCTTTCCAATGTTCCTGATCACACCCAACTCTTGGGTAGCAAACTGCAGATGTGATAAGTCTATTCTGGGAGTCAAGCTTCAGTAGAAGGTTGTGCAGATCGTGGTAGAGTCTCCTTTGGTTACTATATTGGCTTGGATGGTAGGAACAAGCAGACACTTTCTGTAACCAACACCTTTACAACACCTTTGACTACCAAGCCAGGACAAACAGTTTACCATCTAATAATGATGGTAAACTGTTTGTTCTGGCTTGGTAGTCAAAGGTGTTGTAAAGGTGTTGGTTACAGAAAGTGTCTGCTAAGGAGATCTTTATAGTCTTCTGCATGTTAACAGCATGTTTTAATCAACTACTTGTAACTATATACAATAGTAGTCACGCAAGGAGCTGTCTCCATGTCTAGATCTTAACATGTCTCTCAATATTATTCTAACTCCAGCTCTGGAACATGTGCCTTCTTACATCACTGTGTGAATGGCACTGTACTTAGTCTCACATTAACCCTGTATATACCAGACCCTTATACTACACCTCTACACAGAGACTTTATTCCATGGATATGGGGTTACATTAGTTTACTTCAATTTACCTTAGTGCTGTAACTGTAATGCTATTCCAACATTATTGCTATTACACTATTATCATTAAGACTATTCTCACCACTCCATCTCCCATCTTTCAAGTCCCTGACTTTAGAGGTTCAACTGGTCAGGAGGCTTTATAACCCTTCCACATCTCATTCCCCATTCTGTGGAAGTGTGGCAGACACTGTGGGTTCTGGTTTTTACTGTTGCCTTAGAGGTTGGACTGAGAGGTTGGACAGACCCTTGGGTATGCTCTCAGTCTTGTCTTCCATTGCTTAATGTTGACCACACCGGGTGGGTTCCGCTGTTATGTCAGTCCTCCATGGTTGTTATTCTTGATCATTCCTTGCGGGCTGGACAGACATGGCATTCATCCACTTGGTCCTTCTTTTTCTTCTTCTTTCTGAGTGTGGACCATCTTGAGCCCTCTGAGGCTGAGGAAGAGCATTCCTGCGGCGAGAAGAAGGTTTCGAGGTACTTTCACCTTTGCTGTTTGTTGTCAATTGTGCGAGACCGCTACCAGATTCCATTATCGCTTGCGGTTGTGGTGTGCTGGCTGGAAGTTACAGTGTGTGCACAATGGTTTCTATGTTGATCAGCTGTACCATCATCATGGCTGGAGGTAGAAGCTTCTCAGACTACTGATAATTCTCATCTACCATTTCCAATGGAGGTGCGGGGGTAACTTTGTGGCTGGTCGGTTGGTCTGACCATTGGGGCCTTTTGGAATCTGGAAAGATGATGGACAAACTTGCTCCAGGAGGAAGAGAAAAGAGGTGAAATCAGAGTCCGAATGTTCTTTCGTGTTTTGAGTACTCAGGACTGTTCCGGCTGGCTAATGACAGTGGTAATCTTATCATTTACTATCTGGAGGAGATCCAGGGCTATGCCAGCATTCCTGCTCAGGAGAAAGAGGCTGGTTATGGATGATATACATCAGTTCAAAGATCCGTTTGCTCTCCCATGTTGCATTCTCTCCACTGATCGGTTTATCCTTGGCAGAGCATCATTCTGCTGTGTTACCTTTCAAGCTCACATTCTGTAAGTGCGCTTCTGCCAATTGTTTTCAAAAGACATCATGTTCTTTGCTGAGAGCTTCTACCTTCACTCGCCATTCAATGGTTTTGATTTCCATCTCTTCGTAGACCTCGTTGGGAATGAACTGTTTTTCCAAGGTTCCTTCTAAATGTACAACTGTTTCCTTCAGTGTGGCAGTCTCATTCTTGTACCTCTCTCAGCATCCTCCCAGAATAGGGAATGTTCCCGAGTCATCTGTGAAAACTGGCTCATCAGTTCTTTCCAAGTGGCATTAAATTCATTTTGTCTTATTTTGTAATGTAACAACCTTGGACCTGAGAGATCCCTGTAGCATTTGAAGGCCCTTCAACAGTTTTCCCTTTCATTATGAGCACAAGTACTTTGTTTTGAGTTTTCTTGTATGTCTCTTCTGCTGTTCAAGGTATTCTTTATTCTGTTGTGATGTGACAGGGTAATAGACTGTTTTTGAATCTGATACTGAAGGACAATTGGCTGCTCTTTAAACTGTTTGTTTTCTTGTCCAACTCTTCTCTTTTCATTCTGCATATCAGTGTAAAGCTTTGTCATTGCTGATAGCTCTAATGCAGCTTTTTCTAAAATAGCATTCAATGACTTTTCCAACTCCTTGTGTTTTTCTAGGGAAGCATAATGGTTCTTTAAATGGTCAATAAGGACAATGACTTCTGTGAGTGCCTTTCTTGTCTGCTGACATGCTTGGCTGTACTTCAGGCTGAGTTCTTCTAACTCAGCTTTAAGACAAACATTCTCTGATTTCTGCTTTTTTGTGATTTCCTTGTCAGTTACTACCAGCCAATGGAACAGTTCAGGTAACATGTTCATGTCTTGGAAAAGGAAATCATTCAGAATTTCTATCTCGGGCTTTGCATAAAGATCTATCACCGGGGCTTCTGGAAAGTTCTGTGCCTCTCTGGTGCCCTCATGTAGTTGGTTTGGGTGTTGTCTTTTACCTTTTTGTCAATTGTTGGGGATTTTCTATGCCTCTTTTTAATCTCAGCTTACCCCTCCACTTGAAGATTAAAACATTCATCAAATGCTATTAATATTTCATCGAAGCTGGTTAAGGACTCATCAATGCACTGCGCTAGGATTACATCATTAGCAAGTTCACCAAATGAGGATAAAAGATTTTAATCTGGACGTCTTCTGATTTTTGCTGAGAGCTGATATTCTCCAATAGTCTGAAAATTATCTACTCGAGGACACCCAATCTTTCATTCGGGTTGGCCCTGGGATGACTCTAAACTGATCTGGTAAGAAGCATTAATGATCCAGGTACCACTACCTGCAAAACTATTTATTTTTTAAATAGTTTTTTTTTAGTTTTGCAGTTACCACTTTAAGTGTTGCCCTTTTAAGAATGGCTTGGCAGTTAATGTTTTGTTCTTCTTTTTTTGCAGTCACAGCTTTAAATGCCCTTTTAAGCATGGCTGTGCAGGAATCATTCTTTTTGTTTCTCCCTGTTTCTCTGCGGTTATAGCTTCAAATGTCGTTACCCTATTAAGAATGGATGTGCAGAAGCTGCTTTATCTCTCTCGTCAAAATGGCTCCACAGCTGCCTTTTTTCCCTGATCTTTCCACACTTTGTTGGGTTCAGCGGGTTCCAGAGTGAAATCATGGACCTTTTCTTTAACTTATCACTTGTTTGGCATTGCAAAAGAAAACAGTTATGCCAGTAGTGTTTGCCAGCAATTTGCTGCTCTGAACTTTGGAACTCGATTTTGCAGCAATATTCGATTTGCCTTCTTCCAAAACTTTTTTTTTTCAATGGAGCTTGTTTTAGCTTTCCAGATTTCAAGACTGCGTCACTGGTCGCTTGGAGAAAAAGAGAAGTATCTGGATTTGACGGGCTCTGCAAAATGGTGGCATCGTGATTCTGGCTGAACTTTTGAACAACGGTTGTGTGTATCAGCGATTTGCCAACTTATTTCATTCAGTGATGTACTACCATGAATAGTGAGGTGTTCAAAGTCATTGCTGGCTTGCTGTTTAAGAATTTGGACAGTTGTGAGTTTCCTGAGAGTTGAATGAGTTAATTATCTTTTTATTTTCCTTTCAACTCAAAGGCCACATTTTGAGGCTCAGAGTCAGGGACTGGAATTAGTGGTGGATTACATTCAGATGGCATTTGTGACTGAATTAGTAAAAGGGGCCTCTTAGGACTGGCTGCAATCTGGAAGTTAAAAAGATTTAGCTCACCTTTTGCAGGCTATGGATTCTGCATGCTGGAGCTGGACTTTCAAAGAGGTTTCCCTGGAGTCTTCTGCTGCAGTAAAACGTCTGCCTTTAGCTTCCAGGCTCCTTATTCTGGATCTTTCTTCTGATGAATTCTCTTAGTTTCAGTTGGGATCTTTCAGTTTAGAATCTGCTGAAAATTTTATTTTCCTTCATTGTTCAGCATTCTTGTGAGGTTGTGTTTTTTTTTCATCCCCTGCTGTCACCATGTTGTAGTGGTGTTGGTTATAGAATATTTCTGTTAAGGAGGTCTTCATAGCCTTCTGCATGTTAAAAACAAGTCTTTATTAACTGCTTGTAACTATATACATATACACAGCAAAGGGTACAGGCAAAGAGCTAGCTTCACCTCTCAGTCTTAACATATCTCTGGCCAACATCACATTGACCCTAGCTCTGGGTCACGTGCCTTCTTACATCACAGGGCAGGTTGTATTTACTCAGTCCCACATTAACCCTGTATATACCAGACCCTTACACTTTAATAGGGAGATGAGTCCTTTAGAAAAATAAACAACAAGAAGCTTCTGGAATCTAGCTTAGTTGTCTAAAAAAAGGGCGGCATGGACAAGTTGGGCCGAAGGGCCTGTTTCCATATTGTAAGCCTCAATGTCTCTATCTGCTGGCAATGGAGTTCTTAATCAAAATCCAACAACTGATAGGTCGTGTCCAACTTCACTTTACTTTCCCCTGACCAGAAAAGTGTCTAACCTACTCTGTGCTCTGTTAATGAGCTCTGTGAACTGAACTCCACTGAGTGCTGTGGTGTCACTGTCCAGCCGGGCGAGCTCTCTGGTTACCAGTGCAAAGCGTCTTTCAGGGTTTTTATGGTCACTTGAATCTCCATTGGGAGCAGGCAGTGCTATCCCTGGAGAAGGCTGTGTGATCACTCAGAGTGCTGCTGGATGATGTTATTGTCTCAGGACAGCAGTCAGTGAGTCACACCACTGAGCTGCTTTGGAGTTGCGGCCAGCGGTACCACCCTGTACCTGCTGCTTTTTGCCTCCATTCACTGTCGGACTTTCCTTCCCACCAGTTTGTTTAAGGTGAAAATCAGTTTGGGCAGACTAATCACACCCTTTATCTCACCACAGTGTCTCAGGAGGCTGAGACAGCAGCAACCACTAAGCTGTCAGTGCTATATTGGAGTGTCCTTCTCCTAACTTTAGCGCAAGAGCATGCCCACAAGGCAGAGGATGATTTGTCCAAGGCAACAGGGAAGAAACTGACAAGGGTGCATCTCCACAGCTTCCTGGCACTGTCTATCTGTATATCATTAAGGTTAATATCGGATAGCTCCCCCCTCCCCAGTTCTCCTGCATTCTCTTTCCCCCACTCCCTCTCGCATAGCTCCTCAGGCTCAACAGTGTTGGATCTTCCTGGCATTTGTCAGACTGACGATACGAGGGAGTGGGTGGAAAGAGGAGCTGTGGAACCATGGACGTTTTTATCACTAATCCTGACACTTTACAGCAACGAAGCCATTACCTACCCTGAGTCAGGAAGAGTCATAAGAACATAAGAAATAGGAGGTGGAGTAGGCCATCTGGCCCTTTGAGCCTGCCCCGCCATTCAACAAGATCATGGCTGATCTGAAGCGAATCAGTTCCACTTACCCGCCTGCTCCCCATAACCCCTAATTCCCTTATCGATCAGAAAACTATCTACCCGTGATTTAAACATATTCAATGAGGAAGCCTCCACCACTTCAATGGGCAGAGAATTCCAGAGATTCACTACCCTCTGAGAGAAGAAGTTCCCCCCTCAACTCTGTTCTGAACCGGCCCCCCCTTATTTTGAGGCTGTGCCCTCTAGTTCTGGTTTCCCTTCTAAGTGGAAAGAATCTCTCCACCTCTACCCTATCCAGCCCCTTCATTATCTTATATGTCTCTATAAGATCACCCCCTCATCCTTCTAAACTCCAACGAGTACAGAACCAATCTGTTTAATCTCTCCTCATAAGCTACACCCCTCATCTCCGGTATCAACCTGGTGAACCTTCTCTGCACTCCCTCCAAGGCCAATATATCCTTTCGCAAATAAGGGGACCAAAACTGCACACAGTACTCCAGTTGCGGCCTCACCAGTGCCTTGTACAGTTGCAGCAAGACCTCCCTGCTTTTATATTCTATCCCACTCACGATAAAGGCCAACATTCCATTCGCCTTCTTGATCACCAGCTGCACCTGCAGACTGAGTTTGTGCGATTCGTGCACAAGGACCCCCAGGTCCCTCTGCACAGTCGCACGATGTAATTTTTCTCCATTTAAATAATATTCCAATTTACTATTATTTCTTCCAAAGTGGATAACCTCACATTTGCTAACGTTATATTCCATCTGCCAGATCCTCGCCCACTCGCTCAGCCTATCCAAATCTCTCTGCAGACTTTCGCTTTCCCACTCACCTTCGTGTCATCAGCAAATTTGAATACCCTACATTCAGTCCCCTCCTCCAGATCATCTATGTAAATGGTAAACAATTGAGGCCCCAGCACCGATCCCTGCGGCACGCCACTGGTCACCAACTGCCAACCAGAAAAGCACCCATTTATCCCAACTCTCTGCTTCCTGTTAGATAGCCAATCCCCAATCCACGCCAACACCTTACCCCTAACTCCGTGTACCCCAATCTTCTGCAGCAACCTTTTGTGAGGCACCTTATCGAACGCCTTCTGGAAATCTAAAAACACCACTAGTGACATCTTCATAAAAGTCCAGTAGATTAGTCAAACACGACTTTCCCTTCATGAATCCATGCTGCGTCTGCTTGATCGAACCATTCTTATTCAGGTGCCCTGTTATTTCCTCTTTAATAATGGACTCTAGCATCTTCCCAACTACGGACGTTAAGCTAACCGGCCTGTAGTTTCCCGCCTTTTGTCTACTTCCTTTTTTAAACAGCGGCGTAACAGTAGCTGTTTTCCAGTCAGCCGGCACTACCCCAGAGTCCAGTGAATTTTGATAAATTACTACTAACGCATCTGCTATTACCTCAGCCATTTCTTTCAGTACCCTGGGATGCATTCCATCCGGGCCCGGGGACTTGTCTACCTTCAGTCCCAAGCACCACCTCCTTAGTAACAGTAATTGTATTAAGGACCTCCCCTCCCACCAACTCTCGATCACTAATATTCGGCAAACTATTTGTTCTTCCACCGTGAAGACCGACACAAAGAACTTATTTAAAGTCTCAGCCATTTCCTCGTTTTCCACTATTGAATCCCCCCTCTCATCTTCCAAGAGTCATAGGAACTCTCAACATTGGGAGTCAGACCAGGGGAGTGTGTTAGGGGGAATCAGACCAGAAGAAGTGAGTGGAGGGAATGGACTTCCAGGAGGGGGAGGCGGGGGGTGAGTGGGTGTTTGAATAGTGGGGGAGGGGGTGGACCACGAGGGGAGGCTGGAATCAGACCTGGGGGGGTGGGGGGAGCAATCGGACCCGGAGGAGGTTGGGGTTGGAATTGGACCAGAATCGGACTGGGGGGAGGGCAAGCAAACCTGGAGAAGAGGGGTGAATCAGATGGGGGTGATGGTGGGCTGGGGGTTCGGGGGTGGGGAGGTGTCCCCTGGGGGGGTTTGGGGGTATCAGACGGTTCCTATACAGGACTCAGTCTGGGTGTTTCAAATGGTTACTCTGAAGTTAGATATGCTTTTGTTTCCTTCTAACTCTTTCAGAGTAACCACCAGGGTAAAACTGGCAGAACCATCCGAAGTTAACGGTTTAAAAAGTTAATGTTTATTTATTAGTGTCACAAGTAAGGCTTACATTAACACTACAATGAAGTTACTGTGAAATTCCCCTAGTCGCCACAGCCTGGCACCTGTTCAGGTCAATACACCTAACCAGCACATCATTCAGACTGTGGGAGGAAACCGGAGCACCTGGAGGAAACCCACGCAGACAACGTGCAAACTCCGCACAGACAATGATCCAAGCCGGGAATCGAACCCAGGTCCCTGGTGCTGTGAAGCAGCATTGCTAACCACTGTACTACCTTGCTGCCCTCACTGTAGAATGGTTCCCAGCCCAGTGCAATTGTCCAGGGGCAGTTAGACCTTCAATTGCTGGGTGAGCGCTTACATGGGAACTTCTGAGAGGGATTCCCCAGTGCATCTTTGGAGTACCTTTCAAATGCAGCATTGGGGGGTCAGGAAGCTCTTGACTCTGTTTCTCCCTCCACAGGTGCTGCCAGACCTGCTGAGTTGATTCAGCATTTTCTGCTTTTATTTCATCTCCTGACCTGCTAAACATTTCCAGCATTTTCTTCTGTCTTTACATCAACAAGTTTGTCATTCATTGGTGGATATCAGAAATACATCTATTTATTTAGTAACCCTATTTACAGTGCCCCCTTCAATGTTTCCTCTGCTAACTTGTTCCGCAGCTCGGTTCCCCTTGGGTTAATGAATGTTCCCCGGCTTCTTTTCTGACTCTCATTTTTCACATGAATCCTCCTACTGACTGATTATTACAGTATGTGTGATTGGGCCTCAGACTGACTCTCTGCTGGGTCATTTCTCTGTCTCTCATGAGATCCATCAAACCATCGGCAATTCCCTGCACACAACAGAGACACATCCCACCCCCACACAGTTTCTCCTCGCAAATAGGTTTTTACAAACAGAGTCTGGGCGACCAGCTGCTGGCAAGATGATTTTATATCAGCCCTGTGTTGTTTATCGATGAGATTCACCTTCTCCCTGAAATGAACATGTTTTTCTTTTCAGTTTCTTTTTCTCATCCTTACTGCAAACCCTCTCTCTCCCACTGCAGGAATTGAGTACACAGACTGCAACTAAGCTTCTCCATATATACTTGCACAGTTCGATAATAAAAGGACAAAGAAAATTACAGCACAGGAACAGGCCCTTCGACCCTCCAAGCCTGCACCGACCATGCTGCCCGACTGAACTAAAACCCCCTACCCTTCTGGGGACCATATCCCTCTATTCCCATCCTATTCATATATTTGTCCAGATGCCCCTTAAAAGTCACAATCATATCTGCTTCCACTACCTCCCCCGGCAGCGCGTTCCAGGCATCCACCACCCTCTGTGTAAAAACCTTGCTTCGTACATCTCCTTTAAACCTTGCCCCTCGCACCTTAAATCGATGCCCCCTAGTAATTGACTCTTCCACCCTAGGAAAAAGCTTCTGACTATCCACTCTGTCCATGCCTCTCATAAACATGTAGACTTCTATCAGGTCTCCCCTCAACCTCTGTCGTTCCAGTGAGGCCAAACAAAGGTCCTCCAACCTCTTCTCATAGCTAATGCCCTCCATATCAGGCAAATCAGTCATCTCATGCTTTTCTGCTCACTGTGTAATTGAAACCCTTTTTAAAATATATTGCCAGCGTTTATTTGTGAAATAATGGCTAATGCTTAAAGTATTACTATGAGGAACACAGCTTCTCATGTCGCCTTTCCTGTCTGTGGAATCTCTCCCAGTCCAAAGATGTGCGGGTTAGGTGGATTGGCCATGGTAAATGTGCAAGGTTACAGGGATAGAACAAGGGTGCGGGCCTGGGTAAGATGCCCTTTCGGAGAGTTGGTGCAGACTCAATGGGCCAAATGGCCTCTGTTTGCACTGTAGGGATTCTATGGGTCTAGGTCCTATTGTTCTATGGTTCGTATTATTGAGAGAAGCTCTGCCCTCATTTGCAGCAAGTAGAATTACCAGGTTGTTGGAACATATATTCAAGGTCAAGGAAAGGACATTGACTTCTTGCTTTGCAGCTCGACACAAAGGCTTCCAGCACTGACCAACAATCACTTTCATGAGCTAATCCCATCTGTTCTTGTGAATAAACCTGTCCCTGCACCTCATTATTATCCCAATTAATTTATTGCTAAATCCATATACCTGTAATTGCACAACAAGTCTTGTTTGCAGCACATTCTTCCTACAGTTGTCACATTTACTTCCCGTTACACTTTCCCACTCACATTTTGTTACGAAGACCCTAAAACATTTTCTGACTCGATGTGAGCAATGTTCGGGGAGGTTTGCGAGTTGGTTATTAAATCTTTATTAATGTGGCACTCCTTGTCAATTGGAGCACAGATTACAGGCAAAACAGGCAAAATGAGTTAATAGGACGCTCAAATCAGCTGTGCAGGTTGAGGCTGTGGTTAAGAAGGCGTATGGTGTACTGGCCTTCATCAATTGAGGAATTGAGTTTAGGAGTCATGAGGTAATGTTGCAGCTATATAAGACCCTGGTCAGACCACACTTGGAGTACTGTGCTCAGTTCTGGTCGCCTCATTACAGGAAGGATGTGGAAGCCATAGAAAGGGTACAGAGGAGATTTACAAGGATGTTGCCTGGGTTGGGGGGCATGCCTTATGAGGATAGGTTGAGTGAGCTCGGCCTTTTCTCCTTGGAGGAACGAAGGATGAGGGGTGACCTGATGGAGGTGTATAAGATGTTGAGAGGTATTGATCGAGTGGACAGTCAGAGGCTTTTTCCTAGGGCTGAAATGGTTGCCACAAGAGGACACAGGTTTAAGGTGCTGGGGAGTAGGTACAGAGGAAATGTCAGGGGTAAGTTTTTCACTCAGAGGGTGGTGGGCACGTGGAATGGGCTGCCAGCAACGGTGGTGGAGGCAGATTCGATAGAGTCTTTTAAGAGACTTTTAGATAAGTACATGGAACTTAGTAAGATAGAGGGTTATAGGTAAGCCTAGTAATTGCTAAGGTAGGGACATGTTCGGCACAACTTTGTGGGCTGAAGGGCTGTAATGTGCTGTAGTTTTTCTATGTTTCTAAAACTTTATATCACAACTAAAAAAAGGCATATAAAATAAAGGCTGTCATTTGGAAAGCACATTTCTCCCAACAAATCAAAATATCTCGATTAACAGGAAGAATCAAAATGCCTGTAAGCCTGATTAACCTTATCAAAACAAATTAGTTAAGAGAAAGAAATCCCCCATTATAACCCACTTCCTGACCTTCTCACATGTGTTTACTCAATAGTAATTAGACTTGTCATTTTAACATCACAGCAGAATAATACAAACACATTCCATGGTACATCACTATTCCTTCAAAAACAACACATCGCCCGACTTACTTTTGGCAATTCCGTAACTGACCCAAATATTAAAAAGCTTTGCATCTCTTACGCGCATCCATCAAATTTTGGAAGTTAAATTTAGAAATGTCACGCACAAATGACAAATAATCTTAAAGAAAGTGATTGGTATTCATTGACAGGGAGCTGAAATTTACAAGGAGCTGCAATTAATTTGAATGTCATGGCCCTTGTTGAGCATGCACAGCAGAGATACCAGAGATGAGGGACTTCAGTTGTGTGGAAAGACTCCCAAGGGAGGCAAAACAAAACATCAAGAAATAAAAATGATGGTGATATGGTTGAGGAAGAATTTTACACCATATTTAACCTGATCTGGTTGCGCATGATGCCGATACCTGGCTTGAAATGGAAATGTGTTTCATTGCCAACACATCCCTTACCTTGATGAGCAGGAGTTCCAAGCACTGTGACAGGCTGAATGATTGGTAATGTGTGACATTGCTATAATACAGAACAGCTGTGAACCTCCCACTCACAGACTCTTGGCCGATGGGGGACCATCAGCATTTAACACAACTGTGGTTTGATTCTTGTATTAGCAACAATTTGCATTTTAAAGTAGAGGCAGATTTTCAAGATCACGGAGAATTGTTAAGGAGAAAAATGAGACTTGCGTGATCTTGAAACCCTTATTTGTACTGAAAAGTTGCCTTGGTTGCAATGAGGCTGCCTCATTTATTTGTAATATAAATGATAGACGTAGCACCCATTTCCTGTCCAAAACACTGATCTGTCACACTCCAAGTGTCACATTCTATTCATTGTCTTATATTTCAAAGCAAAATGTAAAGGAACAGAGGAGTCTCAGGGAACAGAAAACACCAGACCCAAAACATCTGAAGCCTTGAAACTGACATCATCACAAACTACTTCACATCAGTTATCTCCTTAATACAAAAATAAAATACCACAGGTTCTGGAAATCTGGAATAAAAACAGATTTTCAAGTTTGATGACTTTTTCACCAGAACTGGGAGAAGTTTGAGAAAAGTTTAAGCAAGACGAGGAAAGGATGAATGGAAAGCGGGAACAAAAGAAAGGCCTGCGATAAGTTGGGAATGATGTGGAGATGCCGGCGTTGGACTGGGGTAAACACAGTAAGAAGTCTCACAACACCAGGTTAAAGTCCAACAGGTTTATTTGGTAGCACAAGCCACTAGCTTTTGGAGTGCTGCCCCTGATGAAGGGGCAGCGCTCTGAAAGCTAGTGGCTTGTGCAACCAAATAAACCTGTTGGACTTTAACCTGGTGTTGTGAGACTTCTTACTGTACTATAAGGTGGAAAAGCAGGAGGGATTTAAAATGACAAAAGGAATGTTAGCACAAGACAAAAGGTGATGTAAATGGAGCGTATAGAGAATTAAAATTTGGGTCTAGAGGGAGTAAAATTGGGAAAAGCAGTATCATTACCAACTGCTGCTGTCCCAAAAAAATAGTAAGAAGTCTCACAACACCAGGTACCTGGTGTTGTGAGACTTCTTACTGTGTTCACCCCAGTCCAAAGCCGGCATCTCCACACCAAAAAAATAGGGCAGAGATTTTGACTGGAGTTTGTTGAACTCATTGTTGAGCCTGTAAATTGGCTCAGAATAAAGAACAGAGAAAATTACAGCACAGGAACAGGCCCTTTGGCCCTCCAAGCCTGCACCGACCAACTGAATTAAAAACCCCTACCTTTCCAGGGACCATATCCCTCTATTCCCATCCTTTTCATGTATTTGTCCAGATGCCCCGTAAAAGTCACTATTGTATCTGCTTCCACCACCTCCCCCGGCGCGGGTTTCAGGCACCCACTACCCTCTGTGTAAAAAACTTGCCTCGTACATCGCCTTTAAATCTTGCCCCTTGCACCTTAAACCTATGCCCCCTAGTAATTGACTCTTCCACCCTGGGAAAAAGCTTCTGACTATCCACTCTGTCCATGCCCCTCTGTGGTGAACCATCGTTGGTTCCCACTAGATAGTACTGAGCCAGGGTCTGGCCAGTACTACAAGTATGTATATATGTTGCTGTTGGGGTTAGGGATGGGTTGTTCTACTTGTTGCTGTTGGGGTTAGGGTTGGCTGTTACACCTGTATTATAGTTATTATGGTACATCCCAGTCGGGCTCCGCCTCCTGGGAGAGGTATAAAGGTCACTGCTCTGTCTGGGACCCCTCAGTCTGGGATCGTGTACTATAGATGGTAGCTTCGTTGTAACAGTAAATAAAAGCCTTTATTTCCTGAGCATCTCAAGCCTCGTGTGTGATAACGCGCATCAATTTTATTTACTGTTAAGTAAACTCTCGTCGTTAAAAAAAAAGAAAACGATACAGAGAGTATGGAGCAGATGTTAAAACCTGAACGTCTTACACTGGATCCACGTGCGGTGGGCGCCTCTAACACCTTCGACCACTGGTTGAAATGTTTTGAGGACTACCTGGCAGCCTCCGCAGCGGTCACCACAGACGATGACAGACTCCGGGTCCTCCACGCGAGGGTAAGCGACACCGTATACCTCGCGATCCGTGCGGCCACCGACTACACAAGGGCCCTCGAGCTTCTTAAGAAGCGTTACATTAAACCGCCAAACGAAATGCATGCTCGATACCTCTTAGCCACTCGACGACGGCAGCCCAGCAAAATGACGGAAGAATACGCGAACGAGCTCCTACAGCTAGCCAGGGGCTGTAACTGCAAAGCAGTGTCGGCAGACCAGAATATGAACGACCTCGCTCGAGATGCGTTTGTGGCGGGAATCGGATCATCTTATATCCGACTCAGACTGCTGGAGCAAGGTAATCTTGACCTCACTAAGTCGATAGAACTAGCAGATACGTTGGAGATGGCCTCCAAAAGCCTAGTATTGTATCCTGAAGACCACATGGAGACAACGTGGCAGGAGCAGTCGCTGATCCCTCCTCGTCCCTCGGGTTCGAAAAACTGCGTGATGGCGTGCCCACACTCGGGCCTGACGACGGCAACAGCTCCGGGCGGCCCGCGGTATTACTTCTGTGGGGGAGCGAAGCATACTCGGCAACGGTGTCCCGCTAAAGCTGTGTTGTGCTCCGCCTGCGGTAAGAAGGGGCACTATTCGAAAGTATGCCGATCTAAACTTACTTCCAGGAACAGCAGTGCAGCCTGCGACTCCCCGGAGCCCAGTTCTTCGTCGTCGGCATCGTCGAGGGTTTTGTCCACGTGCGAGGCCAGGACGACGCCATTACAGTCGATGGAGTCGGAGATGCATGACCACCAGGGGTCGCTGATTTTGGCGCCATCACCCACGTGCGACCTAAGGGAGCGGCCATGTTGGTCGGCACCGACCGCGAACGACCAGCAGGGGTCATCTTCGTCTATCTCAGCTGCCTGCAGTGGCGCTCACGAACCAACGGTGGCGTCGATCATCCTGGACCAGGCCAAGCCTCACAGACTCGACAAGTCAATGATGGACATTCAGGTAAACAACCACTTGATTTATTGTCTGTTTGACAGTGGGAGCACTGAGAGTTTTATTCACCCAGACGCTGTGAAGCGGTGTGGCCTCCAGATCCAACCTGTCAAACAGAAATTTCTATGGCATCAAGGTCCCGGTCTGTCACTGTGCTAGGGAGTTGCGTAGTGAATTTAACGGTGCAAGGCACGGTTTACGAGCGCTTCAAGCTCCTGGTGTTGCCGCACCTTTGCGCGCCAATATTCCTCGGACTAAATTTCATGGTCCACTTGAAGAGTGTAACCCTACAGTATGGTGGGCCACTCCCTCCGCTTTCAGTGGGAGAACAGCAGCTTCCAAATTGCCCAATGTGCCCCGCCTGTAGCCTCTCGACGCTGAAGATTACCACACCCTCCCTGTTCCAGAATCTTGTGCCAGGCTGCAAGCCCATCACGACTAAGAGTAGGCGTTACAGCGCTGAGGATCGGATCTTCATTCGATCTGAAGTTCAGCGGCTCCTCAAGGAAAGGATCATACAATCTAGCGCTAGTACATGGAGAGCGCAGGTCGTGGTGGTCAAGAGTGGGAACAAACCCCGGATGGTCATTGACTATAGTCAGACCATTAATAGATACACGCAGCTGGATGCGTATCCCCTCCCGCGCATATCTGACATGGTCAACCAGATTGCGCAGTACCGGGTGTTCTCCACCATAGACCTCAAGTCTGCCTACCACCAACTCCCCATTCGCCCAGAGGACCGACAATACACGGCTTTTGAGGCGGATGGTCGCTTGTATAACTTTCTCAGGGTTCCTTTTGGTGTCACCAATGGGGTCTCGGTCTTCCAGCGTGCTATGGACCGAATGGTGGACCAGAACGGGCTGCGGGCTACCTTCCCGTACCTGGATAATGTCACCATCTGCGGCCATGACCAGCAGGACCACGACACAAATCTCCTTAAGTTCCTACGCACTGCATCTCGCCTGAATCTGACCTACAACAGGGAGAAGTGTGTATTTTGTACGCGCCGTTTAGCCATCCTCGGATACGTGGTGGAAAACGGGGTCATTGGCCCTGATCCAGATCGTATGCGTCCCCTCTTTGAACTTCCCCTGCCCACTAGTGCAAAAGCACTGAGAAGATGCTTAGGCTTCTTCTCTTACTATGCACACTGGGTTCCCAATTACGCGGACAAAGCCCGTCCGCTCATCAAGTCCACCTCTTTTCCCCTAACACCAGAGGCTCGATTGGCCTTTGATAAACTAAAAGCCGACATCGCGAAAGCCACGATGCACGCTGTTGATGAGTCCATCCCCTTTCAGGTGGAGAGCGATGCATCTGATTTCGCCCTGGCCACCACACTTAACCAGGCGGGCAGGCCCGTCGCCTTTTTTCCCCGCACCCTCCAAGGCCACTCGTCCCTTCGAAAGACTGAGTGTCGACTTTAAGTGCCCCCTTCCGTCAACAGATCGGAATGTGTACTTCCTCAACATCATTGATGAGTACTCGAGATTCCCTTTTGTTATTCCCTGCTCTGATACATCCGCTGCCACGGTTATCAAGGCATTTTGTGATCTTTTCACCCTGTTCGGGTACCCCTGCTACATTCACAGCGATAGGGGCTCGTCGTTCATGAGCGATGACTTGAGGCAATACCTGCTCTCATACGGGATTGCCTCTAGTAGAACCACGAGCTACAACCCTAGGGGTAACAGACAGGTGGAACGTGAGAATGCTACAGTCTGGAAGGCTGTCTTACTGGCGTTGAAGTCAAAAAGCCTTCCAGTCTCCCGTTGGCAAGAGGTGCTCCCTGATGCGCTCCATTCCATACGCTCACTCCTGTGTACGGCAACAAATGCTACTCCCCATGAGAGGATGTTTTCATTCCCTCGGAAGTCTTCCTCTGGGACCTCATTACCGTCTTGGTTGACATACTCAGGACCTGTCCTCCTGCGGCGACATGTAAGGGCCCGCAAGTCCGACCCGTTGGTCGAACAGGTCCATCTCCTCCACGCCAACCCTCAGTATGCCTATGTGGCATACCCTGACGGGCGAGAGGACACGGTCTCGATCCGAGACCTGGCGCCAGCAGGGGACGTAGAAACCCCTGTCGCTCCCAAACCCCCTGTTAGAAACCCCCCAACTATTGTTTCCCCTCCTGACATGGCGCGGGCAGCATCGGGACCATTACTTAACCCGTTTACTCCTGTGTACAGCTTGCCTGAGTCCAGGGGATGGTCGCCACTTCAGGGCGTGTCGGAACTCAACGGATTATCATCACCTCGGGGTCAACCGGCCCGTGAGACTGTGGAGTAACCGTTGGACATCGCCTTGGGGAGAACGCCACCGCGAGTGCCTACTCCGGTGTCATCACCGGTGTTGAGGAGGTCACAACGACGGTGCGGTCCCCCTGACCGTCTGAACTTATAGACTGATGACAAACTATTCTGTTTTTTTTGTACCCCGCCGGCCTTTGTCTTCAAAGGAGGGGTGAATGTGGTGAACCATCGTTGGTTCCCACTAGATAGTACTGAGCCAGGGTCTGGCCAGTACTACAAGTATGTATATATGTTGCTGTTGGGGTTAGGGATGGGTTGTTCTACTTGTTGCTGTTGGGGTTAGGGTTGGGTTGTTACACCTGTATTATAGTTATTATGGTACATCCCAGTCGGGCTCCGCCTCCTGGGAGAGGTATAAAGGTCACTGCTCTGTCTGGGACCCCTCAGTCTGGGATCGTGTACTATAGATGGTAGCTTCGTTGTAACAGTAAATAAAAGCCTTTATTTCCTGAGCATCTCAAGCCTC
This sequence comes from Mustelus asterias, assembly GCF_964213995.1. NCBI lineage: Eukaryota > Metazoa > Chordata > Chondrichthyes > Carcharhiniformes > Triakidae > Mustelus > Mustelus asterias. Next base: position 5,299,203 of record NC_135826.1, on the reverse strand, counting down.
GTGTGTGATAACGCGCATCACCCTCATAATCTTGTAGACTTCTATCAGGTCGCCCCTCAACCTCCGTCGTTCCAATGAGAACAAACCAAGGGGGCAATTCTCCCAAAAAAGTTCTAAGTGCTCAGTTCGCAGGAAAGCAGGTGTAAATCACGATTGTTTTTTCAGTGGGAGTTCACACTTGAATCTCCCACACTCTGTACAATGCAGAGGTCACAATCGTGAATATCATTAAATGTTTGGGGGGGTGGGGCCTATTCACGCCGGAGTCTGACAGTTCTGGAACTCTGCAAATGCGCAGTGGCCCCAAACTGTCAGCCTCCTGTTTGCTGGCCAGCTCGATCTCTGGTCAGACCGGGACCCTCTCAGTGTTGCCCCTCCACCCCCCATCCCCACGTGGCCTAATCATGGCCTCCACGACCATTCAGAGTGGCATACTGGCACAGGGGGTGGCACGGTGGCGCAGTGGTTAGCACTGCTGCCTCATAGTGCCAGGGGCCCAGGTTCGATTCCCCGGCTTGGGTCTCTGTCTGTGTGGAGTTTGCACATTTTCCCTGTGCCTGTGTGGGTCTCCTCTGGGTGCTCCGGTTTCCTCCCACAGTCCGAAAGACGTGCTGGCTGGGCGTATTGGCCGTGCTAAATTCTCCCTCAGTGTATCCAAACAGGCGCCGGAGTGTGGCGACTAGGGGATTTTCACAGTAACTTCATTGCAGTGTTAATGTAAGCCTACTTGTGGTTAATAAAGAAACTTTAACTTTAACATTCCGTGGCCAACCCTGACCCTTCTCACCCCCAACCCCAATTCTGGAGAGCCCCAATCTCCAGCCCCTCTTCCCAGCAGTGACAATCCACCCCATCCCCCAACCCCGGCAGAACCTCCTCAGGAGGCAGACCCCCCCCGCTCCGGGACTCCCCCCGGCAGACCACCCCTCCCTCCCCAGCCCAGCCCGATCGCTGGCCTCTCTCCAGCCCGATCGATCCGAATGCTGAGTGGCAGGTGGGACCCCCCCCCCACCCCAGCAATCGCCCCACCCCTAAGCCTCTCCCCTTGGCACTGCCCGCTGCCGGTGGGCAGTACCAAGATGCCCCCTGGGCATGGACGCTTTGCCCTTTAGACAGTGCCAGGGGGCACAGGCTGGCATTGCCAAGGTGCCCATGCCCAGGGAGCACAACCCCCTTGCTGCTCGACCCTCTGGGAGGCCCCGATTGCCCCCCCTTCACTCCAGCAGAGTCTCCCACTAGTTCCCCGAAAGTGGGGAGCTAGTCTGAACCCCGCTGGAGTGACTTTGTACTGGTGGGGTGGGAGATGCTCTCGGGTCTGGGGAATTCAGTCCCGGGCCCGATAATGACATTTAAATTACATTAAAATAAGATTAAAATAACTTACCTGCTGGTCCAGCGGAGTCACGACTGCGCCAGATATCCGTCGCTGGGAGATGTGCATGCATCGGGAACGCATGCGCAAATCCCACAAATCAGCACACACGCGATTCTCCCAGCCGGAAGCACCAAAAAAGTAGCACATCGGGATGGGAAAATCTCCCCCCCCCAGATTTCTCCAACCTCTCTTCATAGCTAATGCCCTCCATACCAGGCAACATCCTGGTAAATCTTTTCTGTACCCTCTCCAAAGTCTCCACATCCTTCTGGTAGTGTGGCGACCAGAATTGAACACGATATTCCAAGTGCGGCCTAACTAAGGTTCTATAAAGTTGCAACATGACTTGCCAATCTTTCAACTCAGTGCCCCGGCCGATAAAGGCAAGCATGGCGTATGCCTTCGTGGCTACCTTCTCCACCTGCATTGCCACTTTCAGTGACCTGAGTACCTGTACCCCCAGATCCCTCTGCCTATCAATACTCTTAAAGGTTCTGCCATTTACTGTATAGATTGAAATATGATGTGCACTCCTTCGAGTTGACTTTTGAGTTTCATTGGAACTATTGGGGCGGCACGGTAGCACAGTGGTTAGCACTGCTGCTTCACAGCTCCAGGGACCTGGGTTCGATTCCCGGCTTGGGTCACTGTCTGTGTGGAGTTTGCACATTCTCCCCATGTCTGCGTGGGTTTCCTCCGGGTGCTCCGGTTTCCTCCCACTGTCCAAAGATGTGCGGGTTAGACTGATTGGCCATGCTAAAATTGCCCCTTAGTGTCCTGAGATGCATAGGTTAAAGGGATTAGCGGGTAAATGTGTAGGGATATGGGGGTAGGGCCTGGGTGGGATTGTGGTCGGTGCAGACTCGATGGGCCAAATGGCCTCTTTCTGCACTGTAGGGTTTCTATGATTCTATGATATACAGGAGACTGAGGGCAGGGAGACTGTGACCAAACCAATATTCTCCTTCCGTCCATTTCCTAGCATTCCAAAGGGACCTTTCCATCTGTGGCAGACTGGTCCAGTCTTCAATCTCAATGCCCTTCAATGCAACCTCAAATGCAAACACAGGAGGTGTGACACAAATCCTTTTACCTTTTTCCACTGCCCAGAAGCCCAAACACTCCCTCCAGGTGAAAGAGTGTTCTTTTTGTATTTCCTCCAGTTTAGAATATTGTATTTTTTGCTCATGTCACAGTCTTTTTTACACAGAGGATACTAAATGCAGATTGTTCTGCTCAGTCCACAACCATGACTGTCAGCTTGACTATTCTAATGAAATACGCTGCTGCTCAGGAAGCAGAACCACATTTTTCAATTCCACACTCTACTGTCTTCTGCACTCAGCAATGAGTTGAACAATTCCAGATCATAACCTCCACCCCATTTTAATTTGTGTCTCCAATGAAGCTGCCTGACCTGCAGAATATTTCCAACATTTTGTCTGTTTTTAGTCTCTTAACATTTTCCTAAAGCACAAAGTGATTAACATAAGCAATATTTACAGATCGAGACAACATTTTAAACCTAGATTAAATCATCAAGCTATGAAGTTTAAGTGAAACGCATGCAATTGGTCCGTCTGCTAAATGCAAACATTTGCTTTGCGAGGCCAGCTCCGTGGGTGGCTGTTTGCTTTTCCTAAGTGTACACCCATCTCAGAAATCTGTCCAGCATCCTGAATTCTTGTTGTTCCTAAAGCTCCTACCCCCAGTGTATTCCAGTGTTCGCCCTCAACAAGAATAGCCAGTGCCACAGTAGCGGGTGGCTGTTCACCCATTGTCCATTGCAGCCTGGTTTCTATCGACCAACATCTCCCACTTTACTTGCTCCAGCTCAGCAGGAAATCAGCAAAACCTATAAATATAAATGATATGAAACACCCCCTTGTAAATTGAAGATTGACATATTTCAATATGTGATGTAATCTCTTCATATTGAGTTATTTTCAAGGCCTTGTCTGTTTATTTCTAAAGTGTTAAAATTGCACATTATATATCTTTTTATAAACAGTTTAATTGAATTAATTTCAATTTGTTTATAATCTTTACCTACAATTTACAAGACCAACTTGCATTTATGTTGTGTGAGGCGATGTAATAAAATGACCCAAGGCACTTCTCCAGAACATAATCGGACAGAAATTGACAGAGTCAAAGAAGGAGCCATGAGGATTAAAAGTTCAGTCAAAGAGGTAGGTATTATGGAGGGTCAAAGGAGGAGAGGAGCTGGTGAGATTTAGGAAAGATATTCCACAGATTAAGTCCTACTTGGCTGAAGGCACAAATGTCAAACAGATTGGGGGATGTACAAGAAACAAGAGTTTAATTTTTATTCCAAATTTTTAATCAATGTTCACATAACCCCAAAGAGTAGGAGAATAAAAATAAACATGTTCACTGTCAATCTAGTCTTTGAATTCAGGCCTGACACAATGAAGTGGTGTCACCCTATCATTCAGCCCCTGAGAGGTGCTGTCTCCAACTTTACTGCACATAAATGCTGCATTTTGCATCATCCAATTTATTGTGAACAATACACTGGAAGAGCACTCATTGAGCATAAAATTCTTGCAGAATAGAATACCTACAGTGCAGAAGGAGACCATTTGACTCATTAAGCCTGCACCGACAACAATCACATTCACGCCCTATCCCCATAACCTCAAGTATTTACTCTGCTAATTTCCCCTGACACTAAGGAGCAATTTAGCATGGCCAATCCACCTAATCTGCACATTTTTGGATTGTGGGTGGGAACCGGAGCACCCGGAGGAAACCCCGCAGACACGGGGAGAACATGCAAACTCCACATAGACCGTGACCCAAGGCCGGAATTGAACCCGGGTCCCTGGCGCTGTGAGGCAGCAGTGCTAACCACTGTGTCACCGTGCTGCCCACACATAGCACGTACCTGCCACACCCCAACAAATGGAGGGGTGTTTATGTCACGACTGTTAAACGACCTACAAGTTCTTCTACCACTTGACCCTATTGTCCGTGGGAAGTTTGTGAAGGTGCGAGAAGAATAGACACATGCGAAAAAAGACATAGAGACCTTTAAGAGTTTTGATTTTAAAAAAGGTATCCTCATTTTGATGCATCTCATGCTCCGAGTGCCAAATGCATGATTGAGCGGCCCCGAGCTTTTCCTTGACCGTAACATTTCTTCACAAAAGGGCAGAAGAGTAAAATGTGTAGATCTATTGCAATTCACTGAAACTGTTTGATGGGAAGACTCTGCAGTCAAGATAAAGATGTAGACAGTGCTGTTCCATTGCATTCAGCTGAAGTAATAAAGAATGAAGTTTCAATTCTTTGTCAATTATACTATCATTTTAAACTCAGGTCTGACCGTGTAAAGCGATCTTACCATGTACACCATCTCTACAACATCTTGAACTTTGACAAATAGAAAGCATGCTGTCTCTAGATAAACAATCAAACCTCATACAAGATCTTTAAAATGTTTACTGTTCCTTATGGCCACTCTTTAGAAAGAAACACTCCATAAAAATGCCAGGTGTGAAATTTTCAAATTTTATTTTAGCTGGCAGTTTCAACTTGCATTTAAGAGAATTGAAAAAAAACCAAATTAGATTAAAGGAGGATATAGATGGAGTGGTCAGCTGGGCTGATCAGTGGCAAATGGAATTCAATCTGGATAAGTATGAGGTGATGTGCTTGGGCAGGACAAACAAGGCAAGGGAATACATAATAAATAGCAGGACCCTGGGAAGCACCGAGAACCAGAGGGATCTTGGTGTGGAGGTACATCGGTCCCTTGAGGTAGCAGGACAGGTGAATTAAGTGATTGAGAAGGTATATGATTTACTTGCCTTTATTAGCCAAGGCTTTGGGTGCGATCTTACCTGCCATTCATGCCACCCTCTCGCTGCAGCGAGGTGGGAGAATTTGGCATCCAGCCAAATTTCCATTCACTGCAGTGGGATGGGAAAATCCCACTGGTGTGAATGGCCATAACATTCCAGCCATAGAGTTTAAGAGCAGGGAGGTTATGCAGGAATCATATAAAATGTTGGTTAGGCCACAGCTGGAGTATTGTGTATAGTTCTGGAATCCACATTATAGGAGAGATGTGATAGCGTTGGAAAGGATGCAGGGGAAATTTACCAGGATGTTGCCTGGCTGGAGAGTTTTAGTTATGAAGAGTGATTGGATAGACTGGAGTTATTTTCCTTGGAGCAGAGGATACTGAGGGGGACATGATTGAGATGTACAGGATTATGAGGGGCATGGATAGAGTAGACAAGAAGAAACTTTTCCCCTTGGTGGAGGGATCAATTACCATGGGCACAGATTTAAGATAAAGGGGCAGGAGGTTTAGAGGGGATGTGAGGAAAACTTTTCACCCAGAGGCTGCTGGGAGTCTGGAACTCTCTGCCTGAAAGGGTGGTGGAGGCAGAGACCCTCATAACATTTAAGAAGTATTTAGATGTGCACTTGCGATGCCACTGCAACCAATGGGCCAATTGCTGGAAAATGTGATTACAATAGTGAGGTGGTTTGTCTTTGACCGACGCAGACGCGATGGGCTAAAGGGTCTTTTTCTGTGCTGTATACCCTAATGACTCTGATTCTAAGTAATTTCAGCCGGGCAGCAATTGCAATGTTACAAGTGGCCTGAGATTTGGATGAAGGATCTGAGTCACGATTCCGAAATCTGATGACTAATCCTGCCGAGAGGTGTGTATGTGAGAATTGAAAGGTAAAGATAAGGCCGCCATTGTCTCAGATGACCATAGGCTGGTCTCTCCTTTGAGGGGGAGAGCTGTCTAGTGGCGATTTAACCTGGGGATCACCACACCTCAGGCGAGGAGCAAGGTTGAGAAGGCGGGGGAAGCATAGGCAGCTGGTTAGTGATACAGAGCGACGTCAGCAGTGCGGGTTCAATTCCCGTACCGGCTGAAAGAGAATAAGATTGTAGCAGGGTCAGTACAAAAGTATCAGGCACCTTCAGCCTTGTGTCGCACCCACCCCCTCACAATGAACTTACAGAAATGAATATTGTGCATTCGTGTCATTTATAATGACAGCCATCAAAAAGGAGAGTATTATGATACTGAAGATACATTCTTATTGTTGTACCCTTCTCACAGATTGTGTACAAGAAGGAATGTAAATTATAAGGTGTAGTATGGCCCACACAATGTAATATTTTGTGATCCAGCAACCACTGCCTATGTGATAACCCCCAGAACGTGCATAGAGAATCACTGATTGACCTCCCTGTCGGACTCGTAGAATACGAGCTCCCTGGGGATTGGTAATTACCAGGTGGAGCTCGTATACTGAGCCCTGTATAAAGCAGGCCCCTGAGTGGGTCCAGTGTCCCAGTTGGGACCTGTTCATGTTCACCACAGCCTTGTGGCTTTCCTTTACTTTATTTTGTGCAATAAAACACTGCTCCTTTACAGTTGACTCCTGGAGTTATTGTAGCTAGATGATTTTATGAGCAATTTACACAATCAATACACATTACGATAGAATGGGCTATATTAAATAACATCCTTTGGTATTATTTACTGGGCTGCAGTTTTGGAATAGTCATGTGGATATGCACATTTGTAAAGCTGAAACTGAATGAGGAATGTAATAACACTTTGGGAAAAATTGCAATCTGGAAATCTATGTCTGGATATATCAGTAAACAAACAGGCTTCAGGAGTGGGAAGGTCTAGATTCTGTACCCGCCATTCCCACTGCTGAAACCTGTTTGCTTACTTCTGTAGTTTCATGAATAGTTCATTCGGTTGTTTGTTCCCCCCTGCACCACCACTCTCCCCCAACCTAACCTCCCCCCAAACCCACCACCACCCTCCCCCCAACCCCCGCCACTGCCCTCCCCCCAAATATTGCGACCACCAAATGGCACTGAACTTGCATTGGAAGTCAACTATGGCCCTCCTCTGATAGAACCATCACTGCCTCCGTTGCAGCCTGGTGGCACAGTGGGTTAGCACTGCTGCCCCACAGTGCCAGGGATCCGGGTTCAATTCCCAGCTTGGGTCACTGTCGGTGCGGAGTTTGCATGTTCTCCCCATGTCTGCGTGGGTTTCCTCCGGGCGCTCGGGTTTCCTCCTACAGTCGGAAAGACGTGCTAGTTAGGAGCACTGGCCATGCTAAATTCTCCCTCAGTGTACCCTAACAGGGCCGGAGTGTGGTGACTGGGGGATTTTCACAGCAACTTCATTGCAGTGTTAATGTAAGCCTAAATGTGACTAATAAATAAACTTTAAACTTTAAAAATGAGGGCCTGCCAGTTTAGTGAAGCAGCAAGAGATTGTCAATGTCTATGAAACCTGCATCCCAGCTAAAATTGGGGAAAGATCCTATTGAAAGCAGGGCCTAGGGGATAGGGGATACACACAGTACAAAATACCAGGGTCCTTGGGCTAGGAGGGCTTGTTGTTGAGTTCATTCAGCTCGAACAACCAGAGGCAGAGCTGCTGACCTGAAAGACTGGCTTTAAAAAAACGAGAACCGTCTACTCGACAATTCCAATATTTTTTTAAAGCCAGTCTTTCAGAGCCGTTTCACGGAGGTGCTGTGCTGCTGCTTCCCACCTTTGGACAGGTTTGTGGTTTTGAGTTTTTTTTTAAGCCAGTCAACCACAAAGCTGCCCAAAGGTTGAATTGACAACAGCACATTATTAGAGAAGGAGCAGGAGCAGAAAGACAGAACTGTTCCTCCAGAGACAGACTCTGCTTCCCCCACTCGTGCACTGGCCTCCAAAACCCTTCCAATAACTTTCAGTGAATATAGGCCTGCAACTACCTGGCTCCCCAGCTTGGATTTGGGTGGTACCCCAAACATACGCTGGGAAATCAGTCTCCAAGAGTCCCAGGTAAGGGTTTATGTGGAGATTGTCCAGAAGTAGTGATTCCCCCTGGACAATCGCTCTGCGCTGGGAACCATCTGACAAAGTGATTTAAATCACCAACCTGAGACATCCCCCCAGGCTGATCTGACCCCCAGACCCACTTCAACCCCAAACATAATGCAACACAACCCAACCCACAAGACAAGACGTGACGCCCTCAAATCAACCCCCCAGACCAGGCCCCCCCCCCCGACCTGACCATCACCTGATGTTTGACCCTCCCATCGTCCCCCATGTCTAACCCCTCCCACTCCAAACCTATGTCTGACCTCCTCACATGTTCAACCCCTCCATGTTTGGCATCTCAGGCGGGATTTTACAGCCTCGTTTGACCCAAATCCAAAAATTCCCACCTTCCCATTGTCTGCCCCTCACCTGCTCCAACTCCCGAGGTAGGCGGGGCAGGAAAATTCCAGCATCCATGTCAGACCCTGCCCAAATCTCATCTGGATCTGTCCTGACCCCCACACAACCTCACCCTCTCCTGACCTCACCCCCTCCCGATCTCACCTCCCCTTCCTGACCTCACCCTCTCCTGACCTCAGCCCTTCCAATCTCACCTCCCCTTCCCGACCTCACCCCTTCCCGATCTCATCTCCCCTTCCCGACCTCACCCTCTCCTGACCGCACCCCTTCCCGATCTCACCTCCCCTTCCCGACCTCACCCTCTCCTGACCTCACCCCTTCCCGATCTCACCTCCCCTTCCCGACCTCACCCTCTCCTGACCTCACCCCTTCCCGATCTCACCTCCCCTTCCCAATCTCACCCTCTCCTGATTTCACTCGACCTGATCCATGCCTCAACCCCCACAAACCCCACCCCATTCAATATGACACACCCGACCTGTCCTGAGCCAAACGCCCCACCTAGTCCCTCACCTGACCTGACCCTGACCCCCTCCAACCTAGACTGACTCAAAGTGACCCCCAATCAGCTGACTCTCTGACCTGACCCGAACCCACCCCCCCAGCTTGACTTGACTTCCCCAACCCGTACTGACCCTTCCATATCTCATCAAGCTGGACCCACCCTGACCCAACCCAGCACCCCTTCCATATTCAACCCCTCCCACTCCCCCACAACCAAATCCCATCCACTTCCCTTAAGCACTTATCTTCTCCCTGGCCTATTATTTTCCATGGGACTTTTACACTCATCTGCTTTATGGCAGCTAGCGCAGTAAAAAGGAGGCCTTTCCTCTTTAGCTCGGCACCGGAGCCAGGGACTTTGTTTTATTCATTCATAGGATATGGGTGTCACTGGCTGGCCAGCATTTATTGCCCATCCCTAGTTGCCCTTAGTGAGAATCAACCACATTGCTGTGGCTCTGGCGACACAAGTAGGCCAGACCAGGTAAAGACGGCAGATTTCCTTCCTTAAAGGACATTAGTGAACCAGATGGATTTTTCTGAAAATCAACAATGGTTTCATGGCCATCGGTAGATTCGTAATTCCAGATATTTTTTATTGAGTTCCAATTCCACCATCTGCCATGGCAGAATTCGAACTCGAGTCCCCAGAACATTAGCTGAGTTTCTGGATTAATAGTCTAGCCATAACACCACTCAGCCATCACCTCCCCTCACTGCGCTGCCTGAATACCAACCAAACTGAGTCAGGAATGTCGGGCGAGACAGACACTGAAGAAACTTAGTGCCGGTAAGCGGATACAGAGAAGCAATCCAACACTGATTGTCACTCTGAGGCAGTTACAGCCCATTGGTGTTACAACTGCAGCTGATGTTAATGCTGTGCAAGCTAAGTCTCCGACTGAAATCTCTCTTCGCTGATCATAAACAGGACGGGAAGCTACTGAACACAAAAGCACAGGATTCCAGTAATAACTTCTAAAAACTTGAAGAATTAAAATGCTTATTAAAAGAAACTCAAACACACAAGATAAAATATACACAATTAGAGGTAAATTGTACAAAACAGCCCCATAAATGCTTTATTAAAGGTACACAGTAAAACTGTCTTTTTTGACAATAGTGCTTTTAGATTCTTATCCCTCTAGGAAATATTACCCAAATCAAGAAATTGCTTTCACTTTAAACAGAAGTACAATCCAGGACTTCTCAGAATGAATCCATGCTGATGTGGTTTCCAAAGGGAGATTAAAAATAAACTTTTTTCTCAGGACAAATATTCTCCTGGCCTAACATTGAGTTGCTTTCTTCAATTAAAAGGCTTTCAGCACACTCCAAAATACAGGAGTTCACTTTCAATGGAGCTTCTCTCCGTGGCTACAAACTACAGCTGAAAACTCATTTTCATAAATACCCTTTTCACCCCTTTCATCCGAGTTGTCCATTGTCTTTAAACATCCCTTTGAAAACTCAGGTTCCCAAATATCAAAACCTTTCATGTTCCTATTTTTCCTCTATTTTGGGGTCAATAACATTTAAAATGCCTACCCCCGTATACTCAACTAATCTCCTGTAAAATGCAAATGTTTTTTGTTACCTTTGAAATTCAACAGCCAGAAATCAATCCTAAAACTTATCCCCAAATGCAAATTTCAGATCTACTATGTTTCCTTATAAATTAAGACTAGTCATAAGGCCTCATTACAAAATGCAAGAAGGTTCCACCATTAGTCCCTCATGCCTTAGATTTTACAGACAATCTGACTCCAACAATCTCACCTTTAGTTAATCCTGAACACACAACCACAGCTTTACCCTCACCTATGCAGAATAAATAAATAAAAATATAAAATATACACATTTCATGGCAGTAAACTTTTTTCAACATCATTTACGCCAGGATCTATGCACTCAATTCATGGAAACAAAGGAATGAAGGATGAACTGAGAAGAGGATATGCATTTAGCGATGGTAAGGCTAGGAGAGAGGTAGAGGTGGAAGGGGATGGGTGTGGAGAGAGAGTGAGGGTGAGAGAGAGAGAGGATTGGAAATAAAGCCTCCTTTGCCTATAATCACATCAGCCATGGTGAACTAGAGTTGGATGAAGGTTAGTATGGAAATGTGTGCAGGGAAAAAAGGCAACGATTACTTGGGCTCTCAGATTGTGCAGATATCCTTCAGGGGAAGGGTAGTTAAAACATTTGGAATTGAGATTAGCTTGTTTAAGGTTTCAGTGGAACAGGAAATCAGATAAATAATTGAGTTTTTAAACTTAAAAATTCATTAAAGTAAAAGACTTATGGGAGCAGCGTCAGGGGAAATCCGCAGTTGGGTATTTCTTTGGCATAAGCTATTGCTTGTACACCTATTACAAATCTTTAATGTTTTCAATAGCATCAAATTTGCTGACCTGAAAGGTTAAGAGTTGGTACTTTGCTCTTTTTATGAAGAAAACTAGTATGGCAGGGGGGTGGGGATCAAACTATTAGGTCTATAAGTGTGGTGGCTGGGGACGAGCTTGGGGCTGGGACAAGGCTGGCAAAGAAGAAGAGCACTCTGGGGGAGGACGACCTCACTGAGCCTGGGGGTCTGGAGTGCTTATACTTCAATGCAAGGAGCGTAGCAGGTAAAACAGACGAACTTGGGGCCTTAATGCGCACGAGGAATTTGGATGTGGTTGCGGTGACAGAGACTTGGTTGAAAGAGGGACAGGACTGGCAGCTGAATATTCCAGGGTACAAGTGTTTTAGGCGAGACAGAGGAGGGGCCAAAAGAGGTGGGGGAGTAGCGGTATTGGTTGGAGAGCATATTACAGCGGTGCAGAGGGAGGACAATTCGGAGGAGTCGTGTAGCGAGTCACTCTGGGTGGAGCTTAGAAACAGGAAAGGCGCAGTCACTATGTTGGGGGTGTACTACAGGCCCCCCAACAGCCCAAGGGAAGTGGAAGAATGGATATGTCAGGAGATACTGGATAGGTGCAGGAAATATAGGGTTGTTGTAGTGGGAGACTTCAATTTCCCTGGTATAGACTGGAAATCGCTGAGGGCAGGGACTCTGGATGGGGAGGAATTTGTAAAATGTGTACAGGAGGAACAATATGTGGACAGCCCAACTAGAGAGGGGGCTATACTGGACCTGGTACTGGGGAATGAGCCCGGTCAGGTCTTCAAAGTTTTGGTTGGGGAACATGTGGCAAATAGTGACCACAATTCTGTTAGCTTTAGGATAGTGATGGAAAAGGATGAGTGGTGTCCCAAGGGTAAGGTGTTGGATTGGGGGAAGGCTAACTTTATTGGGATCAGGCAGAAATTGGCAGCTCTTGATTGGGAGAGGCTGTTTGAGGGTAAATCCACATCTGGTATGTGGCAGTCTTTTAAGGAACGGTTGTTAGGGCTACAGGACAAGCATGTGCCTGTAAAAAAGAAGGATAGGAAGGGTAGGATTAGAGAACCGTGGATAACCAGGGAAATTGAGGGACTGGTCAAAAGGAAAAGAGAGGCATATGTTAGGTCCAAGCAGCTAAAAACGGAGGGAACTCTGGAGGAGTACAATGAAAGTAGGAAAGTACTCAAACGGGGAATTAGAAGAGCAAAAAGGGGTCACGAAATGTTCTTGGCAGACAGGATTAAGGAGAATCCCAAGGCATTTTATTCATACGTTAGGAACAAAAGGGTTGTTAGGGAAAAAATCGGACCTCTCAGGGACAAAAGTGGGGACTTATGCTTGGAGCCCAAAGAAGTAGGGGAGATCCTAAATGAATACTTTGCGTCGGTATTCACAAAGGAGAGGGATGTGTTGACTGGGAGTGTCTCTGAGGGGAGTGTTGAACCGTTGGAGAAAATCTCCATTACAAAGGAGGAAGTGTTAGGTTTGTTAGAGAATATAAAGACTGACAAATCCCCAGGGCCTGATGGAATCTATCCAAGGCTGCTCAGGGAGACGAGAGGTGAAATCGTTGGGCCTCTGACGCAAATCTTTGTCTCGTCACTGGACACAGGTGAGGTCCCAGAGGATTGGAGGATAGCCAATGTGGTCCCGTTATTTAAGAAGGGTAGGAAGGATAACCCGGGTAATTATAGGCCGGTGAGCTTGACGTCCGTGGTGGGGAAGTTGTTGGAGAAGATTCTTAGAGATAGGATGTATGCGCATTTAGAAAGGAATAAACTCATTAACGATAGTCAACATGGTTTTGTGAGAGGGAGGTCATGCCTCACTAACCTGGTGGTGTTTTTTGAAGAAGTGACCAAAATGGTTGACGAAGGAAGGGCCGTGGATGTTGTCTATATGGACTTTAGTAAAGCGTTTGACAAAGTCCCTCATGGTAGGCTAGTGAAAAAGGTTGGATCCCATGGGATAAAGGGGGAGGTGGCTAGATGGGTGGAGAACTGGCTTGGTCATAGAAGACAGAGGGTGGTAGTGGAAGGGTCTTTTTCCGGCTGGAGGCCTGTGACTAGTGGTGTTCCGCAGGGCTCTGTATTGGGACCTCTGCTGTTTGTGATTTATATAAATGATCTGGAAGAAGGAGTAACTGGGGTGATCAGTAAGTTTGCCGACGACACAAAACTGGCAGGACTTGCAGATAGTGAGGAACATTGTCAGAGGCTACAGAAGGATATAGATAGGCTGGAAATTTGGGCAAGGAAATGGCAGATGGAGTTCAATCCTGATAAATGCGAAGTGATGCATTTTGGTGGGAATAATGTAGGGAGGAGCTACACGATAAATGGAAGAACGATAAAGGGTGTAGATACGCAGAGGGACCTGGGTGTGCAAGTCCACAGATCTTTGAAGGTGACGTCACAGGTGGAGAAGGTGGTGAAGAAGGCATATGGCATGCTTGCCTTTATAGGACGGGGCATAGAGTATAAGAGTTGGGGTCTGATGTTGCAGATGTATAGAACGTTGGTTCGGCCGCATTTGGAATACTGCGTCCAGTTCTGGTCGCCACACTACCAGAAGGACGTGGAGGCTTTGGAGAGAGTACAGAGGAGGTTTACCAGGATGTTGCCTGGTATGGAGGGGCTTGGTTATGAGGAGAGATTGGGGAAACTGGGGTTGTTCTCCTTGGAAAGACGGAGGATGAGGGGAGACTTAATAGAGGTGTATAAAATTATGAAAGGCATAGATAGGGTGAACGGTGGGAAGCTTTTCCCCGGGTCGGTGGTGACGTTCACGAGGGGTCATAGGTTCAAGGTGAAGGGGGGGAGGTTTAACACAGATATCAGAAGGACATATTTCACACAGAGGGTCGTGGGGGCCTGGAATGTGTTGCCGGGCAAGGTGGTGGAGGCGGACACACTGGGAACGTTTAAGACTTATCTAGACAGCTATATGAACGGAGTGGGAATGGAGGGATACAAAAGAGTGGTCTAGTTTGGACCAGGGAGCGGCGCGGGCTAATTGTTCCTTGTTTCTCGTTTCAAGGCTTCATTCTATGATCATCTTGCTGGTGCCAGTACAGAGCGAGACTGCGGATAGTTGGGAACCTGTCTCGGGGGCAGGGAATTCATATGGTGTTCGTGGAAGTGGAAATGACTAGGGTTGGGAAGCATTTTCCGATCAGGGCCATTGTGATCTCCTGGACTCGTTTCGATCGCCTCAGGGAGTCGGAGAGGAATTTCCCAGATTTTTTTTCCCCATATTGGCCCTGGGGTTTTCACTCTGGGTTTTCGCCTCTCCCTGGAGATCACATGGTCTGGAATGGGGGGGTGGGGGTGAGTTAATAGGTTGTGATGAACAAAGCATCGTAGCTGTGAGGGACAGCTCGGTGGATAGGATATTGGTATGTAGATAGGCTGGAAAATTGGGCGGGGATCCTGGATTCAGGATTCAATCCTGGACCGGGGAGCGGCGCGGGCTTGGAGGGCCGAAGGGCCTGTTCCTGTGCTGTATTGTTCTTTGTTCTTTGTTTGTTCTTTGTTTATGTAACAAAACAAAAACATTCTTCATCTGTACACAATAGATACATTTAATAACTGTTTGCCATTCCCAATAGCCTCTTTTTTTAAGTTGTGAAATTTTAACCTGGAATTCTTTCCCAGCTCCTAACATTTACCAAAGCCTCTGCTCTACAATGTTAGAATGATCATTTATTCGGGGAAGTAATGCGCACTGCAGCAGCAAAAGGAATATTGTTGCATTAATAATGATATTCGTTAGAAAGGACCAATGCTTTTAATTGGTGTATTTTTAATCCTTTTGGTTTTTCTGACAAGCTATTGCGAACATTATTGAATGGGAGATAGAGTTGTTTCATAGAACTTTGTGTCAACAAAAAATCCACGCAGACTGACGTAAAAACAGAAAGTGTTGGAAAAACTGAGGAGGACAGGTAGAATCCGTGGACAGCTAATAGGCAGAATTCTCTATTTCATATACCCCAAGTGTGGTGGCGGGCTGTTCAGTTTGCACCGTTCCTGCTGGCCGGAATGATGTGAACTCACATCCGTGCTTGGAGCCTCATTAATTATGCAGGAGTGAGTATCTATCTGAATCACCTGGAGTTGATTTGTCTACCCACCATCAGCTGCGGGTTCATAGGTCCTGGCACCATATTTAAACGCCAATCCAACACAGTCATATCACTCTCTCCAGCACACTGTGGGGCGGCACGGTGGCGCAGTGGTTAGCACTGCTGCCTCACAGCGCCAGGGACCCGGGTTCGACTCTCGGCTTGGGACACTGTCTGTGCGGAGTCTGCACATTCTCCCCGTGTCTGCGTGGGTTTCCTCTGGGTGCTCTGGTTTCCTCCCACAGTCCAAAAGACATACTGGTTAGGTGCATTGGCAAAGATAAATTCTCCCTCCATGTACCCGAACAGGCGCTGGAGTGTGGTGTCTCAGGGATTTTCACACTAACTTCATTGCTGTGTTAATGTAAGCTTACTTGTGACACTAATAAATAAACCAAACTAAACCTGTCGCCAAGAGACTGTTCAAGATGGCATCCAGCCAGAAGCAAAAGGCTACCTCCCTCAAGAAGAAGACAGCTTCCCGCTTCAGCCACCAGGCCCTGGATTGGAGGAGTCTGGGTGCAGAAGCATACCCACGGGATGGCTCCAGTAAACACCTGAACATCACCTCCCTGACTTGAGAGGCCATCATCCAGGAGGTCAGCAAGGCTGGCAACTACACCAGAAGCTTAACACAGTGCAGGAAGGGACAAATGATCATCCACTCTGCCAGTTTAAATCATCCTTCAACCCCCTCCAATATCAAACTCTCATCATGGCATCGTGCACTCAAATGGCTAATCTCTTCATGGATCTTACGCATCCATTAGCGGGGAACACCCATACTCCCACTGATACTTTCCCATCACCACTATCCCATTTGTCATGTTGTTCACACTCCATCCTGTGGCCCTTCAGCGGAGAGCTCCCCACACACACAGGAGACATCCATTCCAACCAACCTCGGGCATGTCAACACTTTGAGCAAATTCAAGGAGGCTGCAATCAGGCTTGCTGGGAACAGGGATCCCTCCTGTGGGGAAGGGGAGATTGGGCTCTGGGTAAGATGCACTTTTGGAGATTCGGTGCAGACTCGATGGGCCAAATGGCCTCCTACTGCACTGTAGGGATTCTATGGTTGGCAGATTGAGCGTTTTAGCTGGTCACTGGTGAGCAAAGCTCAGATCAAATCCTAGTGAGTCATGAGGTCAGAAGGCACAAATGTGGATTCAGGAATTGTTCTTTCAGCGATGGTTCAGCTATCCCCTGGGATGACAGGAATTGGCTTGGAGAGTTACAGGAGATATTTCCAAATGACCTCACTTAACTCCTTCTGGAACCTGACAGCAATTAAAGTATCACTGGCATGTCCCCCACATCGCCCTCTTTCATGGCAGCAGCACACGTACTCTCCCTCATCAGGCCCTGGGCTTCCTGCACCTCCTCACCTTCAACTTCCAATGAGCCTTCATCCTCCTACAGTTCCCCCTCTGGCTGGGCCTCACTTCTCTGCAAACTAAGAACATGCAGGGGGAAGCCCTATCTGCTGTGTATTCCAGAGAGCCACCTGAGCACTCCAGGCATCTGTACTGCACCTTCAGAAGCCCTATGGTCTGCTGTATAGGGAGCGCGTGGAGCTGTGGGCAGCATTTCACCTCTCCTTGGCTCGAGGTTGAGGGCAACGCACCAATGTCATCAGCCAGTGTTAACCCCCCCAGAAACCACCCCTGCAGATGTTCTGACCCCATGGAACCTCAGGCACCTGGGAGCGACTGAAGATGTATGCGTCATGTCAACCCCCAGGATAATATGCACACATGTGCAGGATGTGCTTGGGATGGTCACACATGATTTGCACGTTGATGGAATGGGAGCCCTTGTGGTTTATAAATATTAGGAGCTTCTACCAAGCAGCCAGTTTAGCCATAACTACACCCTGCACTCTTGGGAAGTCTGAGATGATGGAAAAGCTAGTAAATCGTTAAGCATGGCTATCTTCATCCAGAACAAATCTGACGCAATTAAGGGCATCAGTCACTTCTTTTATGCTGTGATGTTTTGTGGACTGAGAGATGCCACACTGGTTTCCTGCTGATCCTTGGAAAGACTCAGAGGCAAGGAAATTGAGCACTGCCATCTTCATGGGGAAAGCCTCCAACCCCACGTGGCATCAGGTCTTTCATGAAGAATGTGGTGTAAGTGATGCATGAGGTCTCTGACCAATCGCAGGCTTGTCCAGCACTGCCTCTCCCTCATTCATAAATAGGAGAATTTCTGACGATAAGCTGTGGCTGTGGCCAGTCGTTTCCACTGTTTGGGTCTCTCTTCCTCACCCTCCTGTTGATGCTCAGGTTCCCCTCAGCCATGTCCCCGGGTAGTGCCTCCTGCTGGAGCCTGCACGCGCTGACGTCTCTCCTACCTTCCCCTCCTTTGCCTCCTCCATTGAATGAGGACTCTCGCATTGAGTCCAGGATTTATTGCCATTTTGCCTTCTCTCGGAAAGTAAACAACGAAGATAACAATGGTTAAAGGGGCAGAAAGGAAAGCTGTGATTGAGAGACCTCTGGGAGATGTGCGGCTCCACAGTTTTGGGAGCCTTGATTGCATTGTGACTGATGCCACCTTACCCCTGAGACACTAGCTCACACATAGAGGTGAGCAACATTTCATTTCAGAGATGTGACAGCTGGAGTGCTCTGGGGAGGTGATAAGATGTGAATGAAATGAATTCTTGCCCTGGATCCTTCTTGGAAGTGTTGAGTTTCCTTTTCCAAACCGAGTCTCTGGGGTGAACATGACTGACGTGGAAAGTGGCCTGTATAGGTGATAAGATGTGAATGAAATGATACAGGCAAAGTCGCTCTGCACACCATCCTTTGAAGTGGCATATCAATGACCTTTCAGTTGTTCATGGCCAATAAGTGGTCAGTGATGAATGGGATTAATTGTCAACCTGTCCCTGCCCTTCATTGAGGGATGGGCGAAACGATCCAGCTGTGTCCCTTCACTTTCCAAGGCTGCATTCTGACCACATATTCGGCCGATGTTGAGACTTTGATGTGAGACTCCCTTACATTTGTTTTTGCACAATGCCATTGGTCTGGGACTTCAAGATGGTGCTGCTACCGAGTTCCACCCGTTGTCCATCACCGTCCCTCGCTTTGTGCCTCTGATTTACCTGCAACCTCATAATGCACAGGGAGTACAATCTCTCCATTATTCTCCAGCCTCCCGCAATAACACTGGATCCCAACATTATGTTGGTGACATTCTGGCTCTCCTCCACTAACCCATCACTTGTGAAACACCAATGTCCCAAATGGACCTCTGCCCACCCTATCTGGAGGCCAGATGTATGGGTAACATACAGAGGTGAATACCACCCCCCCCCCCCCCCCTCACCATTCCCTTGTATTATATCTTCCCTATCTACAGGCTGCATGTACCCCCTGTGACCTTCACTATTCCCTCTGCAGCCCAGTACAGAGCCCGTCAAGTCCAGGGTCATCGGCTGTAGCACAGCCCTGCACACCAAGCTGTACATTATGAAGCATATAACTCTTGCAGCTGGTGCTCACTGTGCTCTCAATGATTGCTCCCACTGCCTGGCCACTGCCCTTCAGCATTGTCTCCTTTCTCAGACTTTAGACTGGATATAGCCCCCGGATTGCCTGTAATCTCTTCCCATTTCACTGGAAGAATCTCTGAACCCTGTGACTCCTCTCTGCAAGCCCTACAACTAAAATGGGAACCTTGACATAGTTTCCCTTTCCAAAATGGGCCAAGGACAACGGTGACCCTCCCAAACCACAGAACCCCAGCTTCTGAATGCTGTTGTGAACCATCCCTAATGTGCCATGCGAATGAGCACCCCCTCCTCCCAGTGCCTCCCCCCCGCCCCACCGACATTCTGCAGTCCACCCTTCTAGTAAATGATGTGGGATCCCTTTGACCCCCCCAGTGTTTTGTGTATCTTTGTCGGGGTCCAGCTTCTCTCTCCCGATCTTCCCTCTGCCACTCCATTGTTCACCATCCTCCTCCACCTCCCTGTCCCTATGCCTTCCATCGCGCCCCCTTTCCCTCTCCCCTGCCCTTGCACAGCCCACTTCCCCATTGCCCCTTTGTGCTTGTCAACCCCACCCTCACCTCACACAAACTTCGGTCAGTTGAAGTGGAGAGTGCATGAGCCCCGCTGCACAGTGCTGTCCCTGCAGTCACAAAGCAGCAAACCCCTGCAGCCCATAACCCAGGACACAGCACCGGCCACAGTCGGTGCAAGAGTCCCACAGCACAGATCATAAAGGTAAGCTCGGCAAGGAACTGGAGGGCAGCAATAGGGCCTGGGTGGGATTGTGGATGGTGCAGATTCAATGAAAACAACCCGGGATCCTGATCTCGGAGCTTAGAGAGGAGCAACAGCCAGGGCAGCATGGTGGCACAGTGGTTAGCAGGGACCCAGGTTCGATTCCTGCCTTGGATCACTGTGTGGAGTTTGTACGTTCTCCCCCTATCTACGTGGGCTTCCTCCAGATGCTCCAGTTTCCTCTGACAGTCCAAAGATGTGCTGGTTAGGTGCGTTGGCCATGCTAAATTGCCCCTTAGTGTCAGGGGGACTAGCTAGGGTAAATGTATGGGGATGCAGCCTGGGTGGGATTGTAGTCGGTGCAGACTCGATGGGCCGAATGGCCTCCTTCTGCACTGTAGGGATTCTATGATTCTATGAGAAGAAGCACCCAGAGCTCGGAGCTCAGAAAGGAAGATGATATCCGTATTGAGTGACTGAAACCTGGCCAGCTCCCTCACCAGTGCGGGTAATACCTAGGTTTCAGTAGTGAGTCTGAACATCTCTGTACTGTATTCTCAGAAATCGTTATTAAGTTAACTCTTCTGAAGCAAGTCAAGTTGTACTAAATTTCGGTGTCTTTATTGTGTCTACGTGAGCCGATCAGGCTGGGTCTTGGTCAACACCGCATCGGGAGAATTGCAACGTGATTTTATTCCAGTGAGTTTCTGACTTTTTAGCTTCCGCTAGATTCTCTGTTCCTGTTCGCCGGGTGGGATTGGAGAATTCTACTCAATGTTTCAAGTTCAGTATGACTCTTCCTTGGAACTGCAGAATTCTGAAGAAGAGTGATATTGGACTCAAAATGTTAACTGTTTCTCTCCACGGATGCTGGTAGCTGAGCTTTTCCAGCACTTTCTGATTTTATTTCCTCCCTGCTGCTTACTGGTCTTCCCTCGACTGCTGAAAGGCGGAAGATGCTTATTTTGATTGAGGGGTGTTTTAATCACCAGTTTAATAAGCTCTGTGTGTGTGAACAGGTTATGATGCATGAACAGATCTGCAGGCGTGAGCGTATTGCTGAGGGATTTCTAACAAAGCTCTCATATTATCTTCCCTTGAACTTGTGAAGACCTGTTGTACACAATCTGTTGAGGGAAAATGATGAGATAATGAAACTGTGCATTCAATGCTCATGTTAATTATTGCTCCAACCTCCTCCAAGACGAGGGCTGAGATTTTCCAGAGGTGTCACAGCGGGACCCACCCCAGGGGGTGTGGTGGGTCAGCCAGATGCCCATTGAGTTTTAGCATGACCATATAAGCCTGGCAGTGCTCAGGGACAGAAAATCCCAGCCCAGGTTAACGCTCTCCCAATCTTGCCGCTTCTCCAGAGGCAGAGGGTGGGATTTTCCAGCCGCGCTTGCCCCAAGACCAAAGCCAGCCTCCCATCCATTGACTCTGTCTACGCTTCCCGCTGCCTCGGCAAAGTAGCCAGCATAATTAAGGACCCCACGCACACCGGACATTCTCTCTTCCACCTTCTTCCATCAGGAAAAAGATACAAAAGTCTGAGGTCATGTACCAACTGACTCAAGGACAGCTTCTTCCCTGCTGCCATCTCCCCAGACTTTTGAATGGACTTACCTTGCATTAAGTTGACCTTTCTCTACACCCTAGCTGTGACTGTCACACTACACTCTGCACCCTCTCCTTTCCTTCTCTATGTTTTGTCCGTACAGCGTGCAAGAAACAATACTTTTCACTCTATGTTTCTACATGTGACAATAATAAATCAAATCAAATCAAATTAAAGACCAGAAAATCCTGCCCAAAACAGACATTTACACGGTCCTGTCCCGCCCGCTACGATTCCCGTGGCAACCGGGATGGGAAAATTCCACCCTGAAGCTATGATTGGAGGAGCAGCAAGGGTGGGGGAGGGGGGAACCTGTGACTGGAGGAGCAATTATTCTGGCCATTCCCATTGTTTACCCTGCGGGAGGTCTTTCAGGGAGACTGATTGTGACAATATCCATGGATAAGCGGCAGAAACTAAAAGAACAGGAGGGCATTTCCACTGGCAACGAGGCCGGAGCAGGCCCAAGGAGACTGTCACTCAACCTCGAGCCAGGCCGGACCCAACTATCATCCACATCCGCAAACTCAGCCACTGCCAGGACACTGGAAATTCGCCTATAGCGATACTGAGCTATGTTGAGCGAGGTGAGTGAGTGCTGTGTTTCTGTGAATGGGCAGGAAGAAGGGAGCTGAGGCAGTAGAAAATAAATGGGACCGTCATCCCTTCTCTTCCCCTCTCTCTTTCCCTTCGATTTCTGCAGCGTGGGGATGGTCTTTCCATTCTATACAAAACAACTCGCTGAAATATGGACAACAAAACAAAAACAGAAAATGCTGGAAAATCTGTGGAGAGACGACAGAGCCATTTTATTTCAGCTTCCAGCATCCACAGTATTTAGCCTTTATCCACAAAAAACAAAACCTGAAAGGTTTTCCTGCATTCTGTATTGCAAGTGGATTGCACTGCGTTGGCTTCTTGACAGAATGTGGAGATGCCGGCGTTGGACTGGGGTAAACACAATAAGAAGTTTAACAACACCAGGTTAAAGTCCAACAGGTTTATTTGGTAGCAAAAGCCACACAAGCTTTCGGAGCTCTAAGCCCCTTCTTCAGGTGAGTGGGAATTCTGTTCACAAACAGAGCATATAAAGACACAGACTTAATTTACATGAATAATGGTTGGAATGCAAATACTTACAACTAATCAAGTCTTTAAGAAACAAAACAATGTGAGTGGAGAGAGCATCAAGACAGGCTAAAAAGATGTGTATTGTCTCCAGACAAGACAGCCAGTGAAACTCTGTGGGGGTTACAAATAGTGTGCCATGAACCCAATATCCCGGTTGAGGCCGTCCTTGTGTGTGCGGAACTTGGCTATCAGTTTCTGCTCAGCGACTCTGCGCCGTCGTGTGTCGCGAAGGCCGCCTTGGAGAACGCTTACCCAAATATCAGAGGCCGAATGCCCGTGACCGCTGAAGTGCTCCCCAACAGGAAGAGAACAGTCTTGCCTGGTGATTGTTGAGCGGTGTTCATTCATCCGTTGTCGCAGCGTCTGCATAGTTTCCCCAATGTACCATGCCTCGGGACATCCTTTCCTGCAGCGTATCAGGTAGACAACGTTGGCCGAGTTGCAAGAGTATGTACCGTGTACCTGGTGAATGGTGTTCTCACGTGAGATGATGGCATCTGTGTTGATAATCCGGCACGTCTTGCAGAGGTTGCTGTGGCAGGGTTGTGTGGTGTCATGGTCACTGTTCTCCTGAAGGCTGGGTAGTTTGCTGCGGACAATGGTCTGTTTGAGGTTGTGCGGTTGTTTGAAGGCAAGAAGTGGGGGTGTGGGGATGGCCTTGGCGAGATGTTCGTCTTCATCAATGACATGTTGAAGGCTCCTGAGGAGATTCTTGACAGAAGCCAGAGGGTGGTTGTAGAGAGTTGTGTTTCAAACTGGAGGCCTGTGACCAGTGGTGTGCCTCAGGGATCAGTGCTGGGTCCACTGTTATTTGGCATTTATATCAATGATTTGGATGAGAATATAGGAGGCGTGGTTAGTAAGTTTGCAGATGACACTAAGATTGGTGGCATAGTGGACAGTGAAGAAAGTTATCTCCAATTGCAACGGGATCTTGATCAATTGGGCCAGTGGGCTGACGAACGGCAGATGGAGTTTAATTTAGACAAATGCGAGGTGATGGATTTTGGTAGATCGAACCAGGGCAGGACTTACTCAGTTCATGGTAGGGCATTGGGGAGAGTTACAGAACAAAGAGATCTAGGGGTACATGTTCATAGCTCCTTGAAAGTGGAGTCACAGGTAGACAGAGTGGTGAAGAAGGCATTCGGCACGCTTGGTTTCATCGGTCAGAACATTGAATACAGGAGTTGGAATGTCTTGTTAAAGTTGTACAAAACATTGGTAAGGCCACACTTGGAATACTGTGTGCAATTCTGGTCACCCTATTATAGAAAGGATATTATTAAACTAGAAAGAGTGCAGAAAAGATTTACAAGGATGCTACTGGGACTTGATGGATTGAGTTATAAGGAAAGGCTGGATAGACCGGGACTTTTTTCTCTGGAGCATAGGAGACTGAGGGTGAACTTATAGAGGTCTATAAAATAATGAGGGGCACAGGTCAGCTAGATAGTCAATATCTTTTCCCAAAGGTAGGGGAGTCTAAAACTAGAGGGCATAGGTTTAAGGTGAGAGGGGAGAGATACAAAAGTGTCCAGAGGGGCAATTTTTTCACACAGAGGGTGGTGAGTGTCTGGAACAAGCTGCCAGAGGTAGTAGTAGAGGCGGGTACAATTCTGTCTTTTAAAAAGCATTTAGATAGTTACATGGGTACGATGAGTATAGAAGGATATGGGCCAAAGGTGGGCAATTGGGATTAGCTTAGGGGTTTCAAAAAAAAGGGCGGCATGGACAAGTTGGGCCAAAGGGTCTGTTTCCATGCTGTAAACCATGCTGACTCTATGACTCTAAGTATTGAATCTTTCCCCCAAATATGAATTTACTCTCACTGTGTACATAAGGTGCAATGTGCAGAACTCATAGAATCCCTACAGTGCAGAAGAGGTCATTCAGCCCATCGAGTCTGCACCAGTTCACTGATAGAGTCTCTTGCACAGTGGTTAGCACTGCTGCCTTACAGCGCCAGGGACCCAGGTTCAATTCCCACCTTGGGTCACTGTGTGCGGAGACTGCACGCCCTCCCAGTGTCTGTGTGGGTTTCCTCCATGTGTTCCGGTTTTCTCCCACAGTCCAAAAGATGTGCTGGTTAGATGCAGAGGCCATGCTAAATTCTCCCTCAGTGTGCTTGAACAGGCACCGGAGTGTGAAAACTAGCGGATTTTCACTGTAACTTAATTGCAATGTTAATGTAAGCCTACTTGTGATACTAATAAATAAACTTACCTAGGCCCTCTCCCCTATCCCTGTAATCCCACATTTTTTACCATGTCTAATCTACCTAACCTACCCATCAACGGACACTAAGGGGCAATTTAGCACGGCCAATCCACCTAACCTACATATCTTTGGACTGTGGGAGGAAAGCAGAGCACCTGGAGGAAACCCACGCAGACATGGGGAGAACGTGCAAACTCCGCACAGTCACCCAAGGCTGGAATCAAATCCGGGTCCCTGTCGCTGTGAGGCAGCAGTGCTAACCATTGTGCCACCGTGATGCCATGTCAACAAAGCAGTCATCTGCATCATGTTATAAATAAATAATGGAATATTTTTCTGTCAAATTAACAATTTTGCCGGATGCTCTGAAATTAAGACTTGTACCCTCTGATTTATTTAATAGTCACGTTGGAATCACCAGCAGGACACACGCAAACAGACACTGCATTATATCATTGCTGCTGCTAATATAAATGACCCATTGCTGCATATATAGATGATAATATTTCTAACCAGATGTCAACAATAGAAGTTATTATTTCACAGTCCTTTCTGTGATTTTATTCAGGTGAATCTTGAAATATCAAGCACAATTGAAAATGAGGGTTAAGGGGCAAGGAGGGGGTTAAGGAACCCAGAAACAGGATTCATGTCATCCTTGCTTGACTGAAAGAAGTGTTTGCAAAGCACTGCTGAGGGTTTTTTTGGCTTTTATGTGCACCTGACTACCAGAAGTATTGATTGAAATATTTTCTCTCACTATATTCTTCTTCTGGTGACAGAGATTAAGCAGAAACTGTGGAAAGTACTAACTGGCTGGACTTTACAAAGTTTGCTGTTGTGGCTGGGGAGATTTGAGGAGTTTTGTCAGCGTGAGAACAGCTTGGGAAATGATCTGCACTGCTGCTTAACATCACCAGCCTTACGTGGGAACAACAAGAAGTTTGGCACCAAGCAAATAAAAGCCGTCAGTTCTCAGGAGGCAACCATCCTGAGTGGCATTTGAGCATGTTGACACCTTGCAAGCCCAACTCATGTTGTGTCATGTGAGCTACATGAAGGAAGATGATGGACCTCCTGATGAAAGGAGGTGGACCTTCTAGGAGCTCCTGCATTATTAGTCCCATGACAACACCAAGCAATTGCTTCCCCTTCTGCAAAGGCATAAAAAGGAAGAGAGAGTAGCTGGAGTAAATGTTTGTCCTTTAGATGCAGAGACAGGAGAAATAAATTTAAAGTTTATTTATTAGTGACACAAGTAGGCTTACATTAACATTGCAATGAAGTTACTGTGAAAATCCTCTAGTTGCCACACTCCGGCATCTGTACGGGTACACTGAGGGAGAATTTAACATGGCCAATTCACCTAACCAACATGTCTTTCAGACTGTGGGAGGAAACTGGAGCACCCGGGGAAAACCCACGCAGACACGGGGAAAATGTGCAGACTCCGCACAGACAGTGACCCAAGCCGGGAATTGAGCCCGGGTCCCTGGCACTGTAAGGCAACAATGTGCCACCGTGAATTAGCATGGGGAATGAAGAAATGGCAGGGGCATTGAACAAATATTTTGTGCCTGTCTTCACAGTGGAATACAGGAATGGCGTACTAGAAATAGAGGACAAACAAGGGGCTAAAAAGATTGAGAAAATTAACATCAGCAGAGACAAAGTTCTGGAGTGTTTAGAACACAACTCCTCCACCTTTGTTAAAATGCCAGAGGTACGTGAAGCTTAAAGATACTCTCTCAGTAACAACCCTGAAATTAGCCAATCAGACATAACGGTCCCATATTGCATTAAAAAATCTGTTTCTTTAATAATGAGTCAAGCGAATAATGAGTCCTCAACCACTCAAGAGACTATTACAAATCACATCACCAATATAACATAATACGATTGCAATTTGTATGATAGAAAAGTAAAACGATGTGATCCATTTGCATTTCTTGACAAACGGAGAGTAGCAAATATTGGTGTAAGTTCCTACAATCATTTATATAGCACCTTTCATGATCGTAGGACATCCCAAAGCAGCTGATGACCTATTCTTGAAGTGTAGTCACGTTCGGTGAAACTGACAGTTCTGATTTTTTTTTAAAGCCAGTCAACCATCGGGCTGTCCGAAGGTCTCTCCCACTCTCACCTCCGTCGGGTTATTTTTGAAAGAAAAAAACCATGACCTGTCATTTAAACAGACAGCTGCTGAGAGTGGGAACTGACAGCAGAGCAGTGATTGGAGGAGCAGTCGGCATGGAAAAGGCACAGCTGCTCCTCCAATCACAGGGTCTGTCTCTCCCACATTGGACACGCGAACGCTCTTCCTTTTGTTCTGTTATTTCTTGTCATTTGCTTGTCAGGCTGGTTTGCCAGTGCCTCTGCGAGCTGCTGTCTATTCTTGTTTCCTGCGTGTAGATTGATGTGTAAAGGTTGTCTAACAATGCCCTTCATTTCATAAAAGAGAAAGAAATGAACAGGTTATAATGTGTGAGCAGATCTGTCGGTATGAACGTACTAATGAGGGCTTTCTCTTGAAGTGTTAATGTTATCTTCCCTTTCGATTGGTCAGGCCCTTTGAATGTAATCTATTGAGAAAGCCAATGAGACAAGACAAGAATGTACATTGAAGGGTGGCACGGTGGCACAGTTGTTAGCACTGCTGCCTCACAGCGCCAGGGACCCGGGTTCGATTCTGGCCTTGGGTCATTGTCTGTGCGGAGTCTGCACATTCTCCCCGTGTCTGCGTGAGTTTCCTCCGGTTTCCTCCCACAGTCTAAAGATGTGCAGGTTAGGTTGATTGGCCATGCTAAATTGCCCCTTGGTGTCAGGGGGTTAGTAGGGTAAATAAGTAGGGTTATGGGGATAGGGTTTGGGTGCGATTGTGGTCGGTGCAGACTCGATGGCCTCCTTCTGCACTGTTGGGATTCTATGATTGAGTGCTCAAGTTAGTCATTGCCCGAGCTCCACCAATCACAGGTTCCCTCCCCTCTGCTCTCACCGCTCCTCCAGAACGGAATCTGTGATTGGAGGAGCAACAAGGGTGGGATAGAGGGAACCTGTGATTGGAGGAGCTGGAGCAGTTAGTCAGGCCATTCCCCCTAGCTACCCTGCAGGAATCTTTCAGCTGCACTGAACGATTTGTGATGACACCTTCCGGGAGGCCAAGGAGCAGAAACAGAAACAGGAGGGTGTCTCCCGTGGTAGCAAGGCCAGAGCAGTTCTTTTGATTTGATTTATTATTGTCACACGTATTGGGATACAGTGAAAAGTATTGTTTCTTGCATGCTATATAGACAAAACATACCATTCATAGAGTACATAGGGGAGAGGAAAGGAGAGGGTGCAGAATGTGGTGTTACAGTCACAGTGAAATAGAGTATTGTTAGGGAGGTTATAAGAGTTAGAGTTTTAAAAGCACAGAATGAGAGTAAAAGGTAGAATTAGAGGGCACGCTGGGGACAGCACACAAGAGGTTGCCTCATTCCAGCGCCATCTTGAACTAGGCCTGGGGGAGCTGTCACTCAGTCTCACACCAGGCTGGACCCGACTGTTCCTGCAGCATGAGCCACTCCCAGAGAAATGGAACTTTCTGGTGATAGTGGGATGTGAGTAGGGAGATTAGGCAGCAGTAAATGAAAGAGACTGTGCCTTCTCTTCCACTCCTCCCTCCCTCACTCACTTTTCCCCTTCTGGAACTTTCCAGTGACGAAATGATGCAAGCTGCAGCATGGAGACTGTCTTTCTTTCCTATACAGGACAGTTAGCTGAATATATATAAAACACAAGCTACAAGGTTTTCTTACAATCTGTGTTGCAAGTACTGAATCCTTCCCCCAATATGGGCGGCGTGGTGGCACAGTGGTTAGCACTGCTGCCTCACAGCTTCGATTCCCAGCTTGGGTCATTGTCTGTGTGGAGTTTGTAGGTTCTCCTCGCGTCTGCATGGGTTTCCTCCGGGTGCTCCGGTTTCCTCCCACAGTCCAAAGATGTGCGGGTTAGGTGCATTGGCCGTGCTAAATTGACCCTTAGTGTCCCGGGATGCGTAGGTTAGAGGGATTAGCGGGGTGAATAGATGGGGTTACGGAAATAGGGCCTGGGTGGGATTGTTGTCGGTGTGGACTCAACGGGCCGAATGGCCTCCTTCTGCACTGTAGGGATTCTATGTTTTCTAATATGAATTGACTGTCATGGTGTCCACGTGGTACACTGTGCTAAACATGTTGATAAAGGCTGAGGCAATCACTGAAATCAGTGTTATGGTCTACACAGCGTTAGAAATAACTAATGGGAGATACTTTCCTGTCAAGTTAATGATTTTGCACACTGCCGTTAAAATAAAATTTGTACTCTCTGGCTTATTTAATAGTCGCAGTGGGATCACCTATAGGGCGCACACAAACCACACTGCATTATATTGTTGCTGCTCTTAACATTAATGACCCATGCTGCTTATATATTGGACAGTGTTTGCAAGCAGATGCCAACCATGGGTGTTATCATTTTCTCCTGATTGTTCCGTGAATTGATAGATGAATCTTGAAAGGTGAAAGAAATGAGATGCATGATTGAGGGAGATGGTTAAAGGAGTGGGAGTAAAGGGCCTGGAAACAGGAGAAGAAGCATCTGGGGAATGATTTATTTTCCTGTCCTTGTTGGTTGCCACTGAAACTCCCCCGCCCCCAATCCCCTGCCCTTGCCTCTGACTGCCTTTCCCCTCCGCGACCCCCATCCTATCTGACTTATCTGTGCCCAGGGATCCAGCACTGATCCTCAGGCTGAGACTTTAAGCCTTACTGGCAGCAGCCACCGCTCCGGGTGGTGTTAGTGGCAATGGAGAAGTGACGGCCTCTTAATAGCCAATAGCTTTTAGGAAGGCTTTATTGTGTGGCAGCCCCTACGTTGGCCAGTTAAATCTCCGTGAGCACTTACATAGCGTTTGGCCTCCCCCACAGATGCGACCCAATGTTCCCACCAGCTCTCCAATCGATGGGCAGTATCCCTGTAACTAGCATTAAATCCTGGCCTATGTCTTTGTAATGGCGGTTAGATGTAAACCACTTATTTTGATTTGTATCACTAGTTCATCTAGTTTGCACATTTAAATAATTTAAATATATTCTTTGCATGAACCTTACTTACTGAAGCACTATTTACAATAGACACTCTGACATTTCCTGCCCCACTTTGCATATCTTTACCCAAATCACTACATTGCTCTATTTTTTTGTATTCATTCATGGGACTTGGGCATCGCTGAGCAACTATTGCCCATCCCCAGTTGCCCTTGTTCAGAGGACAGTTGAGAGTCAACCACATTGTGTCAACTTCTCCCTTCAGATTTCTAAATCTCCCTCATCCGACCCCACTCTCACCCTCTTTTAGCTCAATGCCTCATCCACAGCCCTAGTTACGTCATTTGCCAGGACACTGATCCCAGGCCAGTTATAATGGAGCAGATCCCACGCTACAACTCCCCTTTTACCGAAAACTGGTCTACTCATGACTTGAAACCCCTTCTTCCAACAACGCTTGTTGAACTGTGCATTCAATTTCCAATATTTCGAGTCAGGACGTTGGAGGGGAGCTTGGGAGGTCCTTCTAGGTGCTACAAGGCTGTGGGTTTGGGAAGTACTGTTAAAGCAGCCCTGTAAATTGCTTTGTCACATTTGTAGATAGTAAACACTGCAGGCACATTACATCAGAGGTGTAGAGAATGAATGTTTAAGGTGATGAATGGTATGTTGAAAATATTCCAAATATATTTTAAAAATCAGTAGAACATATTTGATAAAAGCAAAATATCGCAGATGCTGGAATCTGAAACAAAAACAGAAAATGCTGGAAAATCTCAGCGGGTCTGACAGCATCTGTGGAGAGAGAATAGAGCCAACGTTTCGAGTCTGGATGGCCCTTCATTAGAGGACGAAGGGTTATCCAGACTCGAAACGTTGGCTCTATTCTCTCTCCACAGAACATATTTGATGTTTGATAAAAAAAAGTATTCAATGAATTTGTGGATTGGTCAGGTCATGAGCAAGAAAAGGTAATGTTAATGTTTTAATTGTGACCCTTGGCCAGGGCTAGACGTGTCACATTCTGGGCAGTTCAAGGTTTGGGTTGTTTGTGTCATAAGTTTCATTGCTTTAAAATGCCCTGCAGCTGTCTAAGACACCACCCAGAATCTGGATGGCAGTGAGGGATTTCTGAGGATTAATTCTAGTATTTGGATGTTTCAGGACAGTAAGGGTTAATGTGGGACTGGAGAAATAGTACCGTCCACATTATGATGCAGAGTGTCACATGAGAGTGTAGTGGTGAGCCTGGTAGGAGTTGGCATGAAGGTGGCATCGAGTAAGGACTGTATCCTGTATATATTTATTTGTTATTAATAACCAATTATTTATCAACCCTTCAAACCTCTAGACTGCTTCATGAGATAACACATGCAGCACAGTGGCACAGTGATGAGCACTGCTGCTTCACAGCGCCAGGGACCTAGGTTCAATTCCAGCCTTGCGTGACTGTACGAAGTTTGCATGTTCTCCCCGTGTGTGCGTTAGTTTCCCCCGGGTGTTCAGTTTTCCTCCCACAGTCCAAAGATGTGTATGTCAGGTGGATTGGCCATGCTAAATTGCCCCTTAGTGTCCCAAGAACTGTAGGGTAGCGGGATTAACGGAATAAATGCGTGGGGTTATGGGTACAAGGAAGGGGTGGGCTTCGGTAAGATGGAGATTCAATGTAGCCCTGATGGGCTGAATGGCCTCCTTCTATGGTATTCTATGATTCTATGAATATACAACCTTACAACATTATCCTGCAGCTTTCATTCATTCTCATTATTTCAAAAACAGTAAGAAGTCTCACAACACCAAGTTAAAGTCCAATAGGTTTATTTGGAATCACGAGCTTTTGGAGCGCTGCTCCTTCATCAGGTGAGTTGGGAGGTGGATTCACAAACACGGCAAAGACACAATTGCAAGATAATTACAGATTGGAATGTGAAGAATGGTTGGAATGTGAGTTTTTACAGGTACAAACAGTGTGAGTGGAGAGAGGGATAATCACAGGTTAAAGAGGTGTGACTTGTCTCAAGCCAGGACAGTTAGTAGGATTTTGCAAACCCAGGCAGTATGGTGGGGGTTAAATGTAGTGCCATGAACCCAAGATCCCGGTTGAGGCCGTCCTCATGCGTGCGGAACTTGGCTATCAGTTTCTGCTCGGCGATTCTGTGTTGTCATGCGTCTTGAAGGCCGCCTTGGAGAACGCTTACCCGAAGATCGGAGGCTGAATGCACCTTGACTGCTGAAGTGTTCCCCGGCAGGAAAAGAACACTTTTGCCTGGCAATTGTTGTGCAGTGTCCATTCATCTGTTGCCACAGCATTTGCATGGTCTCGCCAATGTACCACGCCTCGGGACATCCTTTCCTGCAGCGTATCAGGTAGACAACGTTAGCTGAGTTGCATGAGTATGTATCGTGTACCTGGTGGATGGTGTTCTCACGTGTGATGGTGGTATCCATGTCGATGATCCGGCATGTCTTGCAGAGGTTGCCGTGACAGGGTTGTATGGTGTCATGGTCGCTGTTCTCCTGAAGGCTGAGTAGTTTGCTGCGAACAATGGTCTGTTTGAGATTGTGCGGTTGTTTGAAGGCAAGAAGTGGGGGCGTGGGGATGGCTTTGGCGAGATGTTCGTCTTCATCGATGACATGTTGAGGCTCCGAAGAAGATGTCATAGTTTCTCCGCTCCGGGGAAGTACTGGGCGACAAAGGGTACTCTGTCGGTCGTGTCCATGTTTGTCTTCTGAGGAGGTCGGTGCGGTTTTTCGCTGTGGCGCGTCAGAACTATCGATCAATGAGTTGAGCACCATATCCTGTTCTTACGAGGGCGTCTTTCAGCATCTGTAGGTGTCTGTTGCATTCCTCCTCATCACCCAGTCCAACACTGGCATCTCCACATCATTTCAAATTCTGTGAAACACTCAGCAAGTCAGGAAGCATCTGTGGAGAGAAGCAAATTGCATTTGTAGAGCAATTTGAACAGAAGTAAACATCCCAATGCACTTCACAATAAAGAGCAAAATAAACTCCACTGATATGCTTTATTAAGGCATTCATAGTGATGCTGAAAAGATATTGCTTCTGTAATTGGTATTAAATGTTTAATTTGATTAACATCAATTATTGATCACAACAGCATTTTCATTTAAAGTATTTTTTGTTTGTAAGCGGAATGCTTCCACTCTTTCTCCATATTCCCTGGTGAAATTAAGTACACTCAGCCTCCTTCTGCACTGTAGGATTTCTATGATTGTCAATTTAACTTACGTAATGCCTTTCAAAAGAGCAAAATGTCCCAAAGTATTCACTGTGACAGACCAGCAACTTATATTTATATAGTGCCTTTAACATTATAAACTGTCCCAAGGCTCTTTGTTATAAAACAAAATATGACATTGAGCCAAGTAAGGAGATGGTAGGTCAGATCCGAGAGTCTGGATGTATTTTAACTGAACGCTGATGGATATCACAAAATACTGGTGGAAATAAAAGAACAGAATTTTTTCTGAATTGAATGTATTTTTGAGTTAAGTGGATATTCAATGCATTTCTGATAGTCAATAAAAGTTCAGATGAAAACTGTAAAGTCTCAGGATGCAGTGATGAGATGGAACATCATGAATAGCAGCTTATCAGTGGAATTAGGTGGGTCTCTCCTCCTGATCTGTCCAGCGGTGGAGACTCAGCTTCTTTTCACCAGGAACCAGAAAATTGGAAGAGTTGCCAAATGTGTGTGTGTGTGTGTGTGAGTGTGTGTGTGCGATTATGTGTGTGTGCGATTATGTATGTGTGTGTGATTAAGTATGTGTGTGTGATTAAGTATGTGTGTGTGCGTGTGTATGTGATTATGTATATGTGTGTGATTATGTATGTGTGTGTGATTATGTGTGTGCGTATGTATCTGTATATGTGTATGTGTGTGTATAAATATATATGTGTGTGTAAGTATATGTGCATGATTATGTATGTGTATGTATCTGTATGTTTGTGTCTG
Source organism: Mustelus asterias (assembly GCF_964213995.1). Lineage (NCBI taxonomy): Eukaryota > Metazoa > Chordata > Chondrichthyes > Carcharhiniformes > Triakidae > Mustelus > Mustelus asterias. Next base: position 5,265,281 of record NC_135826.1, on the reverse strand, counting down.
TGTATGTATCTGTATGTTTATGGCTGTGTATGTATCTGTATGTTTGTGTCTGTGTATGTATGTGTATTTATATGTGTGTGTCTGTCTCTGTGTGTCTGTATGTGTGTGATTATGTATGTATTTGTGTGTATGCATATGTGTGTATATATATATATATATATATATCTATATATGTGTGTGTGTGTGTGAGAGTGAGTGTGAGAGTGTGTGTGTGAGAGTGTGTGTGTGAATGTGAGTGTGAGTGTGAGCTCATGGCTGGGGGCTAGTACCTGTCAGGCACACATTGTGCTCCTCTCAAAGCAGTTTGTCTGCATTGCACCCCAGCTGACACTCAGCACTCACCTGAGGCTCCAGGTGGCTATTTGCACGCAACAGTGGCCACACCTGGGAAAACCGCCTCAGGGTAGCCAAAGCCTTCGGTGAGACAGGGCTTGTCCACCTGAGAGTGTGAAATCTGTTCCTGGTGGACTGTGCTGAGGAAAATATTAGCAGGTTCAACGGGCCAGATGCAGAATCAGCAACATGTTGTGGAACACGAAGAGCAGGACAAGGCACTGACAATACCCTGGGCATCCACTGTGCCCTGTTCTATCTCCAGCCGTCTAGACTCTCTGTCCTGGTCATCCACTACACCCTGTTCTACCTTCAGTCACCTAAATTCTCTGTCCTGGTCATCCACCTATGCCTTGTTCTACCTCCAGCCATCTAGACTCCGTCCTGGTCATCCATTGTGCCCTGTTCTATCCCCAGATGTCTAGATTCTGTCCTGGTCATCCATTGTGTCCTGCTCTACCTCCAGACACAAGCCCCTAAAATACTTGCAGCCGGTCCCCACAACACAGGGAGTGGAGTGAAAATGGTCATGTGTTACTGATCTCATTGCGGATTGACCATATCCATGTTTCAAGATGGCGCTGGACTGTGGTGACTCTTTGCGAGCTATGTATGGAATGATTTGTATGGATAACACCCAAAACAATACTTTTCACTGTATCTCGGTATATGTGACAATGATAAACCAAATCAAACCAAATTAAAATGCTGTCTGGACTCTGTCCTGCCACTGGATACAGGTGGACATGTTGAGAGTGAGGCTGACAGTGCACAACTCTCCCTCACTTACATCTCATTCATGCCCAAGTCATCTTCATAAACTTGTCATCCAAAACACAAGTCCTGTGGCGGTGGATGAGTGACGGAGCAGCCGGTGTGATTCACTGGGTGCCGTGGTCACAGACTATAGGGTGGTCTTTCACTGAACCGAAACAGCGGTGAAGCCCGACAGCCGCATGAGTGACTGAGCAGTTCTTGTCAGGACCACACTGCTCACCTCCATTGTCTGAAGGGGGGACTGGAAAAGGTGCCCCAAACGTTGCCTGCTTCACCAAAACCTGACCAGCTCCCCGTGGCTGGCAGGCACGACATTAGTGGTAGTTATATCAAGAAGAGAATGAAAGCAAATGTGACACATCTCATCTTTGGTGGGTGGAATGTGCTCACTCTCATGGACAAAGCCCAAACTGATAGACCAGAACAGAGAACTGCTCAGTGGGCAGTGAGTTAGCCGAATACAGACATTGCCGCAGTCGGCAAAATAAGCCTGGCAGAGAAAGGTCAGTTCAGGGAAAAAGGGGCAGGATACACTTTCTTCTGGAGTGGTTGAGCCAAACAGGACCGGTACGAGGCTTCATAGTCAGAAATGAACTGGTGAACAAGCTGGCCAACCTTCCAAAGGGTCTAAACGACTGCCTCATGTCACCCAAGATCCCACTGGCAGGCAAGAAGCAAGTTATCATCATAACGCCACACGCACCCGCAAAGTGACCAATCCTGAAATCATCTCGGAGAAATTCGATGAAGATTTCCGCTCACTGTCTGTGGTGACATCAAAGTCAAACAAGTTGATCATACTTGATGACTTTAACGCCAAAGTCGGCACAGATTACCAAACCTGGAGAGGTGTTGTCAGCAAAAACAGATTGGGAAAGGCAACAGCAATGGTCATCTGCTCCTGCAATGTTGTGCTGACCATGAGCTTCTTCTCGCAGCTCCCAAACCAAAATAAGACGTCCTGGAAGTACCCTCACTCTGAGCACTGGCACCTCATCGACTACCTCATTGTCGGCGAATGACAGACAGGATGTAAGGGTGACTAAGGTGTTGCATTGGCTGCCGGGATGACCACAGACTTATCTGAAATGTCTCTGAATGTTGAGCCAAAGCGACACCCTCCAGGGAAGGAGATCCCCAAGTTCCTGAAAATCTCAAGGCTGAAGATCGACTACATCCAGCAGCAGCTCAGTGATGATCTGGAGAAGAGGCTAAATGACCTTCTGACCCTCTGAGACAGCATTGAGGGAATGTGGACTTTCCTATGGGATACTGTGTACACCACAGCTTTGAGATACTCAGTCCCATCGAGCGCAAACACCAGGACTGGTTTGATGACAATGATGCTGAGATTGAGCACCTCCTTGAAGAAAAATACAAATTACACAGAGGGCACCTAAATGACAGCCAAAAAAAACTGTTTATAACAACGTCCTCAGCACTGCCCAACACAGACTCCACGAGTTGCTGGACAAGCGACTGAGTCAAGATGTGGATGAAATACAAGCCGATGCTGACAAAACTGACATGACGCATTTCTACAAATCTGTTAGGATGGTCTATGGTCCTCAAGCAACCAACTCCTCTCAGCTACTCAGTGCTGCTGGGACCAAGCTGCTCACGGAAAGACCTCAGATCCTGGAGAGATGAGCCGAGAATTTCAATAAAATCCTCAACAGTTCATCCCACATCAGTAACAAAGCTGCAAATAGGCTGCCCCATGTCAACACCAACCCTGCCCCATGTCAACACCAACCCTGCCCCATGTCAACACCAACCCTGCCCCAAGTCAACACCAACCCTGCTCCATGTCAACACCAACCCTGCTCCATGACAACACCAACCCTGCCCCATGTCAACACCAACCCTGCCCCAAGTCAACACCAACCCTGCTCCATGTCAACACCAACCCTGCTCCATGTCAACACCAACCCTGCCCCATGTCAACACCAACCCTGCTCCATGTCAACACCAACCCTGCCCCAAGTCAACACCAACCCTGCTCCATGTCAACACCAGTCCTGGCCCAAGTCAACACCAACCCTGCCCCAAGTCAACACCAACCCTGCCCCAAGTCAACACCAACCCTGCCCAAGGTCAGCACCAACCCTGCCCCATGTCAACACCAACCCTGCCCCAGGTCAACACCAACCCTGCCCCATGTCAACACCAACCCGGCCCCATGTCAACACCACCCTGCCCCATGTCCACACCAACCCTGCCCCAGGTCAACATCAACCCTGCCCCAGGTCAACACCAACCCTGCCCCAGGTCAACACCAACCCTGCCCCATGTCCACATCAACCCTGCCCCAGGTCAACATCAACCCTGCCCCATGTCAACACCAACCCTGCCCCAGGTCAGCACCAGCCCCACCACATGTCCACACCAACCCTGCCCCATGTCAACACCAACCCTGCCCCATGTCCACACCAACCCTGCCCCAGGTCAACACCAAAACTGCCCCATGTCCACACCAACCCTGCCCCAGGTCAACACCAACGCTGCCCCATGTCCACACCAACCCTGCCCCAGGTCAACACCAACCCTGCCCCAGGTCAACACCAACCTTGCCCCATGTCCACACCATCCCTGCCCCATGTCAACACCAACCCTGCCCCAGGTTAACACCAATGCTGCCCCAGGTCAACACCAACGCTGCCCCAGGTCAACACTAACCTTGCCCCATGTCAGAACCAGTCCTGCCCCATTCCACACCAACCCTGCCCCATGTCCACAACAACCCTGCCCCAGGTCAACACCAACCCTGCCCCATGTCAACACCAACCCTGCCCCATGTCCACACAATCGCTGCCCCATGTCCACACCAACCCTGCCCCATGTCCACACCAACCCTGCCCCATGTCAACACCAATGCTGCCCCAGGTCAACACCAACGCTGCCCCAGGTCAACACCAACCCTGCCCCATGTCAACACCAACTCTGCGACATGTCCACACCAACCCTGCCCCATTCCCACACCAACCGTGTCCCATGTCCACAACACCCCTGCCCCATGTCAACACCAACCCTGCCCCATGTCAACACCAACCCTGCCCCAAGTCAACACTAACCCTGCCCCAAGTCAACACCAACCCTGCCCCAAGTCAACACCAACCCTGCCCAAGGTCGACACCAACCCTGCCCCAGGTCAGCACCAGCCCCACCACATGTCCACACCAACTCTGCCCCATGTCAACACCAACCCTGCCCCATGTCCACACCAACCCTGCCCCAGGTCAACACCAAAACTGCCCCATGTCCACACCAACCCTGCCCCAGGTCAACACCAACCCTGCCCCAGGTCAGCACCATCCCTGCCCCATGTCAACACCAACCCTGCCCCAGGTTAACACCAATGCTGCCCCAGGTCAACACCAACGCTGCCCCAGGTCAACACCAACCCTGCCCCATGTCAGAACCAGTCCTGCCCCATTCCACACCAACCCTGCCCCATGTCCACAACAACCCTGCCCCAGGTCAACACCAACCCTGCCCCATGTCCACACAATCGCTGCCCCATGTCCACACCAACCCTGCCCCATGTCCACACCAACCCTGCCCCATGTCAACATCAACACTGCCCCAGGTCAACACCAACCCTGCCCCATGTCCACACCAACCCTGCCCCATGTCCACACCAACCCTGCCCCATGTCAACACCAACCCTGCCCCGTGTCAACACCAACCCTGCCCCATGTCAACACCAACCTTGCCCCATGTCAACACCAACCCTGCCCCATGTCACACCAACTCTGCCCCATGTCAACACCAACCTTGCCCCATGTCAACACCAACCCTGCCCCATGTCAACACCAACCCTGCCCCATGTCACACCAACCCTGCCCCATGTCAACACCGACCCTGCCCCATGTCAACATCAACCTTGCCCCATGTCAACACCAACCCTGCCCCATGTCAACACCAACTCTGACCCATGTCCACACTAACCCTGCCCCATGTTCACACGAACCCTGCCCCATGTCAAAACCAGTCCTGCCCCATTCCACACCAACTCTGCCCTATGTCCACACCAACCCTGCCGCAGGTCAACACCAACCCTGCCCCATGTCAACACCAACCCTGCCCCATGTCAACACCAACCCTGCCCCATGTCAAAACCAGTCCTGCGCCAGGTCAACACCAACCCTGCCCCATGTCACACCAACCCTGCCCCAGGTCAACACCAACCCTGCCCCATGTCAACACCAACCCTGCCCCATGTCAACACCAACCCTGCCCCATGTCAAAACCAGTGCTGCGCCAGGTCAACACCAACCCTGCCCCATGTCACACCAACCCAGCCCCATGTCAACACCAACACAGTCCCATGTCCACACCAACCCTGCCCCATGTCAACACCAACCCTGCCCCATATCCACACAAACATTGCCCAATGTCCACACCAACCCTGCCCCATGTCCACACCAACCCTGCCCCAGGTCAACACCAGCCCTGCCCCATGTCCACACCAACCTTGCCCCAGGTCAACGCCAGCCCTGCTCCATGTCCACACCAGCCCTGCCCCATGTCCACACCAACCCTGCCCCATATCAATACCAGTCTTGCCTCAGGTCAACACAAACCCTGCCCAATGTCCACACCAACCCTGCCCCATGTCCACACCAACCCTGTCCCATGTCAACACCAACCCTGCCCCATGACAACACCAATCCTGCCCCATGTCAACACCAACACTGCCCCATGTCAACACCAACCTTGCCCCATGTCAACACCAACCCTGCCCCATGTCAACACCAACCCTGCCCCATGTTAACACCAACCCTGCCCCAGGTCAACACCAACCCTGCCCCATGATCACACGAACCCTGCCCCATGTCAAAACCAGTCCTGCCCCATTCCACACCAACTCTGCCCCATGTCCACACCAACCCTGCCCGAGGTCAACACAAACCCTGCCCCATGTCAACACCAACCCCGTCCCATGTCAACACCAACCCTGCCCCATGTCAACACCAACCCTGCCCCATGTCAAAACCAGTCCTGCGCCAGGTCAACACCAACCCTGCCCCATGTCACACCAACCCTGCCCCATGTCCACACCAACCTTGCCCAATGTCCACACCAACCCTGCCCCATGTCCACACCAACCCTGCCCCAGGTAAACACCAGCCCTGCCCCATGTCCACACCAGCCCTGCCCCATGTCCACACCAACCCTGCCCCAGGTCAACGCCAGCCCTGCTCCATGTCCACACCAGCCCTACCCCATGTCCACACCTACCCTGCCCCATGTCCACACCAACCCTGTCCCATGTCAACACCAACCCTGCCCCATGTCAACACCAACCTTGCCCCATGTCAACACCAACCTTGCCCCATGTCAACACCAACCCTGCCCCATGTCAGCACCAACTCTGCCCCATGTCCACACCAACCATGCCCCATGTCAATACCAACCCTGCCCCATGTCCACACCAACCTTGCGCAATGTCCACACCAACCCTGCCCCATGTCCACACCAACCCTGCCCCAGGTCAACGCTAGCCCTGCTCAATGTCCACACCAGCCCTGCCCCATGTCCACACCAACCCTGCCCCATATCAATACCAGTCTTGCCTCAGGTCAACACAAACCCTGCCCAATGTCAACACCAATCCTGCCCCATGTCAACACCAACCCTACCCCATGTCAACACCAACCTTGCCCCATGTCAACACCAACACTGCACCATGTCAACACCAACCCTGCCTCATGTTAACAACAACTCTGCCCCATGTCCACACTAACGCTGCCCCAGGTCAACACCAACCCTGCCCCATGTTCACACGAATCCTGACCCATGTCAAAACCAGTCCTGCCCCATTCCACACCAACTCTGCCCCATGTCCACACCAACCCTGCCCCATGTCAAAACCAGTCCTGCGCCAGGTCAACACCAACCCTGCCCCATGTCACACCAACCCTGCCCCATGTCCACACCAACCTTGCCCAATGTCCACACCAACCCTGCCCCATGTCCACACCAACCCTGCCCCAGGTAAACACCAGCCCTGCCCCATGTCCACACCAGCCCTGCCGCATGTCCACACCAACCCTGCCCCAGGTCAACGCCAGCCCTGCTCCATGTCCACACCAGCCCTACCCCATGTCCACACCAACCCTGCCCCAAGTCCACACCAACCCTGTCCCATGTCAACACCAACCCTGCCCCATGTCAACACCAATCCTGCCCCATGTCAACACCAACCCTGCCCCATGTCAACACCAACCTTGCCCCATGTCAACACCAACCTTGCCCCATGTCAACACCAACACTGCCCCATGTCAACACCAACTCTGCCCCATGTCCACACAAACCATGCCCCATGTCAATACCAACCCTGCCCCATGTCCACACCAACCTTGTCCAATGTCCACACCAACCCTGCCCCATGTCCACACCAACCCTGCCCCAGGTCAACGCCAGCCCTGCTCAATGTCCACACCAGCCCTGCCCCATGTCCACACCAACCCTGCCCCATATCAATACCAGTCTTGCCTCAGGTCAACACAAACCCTACCCCATGTCAACACCAACCTTGCCCCATGTCAACACCAACCCTGCCCCATGTCAACACCAACCCTGCCTCATGTTAACACCAACTCTGCCCCATGTCCACACTAACGCTGCCCCAGGTCAACACCAACCCTGCCCCATGTCAACACCAACCCTGCCCCATTCCACACCAACCTTGCCCCATGTCAACACCAACCCTGCCCCATGTCAACACCAACCCTGCCTCATGTTAACACCAACTCTGCCCCATGTCCACACTAACGCTGCCCCAGGTCAACACCAACTCTGCCCCATGTCCACACCAACCCTGCCCCATGTCCACACCAACCTTGCCCCAGGTCAACGCCAGCCCTGCTCCATGTCCACACCAGCCCTGCCCCATGTCCACACCAACCCTGCCCCATATCAATACCAGTCTTGCCTCAGGTCAACACAAACCCTGCCCAATGTCCACACCAACCCTGTCCCATGTCAACACCAACCCTGCCCCATGTCAACACCAATCCTGCCCCATGTCAACACCAACACTGCCCCATGTCAACACCAACCTTGCCCCATGTCCACACCAACCCTGCCCCATATCAATACCAACCTTGCCCCATGTCAACACCAACCCTGCCCCATGTCAACACCAACCCTGCCCCATGTTAACACCAACCCTGCCCCAGGTCAACACCAACCCTGCCCCATGATCACACGAACCCTGCCCCATGTCAAAACCAGTCCTGCCCCATTCCACACCAACTCTGCCCCATGTCCACACCAACCCTGCCCTAGGTCAACACCAACCCTGCCCCATGTCAACACCAACCCCGTCCCATGTCAACACCAACCCTGCCCCATGTCAACACCAACCCTGCCCCATGTCAAAACCAGTCCTGCGCCAGGTCAACACCAACCCTGCCCCATGTCACACCAACCCAGCCCCATGTCAACACCAACACAGTCCCATGTCCACACCAACCCTGCCCCATGTCAACACCAACCCTGCCCCATATCCACACCAACATTGCCCAATGTCCACACCAACCCTGCCCCATGTCCACACCAACCCTGCCCCAGGTCAACACCAGCCCTGCCCCATGTCCACACCAACCTTGCCCCAGGTCAACGCCAGCCCTGCTCCATGTCCACACCAGCCCTGCCCCATGTCCACACCAACCGTGCCCCATATCAATACCAGTGTTGCCTCAGGTCAACACAAACCCTGCCCAATGTCCACACCAACCCTGCCCCATGTCCACACCAACCCTGTCCCATGTCAACACCAACCCTGCCCCATGTCAACACCAATCCTGCCCCATGTCAACACCAACACTGCCCCATGTCAACACCAACCTTGCCCCATGTCAACACCAACCCTGCCCCATGTCAACACCAACCCTGCCCCATGTTAACACCAACCCTGCCCCAGGTCAACACCAACCCTGCCCCATGATCACACGAACCCTGCCCCATGTCAAAATCAGTCCTGCCCCATTCCACACCAACTCTGCCCCATGTCCACACCAACCCTGCCCTAGGTCAACACAAACCCTGCCCCATGTCAACACCAACCCCGTCCCATGTCAACACCAACCCTGCCCCATGTCAACACCAACCCTGCCCCATGTCAAAACCAGTCCTGCGCCAGGTCAACACCAACCCTGCCCCATGTCCACACCAACCTTGCCCAATGTCCACACCAACCCTGCCCCATGTCCACACCAACCCTGCCCCAGGTAAACACCAGCCCTGCCCCATGTCCACACCAGCCCTGCCCCATGTCCACACCAACCCTGCCCCAGGTCAATGCCAGCCCTGCTCCATGTCCACACCAGCCCTACCCCATGTCCACACCAACCCTGTCCCACGTCAACACCAACCCTGCCCCATGTCAACACCAATCCTGCCCCATGTCAACACCAACCCTGCCCCATGTCAACACCAACCTTGCCCCATGTCAACACCAACCTTGCCCCATGTCAACACCAACCCTGCCCCATGTCAACACCAACTCTGCCCCATGTCCACACCAACCATGCCCCATGTCAATACCAACCCTGCCCCATGTCCACACCAACCTTGCCCAATGTCCACACCAACCCTGCCCCATGTCCACACCAACCCTGCCCCAGGTCAACGCCAGCCCTGCTCAATGTCCACACCAGCCCTGCCCCATGTCCACACCAACCCTGCCCCATATCAATACCAGTCTTGCCTCAGGTCAACACAAACCCTGCCCAATGTCCACACCAACCCTGCCCCATGTCCACACCAACCCTGTCCCATGTCAACACCAATCCTGCCCCATGTCAACACCAACCCTACCCCATGTCAACACCAACCTTGCCCCATGTCAACACCAACACTGCCCCATGTCAACACCAACCCTGCCTCATGTTAACACCAACTCTGCCCCATGTCCACACTAACGCTGCCCCAGGTCAACACCAACCCTGCCCCATGTTCACACGAATCCTGACCCATGTCAAAACCAGTCCTGCCCCATTCCACACCAACTCTGCCCCATGTCCACACCAACCCTGCCCCATGTCAACACCAACCCTGCCCCATGTCAAAACCAGTCCTGCGCCAGGTCAACACCAACCCTGCCCCATGTCACACCAACCCTGCCCCATGTCCACACCAACCTTGCCCAATGTCCACACCAACCCTGCCCCATGTCCACACCAACCCTGCCCCAGGTAAACACCAGCCCTGCCCCATGTCCACACCAGCCCTGCCCCATGTCCACACCAACCCTGCCCCAGGTCAACGCCAGCCCTGCTCCATGTCCACACCAGCCCTACCCCAGGTCCACACCAACCCTGTCCCAAGTCCACACCAACCCTGTCCCATGTCAACACCAACCCTGCCCCATGTCAACACCAATCCTGCCCCATGTCAACACCAACCCTGCCCCATGTCAACACCAACCGTGCCCCATGTCAACACCAACCTTGCCCCATGTCAACACCAACCCTGCCCCATGTCAACACCAACTCTGCCCCATGTCCACACCAACCATGCCCCATGTCAATACCAACCCTGCCCCATGTCCACACCAACCTTGTCCAATGTCCACACCAACCCTGCCCCATGTCCACACCAACCCTGCCCCAGGTCAACGCCAGCCCTGCTCAATGTCCACACCAGCCCTGCCCCATGTCCACACCAACCCTGCCCCATATCAATACCAACCTTGCCCCATGTCAACACCAACCCTGCCCCATGTCAACACCAACCCTGCCCCATGTTAACACCAACCCTGCCCCAGGTCAACACCAACCCTGCCCCATGATCACACGAACCCTGCCCCATGTCAAAACCAGTCCTGCCCCATTCCACACCAACTCTGCCCCATGTCCACACCAACCCTGCCCTAGGTCAACACCAACCCTGCCCCATGTCAACACCAACCCCGTCCCATGTCAACACCAACCCTGCCCCATGTCAACACCAACCCTGCCCCATGTCAAAACCAGTCCTGCGCCAGGTCAACACCAACCCTGCCCCATGTCACACCAACCCAGCCCCATGTCAACACCAACACAGTCCCATGTCCACACCAACCCTGCCCCATGTCAACACCAACCCTGCCCCATATCCACACCAACATTGCCCAATGTCCACACCAACCCTGCCCCATGTCCACACCAACCCTGCCCCAGGTCAACACCAGCCCTGCCCCATGTCCACACCAACCTTGCCCCAGGTCAACGCCAGCCCTGCTCCATGTCCACACCAGCCCTGCCCCATGTCCACACCAACCGTGCCCCATATCAATACCAGTGTTGCCTCAGGTCAACACAAACCCTGCCCAATGTCCACACCAACCCTGCCCCATGTCCACACCAACCCTGTCCCATGTCAACACCAACCCTGCCCCATGTCAACACCAATCCTGCCCCATGTCAACACCAACACTGCCCCATGTCAACACCAACCTTGCCCCATGTCAACACCAACCCTGCCCCATGTCAACACCAACCCTGCCCCATGTTAACACCAACCCTGCCCCAGGTCAACACCAACCCTGCCCCATGATCACACGAACCCTGCCCCATGTCAAAATCAGTCCTGCCCCATTCCACACCAACTCTGCCCCATGTCCACACCAACCCTGCCCTAGGTCAACACAAACCCTGCCCCATGTCAACACCAACCCCGTCCCATGTCAACACCAACCCTGCCCCATGTCAACACCAACCCTGCCCCATGTCAAAACCAGTCCTGCGCCAGGTCAACACCAACCCTGCCCCATGTCACACCAACCCTGCCCCATGTCCACACCAACCTTGCCCAATGTCCACACCAACCCTGCCCCATGTCCACACCAACCCTGCCCCAGGTAAACACCAGCCCTGCCCCATGTCCACACCAGCCCTGCCCCATGTCCACACCAACCCTGCCCCAGGTCAATGCCAGCCCTGCTCCATGTCCACACCAGCCCTACCCCATGTCCACACCAACCCTGTCCCACGTCAACACCAACCCTGCCCCATGTCAACACCAATCCTGCCCCATGTCAACACCAACCCTGCCCCATGTCAACACCAACCTTGCCCCATGTCAACACCAACCTTGCCCCATGTCAACACCAACCCTGCCCCATGTCAACACCAACTCTGCCCCATGTCCACACCAACCATGCCCCATGTCAATACCAACCCTGCCCCATGTCCACACCAACCTTGCCCAATGTCCACACCAACCCTGCCCCATGTCCACACCAACCCTGCCCCAGGTCAACGCCAGCCCTGCTCAATGTCCACACCAGCCCTGCCCCATGTCCACACCAACCCTGCCCCATATCAATACCAGTCTTGCCTCAGGTCAACACAAACCCTGCCCAATGTCCACACCAACCCTGCCCCATGTCCACACCAACCCTGTCCCATGTCAACACCAATCCTGCCCCATGTCAACACCAACCCTACCCCATGTCAACACCAACCTTGCCCCATGTCAACACCAACACTGCCCCATGTCAACACCAACCCTGCCTCATGTTAACACCAACTCTGCCCCATGTCCACACTAACGCTGCCCCAGGTCAACACCAACCCTGCCCCATGTTCACACGAATCCTGACCCATGTCAAAACCAGTCCTGCCCCATTCCACACCAACTCTGCCCCATGTCCACACCAACCCTGCCCCATGTCAACACCAACCCTGCCCCATGTCAAAGCCAGTCCTGCGCCAGGTCAACACCAACCCTGCCCCATGTCACACCAACCCTGCCCCATGTCCACACCAACCTTGCCCAATGTCCACACCAACCCTGCCCCATGTCCACACCAACCCTGCCCCAGGTAAACACCAGCCCTGCCCCATGTCCACACCAGCCCTGCCCCATGTCCACACCAACCCTGCCCCAGGTCAACGCCAGCCCTGCTCCATGTCCACACCAGCCCTACCCCATGTCCACACCAACCCTGCCCCAAGTCCACACCAACCCTGTCCCATGTCAACACCAACCCTGCCCCATGTCAACACCAATCCTGCCCCATGTCAACACCAACCCTGCCCCATGTCAACACCAACCGTGCCCCATGTCAACACCAACCTTGCCCCATGTCAACACCAACCCTGCCCCATGTCAACACCAACTCTGCCCCATGTCCACACCAACCATGCCCCATGTCAATACCAACCCTGCCCCATGTCCACACCAACCTTGTCCAATGTCCACACCAACCCTGCCCCATGTCCACACCAACCCTGCCCCAGGTCAACGCCAGCCCTGCTCAATGTCCACACCAGCCCTGCCCCATGTCCACACCAACCCTGCCCCATATCAATACCAGTCTTGCCTCAGGTCAACACAAACCCTACCCCATGTCAACACCAACCTTGCCCCATGTCAACACCAACCCTGCCCCATGTCAACACCAACCCTGCCTCATGTTAACACCAACTCTGCCCCATGTCCACACTAACGCTGCCCCAGGTCAACACCAACCCTGCCCCATGTCAACACCAACTCTGCCCCATTCCACACCAACCTTGCCCCATGTCAACACCAACCCTGCCCCATGTCAACACCAACCCTGCCTCATGTTAACACCAACTCTGCCCCATGTCCACACTAATGCTGCCCCAGGTCAACACCAACCCTGCCCCATGTCCACACCAACCCTGCCCCATGTCCACACCAACCCTGCCCCATATCAATACCAGTCTTGCCTCAGGTCAACACAAACCCTGCCCAATGTCCACACCAACCCTGCCCCATGTCCACACCAACCCTGTCCCATGTCCACAACAACCCTGCCCCATGTCAACACCAACCCTGCCCCATGTTAACACCAACCCTGCCCCATGTCAACACCAACTCTGCTCCATGTCCACACTAATGCTGCCCCAGGTCAACACTAACCCTGCCCCATGTTCACACGAACCCTGCCCCATGTCAAAACCAGTCCTGCCCCATTCCACACCAACCCTGCCCTAGGTCAACACCAACCCTGCCCCATGTCAACACCAACCCCGTCCCATGTCAACACCAGCCCTGCCCCATGTCAAAACCAGTCCTGCGCCAGGTCAACACCAACCGTGCCCCATGTCCACACCAACCCTGCCCCAGGTCAACACCAACCCTGCCCCATTTCCACACCAACCCTGCAACAGGTCAACTCCAACCTTGCCCCATTTCCACACCAACCCTGCCCCATGTCAACACCAACCCTGTCCCGTTTCCACACCAACTCTACCCCAGGTCAACACCAACCCTTCCCCATGTCCACACCAACCCTGCCCAGGTCAACCCAGCCCTGCCCCATGTCCATGCCAACCTTGCCTCAGGTGAACACCAACCCTGCCCCATGTCCATGCTAACCCTTCCCCATGTCAACACCAGCCCTGCTCCAGACACTCCGCCCACACTCCCAGAAACAAGTGGCAAAACCCCTGGAGCCAATCAAATTCCAATGGAGATCTATAAATCCAGTGGATCCCAGCTGCTCAGGTAGCTCAGCCAGCTCTTCCAGTACACATAGGAGCAAGGGGTCCTTCCACAAGACATTAAGGATGCATTCATTGTTCACATCTGCAATGTAAAGGCAACCACCAGTCCTGTGACAATCACTGAGGAATATCTCTCCTGTCTATTGCTGGAAAGATCCTCGACAGAATCGTTCTAAAGTGGCTCACGTTAAATCTTGAGCAGGGTCTACTCCCGGAGAGTCAGTGTGGTTTCAGAAAAGGAGAGGAACCATTGACATAAGTTTGCTGCTCAGTAACTGCAGGAGAAACGCCAAGAACAAAATGCTGAACAATACATCATCTTTGTCGACCTAAGCAAAGCCTTTGATCAGCCGTGAAGGGCTCTGGAAGATTATGAGCAAGTTTGGGTGTGCAGACAAATTTATTCAGATGGTTTGACAGTTCCACAAAGGCATGCAGGCCCGCGTCCTTATTGACAATGAGATTTAGCCCACTTCCCTGTCACCAATGGAGTGAACACAGTAAGAAGTTTAACAACACCAGGTTAAAGTCCAACAGGTTTATTTGGTAGCAAAAGCCACACAAGCTTTCGGAGCTCTAAGCCCCTTCTTCAGGTGAGTGGGAAGAAGGGGCTTAGAGCTCCGAAAGCTTGTGTGGCTTTTGCTACCAAATAAGCCTGTTGGACTTTAACCTGGTGTTGTTAAACTTCTTACTGTGCTTACCCCAGTCCAACGCCGGCATCTCCACATCATGACTACCAATGGAGTGAAACAGGTTGCATACCAGCACCAGCCCTCTTCAGTATCCTGTTCCTAGCTATGCTTACTGATGCCTTCCAGGATGATGATCCGGGCATAGACATCAGTTACTGAATAGACAGCGAGCTTTGCAATCTGTGACACCTCCAGGCCAACACCAAGGTCCTCATTGATAAACTGCACGACTTTCTATTTGCTGATAACAATGGACTAAATGCTGGAAGTGAGGGAGGCACACAGCACGTTATGGGCCTATTCTCCACATCCTCTGATAACTTCAGCCTCACCATCAGCACAAAGAAGGCAAACGTCATGTTCCAACCTGCCCCAGGAAAGCTCTATCAACAGCTGACAGTGAGGGTAACCAACCAGAAGCTGACTGCTGTGGACAAGTTCACCGACCTCGGCAGCACCATCTCACCCAGTCTTCATATTGATGATGTGACCAGTGCCAGAATTGCCAAGCCAGTGCGTCCTTCAGAAGACTTCACTGTTCAGTTTGGGAACATAGACTGGTGAGCCTCGAACCAATCTCACGGTCTACCGAGCAGTCAACCTCTCCATTCTTCTCTGCGTGACTGAGGCCTGGGTGGTCGACCAGTCATGATGTGGAGATGCCGGCGTTGGACTGGGGTAAACACAGTAAGAAGTCTCACAACACCAGGTTAAAGTCCAACAGGTTTATTTGGTAGCACGAGCCACTAGCTTTCAGAGCACTGCTCCTTCATCAGGTAAGTGGGAGTTCTGTTCATAAACAGGGCATATAAAGACACAAACTCAATTTACAAAATAATGCTTGGAATGCAAGTCTTTACAGGTAATCAAGTCTTAAAGGTACAGACAATGTGAGTGGAGAGAGCATTAAGCACAGGTTAAAGAGATGTGTATTGTCTCAAGCCAGGACAGTTAGTGAGATTTTGCAAGCCCAGGCAAGTCGTGGGGGTTACAGATAGTGTGACATGAACCCAAGATCTCGGTTGAGGCCGTCCTCATGTGTGCGGAACTTGGCTATCAGTCTCTGCTCAGTGACTCTGCGCTGTCGTGTGTTGTGAAGGCCGCCTTGGAGAACGCTTACCCGAAGATCAGAGGCCGAATGCCCGTGACCGCTGAAGTGTTCCCCAACAGGAAGAGAACACTCTTGCCTGGTGATTGTCAAGCGGTGTTCATTCATCCATTGTCGTAGCGTCTGCATGGTCTCCCGCAGGCTCGAACAAGACCTCTTCACCGCACAGGACCTTCAACCGATGCTATACACTAGATACATCGATGACATTTTCTTCCTTTGGACTCAAGGTGAACAATCACTGAAACAACTATATGATGACATCAACAAGTTCCATCCCACCACCAGACTCACCATAGACTACTCTCCGGAATCGGTTGCATTCTTGGACACACGCATCTCCATTAAGGACGGTCACCTCAGCACTTTATTATACCGCAAGCCCACGGATAACCTCACGATGCTCCACTTCTCCAGCTTCCACCCTAAACACGTTAAAGAAGCCATCCCCTACGGACAAGCCCTCCGTATACACAGGATCTGCTCAGATGAGGAGGATCGTAACAGACACCTCCAGACGCTGAAAGATGCCCTCATAAGAACAGGATATAGTGCTCAACACATCGGTCGACAGTTAGGGCGGCACGGTAGCACAGTGGTTAGCACTGCTGCTTCACAGCTCCAGGGTCCCGGGTTCGATTCCCGGCTCGGGTCACTGTCTGTGTGGAGTTTGCACATTCTCCTCGTGTCTGCGTGGGTTTCCTCCGGGCGCTCCGGTTTCCTCCCACAGTCCAAAGATGTGCGGGTTAGGTTGATTGGCCAGGTTAAAAAAAAAATTGCCCCTTAGGGTCCTGGGATGCGTAGGTTAGAGGGATTAGCGGGTAAATATGTGGGGGTAGGGCCTGGGTGGGATTGTGGTCGGTGCAGACTCGATGGGCCGAATGGCCTCCTTCTGCACTGTAGGGTTTCTATGGTTCTATAGTTCCGACATGCCACATCGAAAAACCGCACCAACCTCCTCAGAAAACAAACATGGGACACGACAGAGTACCCTTCGTTGTCCAATACTTCCCTGGAGCGGAGAAGCTACGACATCTTCTCTGAAGCCTTCAACATGTCATTGGTGAAGACGAACATCTCGCCAAGGCCATCCCCACACCCCCACTTCTTGCCTTCAAACAACCGCACAACCTCAAACAGACCATTGTCCACAGCAAACTACCCAGCCTTCAGGAGAACAGTGACCATGACACCACACAACCCTGCCACAGCAACCTCTGCCGGATCATCGACACGGATGCCATCATCTCATGTGAGAACACCATCCACCAGGTACACGGTACATACTCTTGCAACAGGGCCAACGTTGTCAACCTGATACGCTGCAGGGAAGGATGTCCCGAGGCATGGTACATTGGGGAGACCATGCAGACGCTACGACAACGGATGAATGAACACCACTCGACAATCATCAGGCAAAGTGTTCTCTTCCTGTTGGGGAACACTTCAGCGGTCACGGGCATTCGGCCTCTGATCTTCGGGTAAGCATTCTCCAAGGCGGCCTTCACGACACATGACAACGCAGAGTCGCTGAGCAGAGACTGATAGCCAAGTTCCGCACACATGAGGACGGCCTCAACCGAGATCTTGGGTTCATGTCACACTATCTGTAACCCCCACGACTTGCCTGGACTTGCAAAATCTCACTAACTGTCCTGGCTGGAGACAATACACATCTCTTTAACCTGTGCTTAACGCTCTCTCCACTCACATTGTCTGTACCTTTAAGACTTGATTACCTGTAAAGACTCGCATTCCAAGCATTATTTTGTAAATTGAGTTTGTGTCTTTATATGCCCTGTTTGTGAACAGATCTCCCACTCACCTGACGAAGGAGCAGCGCTCCGAAGGCTCGTGGCTTTTGCTATCAAATAAACCTGTTGGACTTTAACCTGGTGTTGTGAGACTTCTTACTGTGGTTGACCAGTGACAGGCAAAGAAAGTCAATCGCTTCCACTGCTGATGCCTCTGCAAGCTCTTCAACATCAAGTGGCAAGACAAAGTCCCAGACACAGAGGTCCCCGGGAGAAACCGCAACACCTTCACAACGTTACAACGAAAACTGCCTTGATGGGCTGGACATATCATCAAACTGTCTGACAACCAGCTCCCTAAACCAATTTTGGACGGTGAACCACAGAATGGACCACGCTCCCGTGACAGCCAGAAGAAACGCTTCAAGGATACCCTGAAAGCCCCCCTCAAGGACTTTAAAATTGATGCTGCATCATGGGAGACCGTTGCCCAGCATTGCTCAGCCTGAAGGAGTGAGATTGCCAAAGGCACGTCAGCAAATGGAGGACAACAGAGAGTATCAGCTCAAAACAAGCATAAGACACATAAAAACCATGAGAACAGTACCTCCAACTACCCACCAGTCTCATTGCCCTGTCCTCACTGCACTAGAACCTTTTGTGCTCAGATGGGACTCATCAGTCACCTTCACACCCACACAGCCCAACACCTGGATAACAAATGAAGATGGGCTTCTTCAATATTGAATGATGACCAACTATGTGTGTATGTGTGTGTGTGTGTGTGTGTGTATGTATATGTATGTGTGTGTGCATCCACATGCACACACGCATATGTGGCAGTCAGATGAACTTTAGATGTGATGCCCTTCATGATTGAATAACACTCACCATCTATAGAATCCCTACAGGGCAGAAGGAGGCCAATCGGCCCATCAAGTCTGCAACAACAACAATCCCCACCCAGGCCCTATCCCCATAACCTTACGTATTTACCCTGTTAATATCCCTGACACTAAGGGTCAATTTATCATGGCCAATCCACCTAACCCGCACATTTTTGGACTGTGGGAGGAAACCGGAGGACCCGGAGGAAACCCACGCAGACACGGGGAGAACGTGCAGACTCTGCACTGACAGTGACCCAAGCTGGGAATTAAACCTGAGTCCCTGGCGCTGTGAAGCAGCAGTGCTAACCACTGTGTCACCGTGCTGCCCCTTGATCCATGAAGAACAATCGCTTGGTAGCTGTTGCCTGTATAGAAACACATCCCAAGGGTCAGCACCTTCAGGAGGGAAAGAGAGAAAATACTTTATAAACTCACAGCTTTACATGGTGTTCAGGTACAAGGGCATCCCTTTCAAGATAAATCACAGTCATTAAACTACTTCAAATCACCCCTGCCACTTGAGAATTCAGTTTAAGGTTGGCTGTGTTTATATATTCAAAGTACATCAGGATTGCAAAAGCTGACATTGATATTTCACGGGCTTACTGGGAATCATTATACAATTGTAAACTCAATGACTTTATAAACAATAATTACTGACTATCCTTTGCATGACAAATAGCAACGTGCAGCCTCCAGAATCTTATTGTTCAGACATGGATGGTCCCAGAAGAATTTCAACAAAACACTTCCAATGCATGATGCATTACCTATTAAAAAGACAAAAGGGTTTTAATATTTTATTCACAATTCCAATAGTTGCTAATGTTGCTAGGCTGCTTTGGGAAGCTGTGTTAAATCCACTGGGCTCTAAATATTTAATCAAACTAAACTAATTTTTAATTTAAAAAGACTAATGATTGCAGATTTGCCCTATTAGCCTTTAGAATAAGTGATATTTCAGGAATTTCCTTAAAGGTGTTTCTGTTACAATGTCGCCATTGAATCTTGTGTGAGGTGTAATCCCCACTTAAGCACACTGTGAGGGGACCAAGAATGTATTTTTATTATCATCATAGAAGTCAAAGAAACCTGACAGTGCAGAAGGAGGCCATTCGGCCCATCGAGTCTGCACCAACAACAATCCTACCCAAGGCCTATTCCCGTAACCCCACACATTTACCCTGCTAATCCCCCTGACACTAGGGTCAATTTAGTGTGGCCAATCCACCTAACCTACACATCTTTGGACTGTGGGAGGAAACAGGAACACCAGGAGGAAACATACGCAGGCACGGGGAGAACGTGCAAACTCCACACAGACAGTGACCCAAACCTGGATCCCTGATGCTGTGAGGCAGCAGTGCTAACCACTGTGCCACCATGCTGCCCCATATGCTCATTGCTATCTCTAAAATATTTGAAACTGGAGGAAGACCTTAAAATGTTTGAATGCGTGTGTGTGTCTGTGTCCCACGATCAAAAGGAACTGCCTGACATTATCGGAGAAACTCACACCTCGTTATCTGTGAAGAGCCACTAACGACACATTACGGGCTGCACTGACCAAATTCAAAGAGAGCTATACAAAGGCCATCTGCAGTCCATTACCCAGGTTAGCCAACCAGAGTTTATTCATCTGCTAGGACAAAGGGCACAGCAACCTTTCTCACAATGCTTACCGGTTACGACATTTAGCAATCTCAAGGACTCAGACGGGGTTACACATCCCTTGTCAAAGCCAAAGCAGAGAGATGGGAGTCATGTGACACGGACTCCAGCTTGTGGAAGCAGTAATCCTGCCCTGCTGTATTGCAAAGTCAATCTGTGATTTTACCATCTAACTAGCAACAGCACGGGCAAAGAGCTGTGGCTGAGGTTGAACACCTGGCCCCATTTACATTGGAAACTCTGTACCATCACCTGATTTATCACTGCATGCCTATCTCAATTTGTGAAGTCAACACCATTGGAACAGTGAATTATCCAGCATTGGTTTTTAGCCCATCCACCTCCAGGAAGGAATACCTCATTGAACTTTGATTCTGGAACCCACTTGAAAAAATACTTATTTTCTTAGTGGTTCCCACACTGTAAACCATAGAATCCTACACTGCAGAAGGTGGCCATTCAGCCCATTGAGTCTGCACCGACCACAATCCCACCCAAGCCCTAACCCCATAACCCCATACAGTTATCCTAGCTAGTCTCCCTAACATTAAGAGGCAACTTTGTAAGGCCAATCCCCCGAAACTGCACATTTTTGGACTGTGGGAGGAAACCGGAGCACCCAGAGGAAACCCATGCAGAGACAGGGAGAACGTGCAAACTCAACACAGACAGTGACCCAACCTGGGAATTGAACCTGGGCCCTTGGGTCTGTGAGACAGCAATGCTAACCACTGTGCCGCCCCTATCTTTCTTATCCCTAGTCCTCTTTTACCGTATGAATGCAAAGGAAGCAACATTGTGACTCCCTTCTGCTTTTTGCGTGGGTGCAAATAAATTTCCAGCTCATCCTATCTTGATTTTGGCATGGAGACATTAATAGAACATTGGATTGCACCAAAACTGAGGGGTTGAGAAAGACGCCACTGCTAATAAAGGGGGAAGCAAATCAAAAAAACACCCTTCTGTTTACAGATGAGTGGTGAGAGGAGAAATTAGGTGTTGTTTAAATTAACCCCCCCTCCTCCTTTTGTCTGTAACAGCATATGTCCTGATGCACATCTTGCAAGTTATCATAGTAGAAATGGAAGCAATCCTGAGAAAATTAGTGCAAGGCTTTACATATATTGTAAATCTATCCGATTTCTTTGTCATTTTGGACTTGCACTGCTGTTCCTGATGGGACCAAAGTTGAACTCCATAAGACTCAGTATTACTCAATAGGCATATGTTGAAAGAACCCATATAGTATAAGAGTCCAGGTGAACCTTTAATAATGTTAACTCCCAATGCATCTTGAGGTGGCACAGTGGTTAGCACTGCGGCCTCACAGCGCCAGGGACCCAGGTTCAATTCTGGCCTTGGGCCACTGTCTGTGTGGAGTCTGCACATTCTCCCTGTGTCTGCGTGTGTTTCCTCCGGGTGCTCCGGTTTCCTCCCACACTCCAAAGATATGCGGGTTAGGTTGATTGGCCATGCTAAATTGTTCCTTAGTGTCAGGGGGATTAGCAGGGTAAATATGTGGGGTTATAGAGATAGGGTCTGGGTGGGATTGTGGTCGGTGCAGACTCGATGGGCCAAATGGCCTCATTCTGCACGGTAGGGATTCTATGATTCTAAACGTTGGATCAAGTCCATCACAATTTTGCTATAAAAATCATTTTGAATTATAATGCTTCCAAAGTGGATCAGCACTCAGTCACATTTCTGGTTCCTTCGCAATAACTCCTTGTTCGAGTCTCTGCAAAGTCATTACTCAGCCACGGTGCTGAGCAAAGCCTACAGCTGCCTGCTATCCAGCTATACCCAATGCTGGGCTCTAAATCACACAGTGTCCAACACACTGCCTGAAAATAGAAAGCTAAGCAAACTCTTAACACTCTCCTAACCAACCTCTGCCCAAGACTTCAATATTGCTCTACTATGGATGGGATCTTCGCCCTTGGGGTTGGTAGAGGAAATCAGGAAAATTATCGCTCAGCTCAAATACCTTGGGAGAAAATGCCTGGAAAGGCAGGACTTGCATTGTGGGCAGGGGGTGGTTTGGGGAGAGCGCGGATGCAGTCTGCAGTCAGGCTAACCGACCCTGCAAAGAGTTTGAGGGCAGCCACAGGGGTTGCCTGGTGCTGAGGTGGGCTGTTTAAGAGGCCCACTTGGCTACTATGGGACTTCATGTAGTTATAATGAAGAAAGGCCCTCTAGCGCTCACCCCTCCCTAACTCCATACACTTGACATGCCCCATCGTGACACCTCATGTCCCCCACCCACCCTCTTAGTGGGTGGATATGGGGGTAGGGCCTGGGTGGGATTGTGGTCGGTGCAGACTCGATGGGCCGAATGGCCTCTTTCTGTACTGTAGGGTTTCTATGATTGATTCTATGATTCTCTATATGTCTCTCATTCCCCCGATGCCAAGCTACGGCACTTCCGTGCTCATTCATTCACTATAGAACCAATGAACCCGAGTGACAATTGGATGTGTAAAGAAGATTTAAAAAGGCATTCATTGCTAACTTCCTACTTAGAATTAATTTTTACTACAGGCCAATAAAGGTGTCAATCATCCAGACCCTTTAAAGTAGCAATAGCCTGGGGCTCAACTGTTTCAGGACTCTAATAGATTTCTGGGCTCTCAGCGAAGTATAGCTTGATTGACAGCTTGGCTATCTGATCTCTTCTGTCTCTTCTCTTATCCTCCAAGGCACCAACATTCACTTTAGATACTCTCTTCCCTTTTATATACTTACTATCCTTTTTATATTTTGTGCTAGTTTTCATAATTTCTTTTGCTCTTTTTATTGGCCTGTAATAAAAAAGTTACTTTAATAAAGTGTAAAATTATCAATGAATAACTGCTTTTTAAAAATGCTTTATTTACACATCTTATTGTCACTATAGGATTCATTGGTTCCATAGCGTGTAGAGTTGGTGAATGGGTATGGAGATGCCGTAGCTCTGCAAGGGGGCATGTGGAGCACCTTTTGAACTTATCTTTCAATGGTTCCCTCATGCAGACTATGATTCATAATATCGGAGGTGTACCACTCTGTAAAAGTTGCTGAGGATGACCTCTCTAGTTTATCAATGCTTCTCTTAGTTTTTCTTCTCTTGATCCTTCTGTGGACTAATTAATGATCTAGATACAGCACCTGAAATTCAATGAGTGTCTCACGCTGTTTCAGAGAGAGGAGATGTGCAATAAGCAGTGTTAGGGGAGATAATTGAAGCATGGTCAAACAGAGAGGCTTAGAACCTTCCAACCCATGAGATGAGAGCATTATCCGTCAAACAAAGCTGACACTTGGAAAAACATATTAACTCGAGTACTTCAACTTTCTAAAGAACACGAATGTGTCACATAAACACTGGGTAAGGAGAAAGAATAGAAATTACAACTTCACTATTGACACCTCCAGAGCAATTCTTTTTTCTAAATTGTGTTTGAAACAAACAGTTTGGGGTGTAGTGTGCAGGAGAGGGATAAATAGATCATACAGATGTGCACAGTTTCATTTCTGAGATGTCCTGGTGACTCATTTGTTAAGTTGTCAAGTCGTTTTTTTACCATTGAACCAAACAGAGACTCAGAGCCCCAGATTCTACCCCTGGATTCTGGGGGAAGAAGGGGTTTGGTGGGGCCACTCCACTTAGCCTCCTCTCTTACATTAATGTGAGGAGCCACAGCCATGGCCCGTACTCTTGACCAGGGTCCAGTGATTCCTGCTAGAAATCAAAGTGTCTTTATTATAAAAACAGAAAATGCTGGAAAGTCTCCGAGGTCTGGCAGCATTGGTGGAGAGAAGCAGAGTTAATGTTGAGTCCATGCAAATTTTCTTCCCAGCTGAAGATGGGTGGAAAGTTGATGGATTGTAACGTTGGAGAGAGGAGTGGAGTAGATGAAGCAGAGTAGAAGGTCAGGGATAGGTGAGAGCTAAGGAGAGATTGACAAAGATGCTATGGACACAAGGTAAATGGAGTCTTAATGATAGTGTTAAAAACAAAAGAAGGTGCTATCAATGGCATAAATGTAAGCTAGCAGAATGTGTTAATAGTAGAACAAGGTTTAGCACCCTGTAAAAGCAAAGCACATTACAGATAGACATGTGGGTGAGCGGCTTGGGAAAAAATATATACATCAAAATGGAGGAGGGAGTTCATGATGTGAAGTTGTTGAACTCAATGTCTGCAAAGTGCCTAATTGGAAGACGAGGTATTGTTCCTTCAGTTTACATTGGGCTGCATTAGAATGTTGCAGCAGGCCAAGGATGGAGGTATTGGACATGGCCGCAAGATGGATATGCAGACCGAGAAAAGGTGTTCCATAAAGCGGTCAATCGGCCTGCATTTCGTCTCCCCAATGTCGAGGAGAGCGCAATGTGAGCAGTGAATACAATGGATTAAATTGAAGGAGGTACAAGTGAAACCCTACTTCACCTGAAAGGAGCATTTGGGGCATTCGAGAGTGAGGATGGAGGGGGTAAAAGGGCAGGTGTTGCACCTTCTGCGATATGTGGGAAAGTGCTATGGGAAGGGGATACTGTATTGGGGATGATGGAGGGGAGAACAGTTTTTGGTGGTGGCTTCATACTGGATTTGGTGGAAATGGCGGAGGATGGCTCTTTGAATGTGGAGTGGGGTGGGGTGAAAAGTGAAGAATAGGGCAACCTTCCCCTGCCATGGTTCTGCAAAGGAGGGGACGTGGTGAGGGCAGAGGTGCGGGGGATAGATCAAAGTCAGTTAGGGGCTCTGTCAACCCAAAATAGGGGTGGGGTGCGGGAGTGGGGGGCGGGGGACCTCAGTTAAGGAAAAGGTAAGACATGTCAGAAGCAGGGAAATTTCAAAGTAACTTCATTGCAGTGTTAATGTAAGCCTACTTGTGACACTAATAAATAAATAAGTCACATGGGAAATCCAACGGTGAGGATTCAGACGCTATTTACTGACATCCAGCATGTACCTCGCATCACACTGTTAGCCACATGACTGACAACTGACGCATTGAAAAACATTACCCTCTCTGCTGGCTCACTAGAATGGACTGTACCAGAGGATGACCAGCTCTGAATAAAACTGGAGGCTGGGATTCAAAAGTTGCTTCATTGTTTGAGAAGTGAACATTTCGATTAGATTCCCACATTCAGCCACTCAACATTATGCTGATTCACATTAGTAATAAACTGTA
The DNA here is from genome assembly GCF_964213995.1 of Mustelus asterias. Lineage (NCBI taxonomy): Eukaryota > Metazoa > Chordata > Chondrichthyes > Carcharhiniformes > Triakidae > Mustelus > Mustelus asterias. The sequence goes on along the minus strand of NC_135826.1, from coordinate 5,239,404 downwards.
TCTATAATGTATGAGGCATTTTACGTAAGTGATTACCTGTGATTATCACACTTTAACACATGTGCAACAGGTGGAAGATTGCCTCTTGAAATGACTGAACAGAATGTCCTGACAATGTGTTTCACTTTATATCGAGGAGAATTGCCATTACTGTCCATTGTCAGTGTGCATTACCAAGGTTAGCTGAGATGGAGTCCTTGACAGTCCTGAACAGAATACTGATCTCGGTGTCAAATAAACTGCTTTTCCTTTACTCAGTAGCCCAAGGGATATTAGCGATTCGCTATTTATATGAAATTGCTTTATATTCATGACTAATTCCAAAAGTACTGCAGTTCTCATAATTTATTGAATGCCTTGTTTACTCCAGCCTTTGTGGAGCACATGAATAATGCATTTTAGTGATTTTTTCTCTACCTTCCATCTTCCAAAGATGCTGACTTTTGATCAGCAACAGTTGCACAGTCACTGCTGCTGTCTAATTCCTCAACAGATGACCGTTCTTCATTCACCAGCTTTCATAATGAGCACCAACAGGCTGTTCTTCCACGAGCACATCGCCCAATCTTATCCTCACCCGGCAACAAGGATACCTCGACTACAGCTCCTCACACCCCACTTCCAGTAAGGACTCCATCCCATTCTCCCAGTTCCTCCGCCTCTGTCACATCTGTTTCAAAGATGTTCCCTTCCACAAAGTAAAAAGTTTATTTATTAGTCACAAGTAAGGCTCACATTAACACTGCAATGAAGTTACTGTGAAAATCCCCTAGTCGCCACATTCTGGCACCTGTTTGGGTACACCGAGGGAGGATTTAGCATGGCCAATGCACCTAATCAACACATCGTTCAGACTGTGGGAGGAAATCAGAGTACCTGGAGGAAACCCAAGCAGACATGGGGAGAACGTGCAAGCTCCACACAGACAGTGACCCAACCCGGGTCCCTGGCGCTGTGAAGCAGCGATGCTAACCACTGTGCCACCAACTTGCCAGGTGATGTGTATGTGTGTGCACGTGCGCATGTGAAAACCAGAAAGTAGCAAGAGACTTGCAGCTTCTGAAACGACCGGAATGTTTTGGAAACTTACACAAAAGCTAAAATGTGTTTGTGAGAGGAGATGCTCTAACAATGCCTCAGGCTCCTGGTGTCCTTGAAGTGAATGTTGCAGAAAAGGCGAGGAGGTTTGAGCAAGCCTGGAAACGTTATTCCTTCGCAATGAAGCTTGATCAAGAGCCACAACAAGTGCAATGGTGGAAGGAAGTGTGTGAAGTCCACTCCATGTCGATGGGTTAGGTCCACATGGAGACAGAGATAAGATAGAACCAAATTTCTACAGTACTGCCAACCTTGTAAGAACATTCCTTTCTGAGAGATATGAATTTAACAAGAGGAAGCAGGATGCTGGTGAAACGTATGACCATTATTGTCCAGCGCCGTGAAAATACGCTGAATGTTACAAATTCTATAACATCAGAAGAGATACTCAACACCTGATGTGTGTTTGGAATGGCAGATCCAAGGATGCAAGCAAGACTATTTTGAGACTAATCTAACCTTGTCGAAGGATTATAAAAATTTGTCACACGGCGATGATGCAACCCAAAATCATCAGGGATTTGAAGGGACAAAATGTGACTTCTGATACTAAGAAACCCCAAGGCATGACACGACGCAAGCTTTGATTCAACACTGAACAATTCCCAAAGGCTTGTGAATGTAGGGAGAGGCACGAGTTCCACAAGACAGCTTTGTTTGAACTTAGGAATGGTATGGAACAAGAGAGGAAATATAACCATTATGCAGCAAAATGCCATTAAAAAGAAGATTGTCTGCACACAAACAGAGTTAGAGCAATAGGCAGGAAACCAAAATAAATCTTGGTCATCAATTAGGTTTGTCCTATTGGTTTGGATGATTTGGAACGTATCACACATAAGCTGGAGTCAGACATGAGATTTCAAATGGACATGATTGTACAATGTAAAATAAATGAGCTGCAGGTGTACCAAAAGGCAACAAGAGGTTTTAACAAAGAAATCATAGAAACCCTACAGCACAGAAAGAGGCCATTCGGCCCATCGAGTCTGCACCGACCACAATCCCACCCAGGCCCTACCCCCATATCCCTACATATTTACCCACTAATCCCTCTAACCTACGCATCTCAGGATACTAAGGGCAATTTTGAGCATGGCCAATCAACCTAACCCGCACATCTTTGGACTGTGGGAGGAAACCGGAGCACCCGGAGGAAACCCACGCAGACACGAGGAGAATGTGCAAACTCCACACAGACAGTGACCCAAGCCGGGAATCAAACTTAGGTCCATGGAGCTGTGAAGCAGCAGTGCTAACCACTGTGCTACCGTGCCGCCCAAAGATGGAAACCATGGTGGGACTCAGAGAATAAAGACAAATTCTGATCCAACATGGTGGCTAGAAATGTAAGGGGAACTGTAAACTCGTTGATAGTATAACTATATGTCCCTTGCTGCATAGAAAGGCCTGACTTAGAGACAAACGTTCTTGTACTTAATATTAATGACAGAGTCATTAGAACACCATCCACTGGACTAATGACATACATGATTATTGACTACAAGCCACTAGCCAAGAAGTGTCCAATACTGGAATAACCTCTGGTGTTCACATAATATGTTAATGATTTGGAAGAGGGAACTGAATATATTATCTCCAAATTTGCAGATGATACAAAGTTGGGTGGGAGGGTGAGCTGTGAGGAGGATGCAGAGATGCTTCAGTGTGATTTGGATAGGCTGAGTGTATGGTCATACGCAAGGCAGATGCAGTATAATGTGGATAAATGTGAGGTTATCCACTTTGGTAGCAATAATAGGAAGACAGATTATTACTTGAATGGGTGCAAATTGAGAAAGGTGGCTACTCAGCGAGACATTGGTGCCCTCGTGCATTAGTCACTGAAAGTAAGCATGCAGGTACAGCAGGCTGTAAAGAAGGCAAATGGTATATTGGCCTTCATAGCGAGAGGGTTTGAGTATAGGAATAGAGATGTTTTGCTGCAATTGTATACGGTGTTAGTGAGGCCACACCTGGAGTACTATGTGCAGTTTTGGTGTCCTTATCTGAGGAAGGATGTTCTTGCTATCGAGGGAGTACAGTGAAGGTTTACCGGGCTGATTCCTGGGATGGTAGGGCTGTCATATGAGGAGAGACTAAGTCGATTAGGATTGTATTCACTGGAGTTTAGAAGAGTGAGAGGGGATCTCATAGAAACTTACAAAATTCTAACAGGATTAGACAGGGTAGATTCAGAAAGAATATTCCCGATGGTGGGGGGCATCCAGAATTAGGGGACATAGTTTGAGGATAAGGGGTAAACCTTTTAGAACTGAGGTGAGGAGAAAGTCCTTCACCCAGAGGGTGGTGAATGTGTGGAATTCACTACCACAGAAAGTAGTTGAGGCCAAAATGTGTGATTTCAAGAAGGAATTAGGTATAGTTCTTGGGGCTAAAGGGATCAAGGGATATGGGGGGGGGGGGGGGGGGGGGGGGAGGGATCAGGATATTGAATTTGATGATCAGCCATGATCAAAATGAATAGCGGAACAGGCTCGAAGGGCCAAATGGTCTACTCCTGCTTCTAGCTTCTATGTTTCTCTGCAAGTGTGACAAGGTGAGGAAGAACCAAATCACTCGAAAACTGAGTTGATCCAGTCCAATATGTTCAGTGTCATATACCACCAGCTTTAGGGGATGAGCTGAAGGAAAGCCTGCGTGGTCTGATGATCGCTCCCGTAACGACATTGAACCTAATGAATCAGTTCAATTCTACTTCTACCCAAGAAGAATGGCAAGAAAACATCTGTTTAGATTTTAAAGATTTAAACAAGTTGTCAAACGATATTATCCATTACCAGTGATTGAAGATGAAGCCAATATGGTGCTGAAGTCCTAGTATCTAGAATGGAGACAACAGTCATAGCCTGCAGCATTCCACAAACTCGCTTCGACAATACCTACCAAACACCTGGCCTCTACTACCTGGAAGAACAAGGGCTGAAGACACATGTGAAACTACCACCTGCAACTTACTCTCCAAATCATGCACTGTCTTGGAAATATATCAGCATTTGTTCACCATCCCAGGGTCAAAATCCTGAATCTCTCCCTAGCAGCACTGTGGGTGTACTTACACCACATGGACTGCAGCGGTTCAAGAAGGTGTCTCACCACCAGCTTTCTCAAGAGCAATTAGACACAAACGCTGGTATTTCCAGTAACACCCACATAAAAGAACAAAACACCCTTTAGAACAATACCACTGCTAGTGTATGCTATTTACACCATGCTTGTTGAAACCATGTGATTCAAACTGGAGTAATATAACTATTTATAGAACATGTTGGTAAAGATAACATGTGTAAGATGGGTATGGAGGGATATGGGTCAAACACGGGCAATTGGGACTCGCTTAGTAGTTAAAAAATAGGTGTCATGGACAAGTTGGGCCGAAGGGCCTGTTTCTATGTTGTAAACCTCTATGACTTTATGAACTGATACAAAATATATCCTACTATAAGATGAAGTCACTCCAAGATACCTTAATAGGCAAAACCGTTTCCGGAGTAGATCCAAGCCTTATAAGACTGGGAAAGTCCCCAATTTGGGTCTTGGCTTTGTTTTGAGCTTGCCGATCTTAATCATAACAGCAAAAGGGATGCTAAAAGGTAACTGCCCATTATTTTATACAAATAGTCCCAAGTATGTTCAGGTCTTGCCCCCACAACACTTGCAAATGCAATCTTCATTGTTGCATTGGTCCCAGTAACTCCAGTACCTGGAGCTGGAAGAAGAGTTAACAAGGTACCCGGCCACTGAAACACTGTCGTTTCACTTATCCTCACCCAAGACTTTGATGTAGTTTCCAGCAGAGGTCACTGGAGAGTGATATGAACCCTCGAACCTGCTCCAGCAATAAGATTTTGATTTGATTTTTGATTTATTATTGTCACCTGTATTAACATAGTGAAAAATATTGTTTCTTGCGCGCTATACAAAGCATACCGTTCATAGAGAAGGAAATGAGAGAGTGCAGAATGTAGTGTTACAGTTATAGCTAGAGTGTAGAGAAAGATCAACTTAATGCAAGGTAGGTCCATTCAAAAGTCTGACAGCAGCAGGGAAGAAGCTGTCTTGAGTCGGTTGGTACGTCACCTCAGACTTTTGTATCTTTTTCCCGACATGAGGTGGAAGAGAGAATGTCCGGGGTGCGTGGGGTCCTTAATTATGCTGGCTGCTTTGCCAAGATAAAGGAGAGTGTAGACAGAGTCAATGGTTGGGAGGCTGGTTTGCATAATGGATTGGGCTACATTCATGACCTTTTGTAGTTCCTTGCGGTCTTCGGCAGAGCAGGAGCCATCCCAAGCTGTGATACAACCAGAAAGAATGCTTTCAATGGTACATCTGTAAAAGTTAGTTATCTTAGATTTGATTACCTCAGATTTGAGATTACTGTCAGGTCATGGCTGATCTGATAATAACCTCAAATCTGCATCCTGCCGACCGGATAACCTATCACCCGCTTGCTTACCAATAATCTATCCACCCGTGCCTTAAAAATATTCAACAAATCTGCTTCCATTGCCTTTTTAGGAAGAGTTCTAAACACTCACGATCCTCTGAGTGAAAACGTTTCACCACATCTCCATTTTAAATGGGTAAACCCTTATTTTTAAATAGTGACCCCTAGTTCGAGAATCTCCCGCAAGAGGAAATATCCTTTCCACATCCACCCTGTCAAGATTCCTCAGGATCTTATGTTTCAAATTAAGAGTTGGTTTCTGCTTCTCAACTGTGAGGTGCTGATGGCAATTGCCGTGCTTCATGTGCATCCCTGATTTTAATTGCTCTACCAAAAGCAACTGTACCATCAGTACCACCTGCCTAGGCCCAAAGCTCTGGCTTCCTCCCTAAACCTCAACACTGGACGGCACAATGGTTAGCACTGCTGCCTCAGAGCTCCAGAGACCTGGGTTGAATTCCGGCCTTGAATGACTATCTGTGTGGAGTTTGCATGTTCTCCCAATGTCTGCTTGGGTTTCCTCGGGGTGCTCCAGTTTCCTCCCACAGTCCAAAGGTGTGCAGGCTAAGTGGATTGGCCGTGCTAAATTGCCCCTTAGTGTCCCAAGATGTATAGGGATTAGCAGGGTAGATATGTGGAGTTAGGGGGATAGGGCCTGGGTAAGATGCTCTTTTGGAGGATCAATGGGTCAAATGGCCTCTTCTGCGCTGTAGGGATTCTATGATGATTTCACCTCAATGCCCTCTAAAATGCTTAAACCTATGTCTTTTTGTCATCAGTCCTTGTATATCCTTATGTAGCTTAGTATCAAATTCTGTTTGATAATTACACCTGTGAAGCATCTTTGAACATTTTACCACATTAACGGTACTACATAAATGCGGGTTGTTGTTGCTACCCAAACTATTGACTGCCTGAGACACAGACAGGGGTGGAATCATCTGTTCACAGCGTCACTGCAAAGATTGGAGGAATTTATTTTGTCTCAGCTGCCACGATAGTTGTGCTGCCTTTTCTCCCTTCCGCATCCTCCCCTCTATACACTTTAATACATTTACCCATTACATATGCCAGTTAAGGTTTCTTTAACAGAACAAATTCCTTCTAGGACAGGATAGAGAATGAGACTTTGATGTGTTTCTTGATAAATTGAACATGCATTCACCTCTCATTCAATCATTTTGACTGCTTGCTTCCAGACCTAATTTAACAAAGAAGATGGTTTTCTTTGATTAACTGTTAGCTTTTCCCTTGCCTTTGGAAGGATCGAGAATTACTACCTGCGCTGATGCTGCCTCTCCATATTGCAGCAATGCATAGTCTCTCTATCAGGACATGTGTCTGTTAAATCAGGAGTGAAGAGCCAGCCAAGGCAGGTAACCCCGGATTATATTTGACAGGCAGAGACAGGAAACAAAGTTTCAATGTGAACTGAATTCCATCCATTACGACAAATGCATTTGTATAAAAGTCAATTCAGTGTCAAAACAGAAAAGGCTAGAAAGTATACAACAATAGATAATTCTGAAAATGGGCTTCAAGTGTTAGCCTTCCTCCCCTGGTGAGAAAATGCAGCCCCTGTATTAGATAAGGCTCTGATCAGAAGGAAAGTGGAACACACTTTTTAAGCCATTTATTTTCTTCCTTGGAAGCAGAGGTATGATTTGTTTATTAATCACAAGTAAGCTTACATTAACATTGCAATGAAGTTACTGTGAAAATCCCTTAGTCACCACACTCCGGCGTCTGTTCGGGTACATTGAGGAGAATTTTGCACCCTAACCAGCACGTCTTCGAATTGTGGGAGGAAACCGGAGCACCCAGAGGAAACCCACAGACACAGGGAGAACGTGCAACTTCACACAGTCAGTGACCCCAAGCCAGGAATCGAACCCGGGTCCCTACCACTGTGATGCAGCAGTGCTGACCACTGTGCTGCCCCATCTGAAGACATTCCTCCTAAAATCATTAACAATTTATCATCTGTGAATTTTCTAAGGCGCCTAAAGAGACACAAAGCACAGCCAGAAAAAGAAATAGGGTGTTGTGAGAAATTTCCATTAAATCAGTCACTGCATTCTGAAAGGTTACAGTTAACACTGGATGTTTGAAATCACCTGTCAGTGTGTTCAGCTCCACACCTAAATATTATCCTTCAAGCTTCTTTACCTTTGCTCTGCCTCACAATTCCAATAGAAATTAATCTGGGGGCTGCTTTACACAAACTGAAAAACATACTTTGGATGTCATTTGTCCTTTTCTCCCTCTGGAGATCCCGGCCTATTTATAACTGCAGCCACCACAGCTGACACACACACACACACAGATCTGCTTCACAGGTATGTTAAAAGTAGAATTGCTACGGTGGTAAATTGAATCCGACTGGGCCATTGGTCATGGGAGATGGCTCGGAGAAAATACTTTCCTCTTTCAGTAGGAAGGTATAAATTATCATTTATATTACAAAAAGTGAGACACCCACTCGAAACAAATTCTTGCAACGACTCCAGCGCACTGTATCTGTGCCTCCGATTGACAATTATTCAATTAATACCCAAATGGCCCACAGCATGGGGTTATCTAGAAGATTGCGTTTTGATGAACAGTCAAAATAAAAATTCAATCAGTAAGTTCAGTTCAGTCTTCATGGGTTTATAATCAATTATATAATCTGTATTATAAAGAGCTACTTATCAATCACCCAGAGAAATTCTGGAGGTTGATTTAAAAACATTAGATGATTTGCTATGCTCATGAAGATTGAGAAATAGGACAGGTGCTTTTTTTTTGTGCCCATTATTGGCATCATGTCCTCCCAGGTTAGACATAGTAGCACAAACCGGATGCAGGTTAGAACTCAAGAGTAGAGCAAGTGGGAGAATGGTTATCATTTCCCTTTTTTGCATACTCTAGGTGCCAATTGGTTCCACATTACAAATGTTTCTTTGCAGTGGACTTGTGTCCATTAGTAACTGCATTCACCACCAGTGAGGCTCGTATGAGGAGCGGTTATTTTTTCCCTGGTATTGTCTGCATCAAATTGCAAGCCTTGAGGTACCATTCTCACTCCCAAAAACCCGCAGGTTTTTTCTATTAGTGTCTGCTCTCATTTCTGATGAAAAGTTATCGACCTGAAACGTAAATTGCTTCTCTCTACAAATGCTGCCAGATCGGCAGGGCATTTCCAGCAGTTTCAATTTTTAATTTCCGTTCTCATTTACTTTGCTGCTGCAATTCTGTTCCCCGCTGATGGTATCAATGTTGGCTTTCTGTGGAGCAGTTACCACCTTATGTTGGATATACATAGCAGATGGATTAAAAGTTTGTATTCTGGATGTAATCCCACAGTATTTCATTTAGAGCGTCGAATGGTTCCCATTTCCTGTCACTCTGAAGATGCTGCCTTGTTGCTGAGGTTCTGTTTCCCAGGTACCAGAAGAAAGAGATCTTCCCCACTGTGATCGCAGACTGTTATTAGTAGGCCCTTCAATTGTGGAGAATTACTGTCCTCCAGAAACATCCCAGAGCCTTATTTGCTGCATCAATAATTGTTCAAACAATTTAATCCTTGAGAACTGTGATTGCTCCCCAATTACTTTCTGTTCAGGGTCTGTCGACTACATTGTTCATATCATTTATACTTTTTGTTATCTATACCTACAAGCATTAGCTTGTCTATCTAGATTTAAATACATCCGAGCCAAATAGTTGGCCCAAGTTTCTGCAAGGGTAATCAGTCTTCCTTTCTGCTTGTTACACGTCCACAAATCAGCAAATCTAATGCCATCGCTGTCCATCTCAAATCACTAATTTGTAACTATCTTGGGAGCCATAACACATCCCCGTAAAGTGCCACTGATTACTTTCCCTCAGCCAAAGTATTTCCCACTTACCCCTAACTCTGCCTTTAGTTGCTGAATCACTTTTTAATCTTTTCAGTAAATTTGTTAACTATTCTTCTATTTGCCTTATAAGAAAGGCTTTGTTAAATGTTATTTGAAATTTGGTTAACTGCGCTTGTTCTTGACTTATTTACCTTTGTAGTTAGAGAATTTTTAAACAAAGGTTTCCCCTCATAATATTGAACTTATAAACTTTGTGTAGGTTCAGCTGCTACTCTACAATAGGAAGAATGAAACAAATCCCAGCAGTAAAACATCACTTGAAGATTGTAGTCAGCATTAGCGCAAGATTAATCTGATGCTGAATTATATTTAAAATAACTGCATAGTTGAACGTCCGCAGCATTTGTGGCTCATTTTCAAAAAGTTTATTTAAAAATGTCAGATATTCCAGATATGTACAAGATTCTCAAGAAACAAAATGACTGAACTCAAATACGAGGCACAGAGTAGATTGCAAACATTGTGATGGGAGCAGAGATTCTAAATGCTTCTGTCAATCAAACCACACAGTCAGATTAGCATAAATAGCAACAAAAGCACTAGCCATTCCAAGTGTGCGAACTGTGTTACATGATCGGTTACTCCAGTAACTGCAGAGATACAGCAATTCCAATTTTGTCTTAGTTGATGATCACATTCTGGAATGCCCCAAATGGAATGTGGGTCCGTGCCTGTGATTTTTCCGACACAGAGCTCCTGACTTCAATGCAACACTGTGGAAAGTTGTCAAGTAACAGGCAACATCCCCACAGGAAGAGGGGAGCCAGGATTCCTTGTAAACTCTTAAATTCTATATGAATTTCAGGATAACTACACTTGCTTAACAGTATTATTGTTTGGTCAGAGATCAGAGGGTTGACCTGCAGTTGTGGTGATATTCCACACCTGGGTACCACCACCCTAGGTGACAAAATGAGTGCATGAAAAAGACAGCAAATGTGAGTTGTGCTTCAAATACAAAGCTTAGGCTTTCAGGTTCAATCAGAACTTCACAATCTGCACAGAATTGGAAACTATTACGTTTGTATTTGAACGTCCCAGCCTTCTGTCTATGAGGCCTCGTGTATGTACCACAGAGCTTAAGGCCAGAGGTGAGGTTTAAAGCCATGTTTCCTTTAGTTTGCCTACACAAGATACTCACACAACAGATCTTAACCCCAATGTGGTGACAGGAGAACAATCTTTTCCATATCTTATAGTTCACAAAGTTCAAACAGGACAAACTGATGAAGAGGATTTAGAAGCATAAAAGGATTCAAGGGGCCACATGTGGAATAAACATGTAGGGCAGTAATGCACTTACAAACAGATTCGCAAAATACAAACCATACAAAAGGTAAAAGGAATATTGTCCCCCAATCCCAAAATTGAGTGAATTGGGAAAATTTATACTGGGACCGTGACTAGTGTAGAGGATAGAATGAACATAGTTAACAGGCCAACAAGGGCAGTATAAAAGGAGATCGAGAATCATCTGACTTAAGTGGTCCTGACTCTGCGAGTGGGAAGACACCCAGGGCACAAACACCCCCGACCTCTGAATTCAGCCAAATACTTCAAATTAAACAGACTCCTAAATGGGGCCACAACTGGAAGTACTCAAGGGTACCAGTTCATTTTACCAAGTCTATGGATGTCTGTATTGATACCAATAAAAACCTGACGCTGGATGCTGCATAATTTGCAGCATTTTCTCGCCCCATCTCTGCTACTTATGTCTGTTTGGTCAGAACTTGCACTGAAAAATCATACAAGTCTCTATTGATCTTTTTCAGAGTTTTCACTTCATCTTCCAGCTCAGCCACTCTCATTTTTGTGTTCTCTCCATCTCCCAGCATATGCTGCAAAGGAAAAGAAAAATGTATCTGAACAATGCATTACAAACTTTGCCATATTTTTATATTAATGGTAAATGTTTAAATGGGTCATTTGAAAATATAATATTGACTAAAATCACAAAGATGGAAATCAAATCAAATTGAATCAGGCAAGTGTCAAAACCAGGCTGATCTTTTGCATTTACCTTGCAGACTTTGCACCCAAAACAATCTCACAACATTTAAGAAGCATTTAGATGAGCACTTGAAACGCCATAGCATATAAGGTTATGGACCAAGTGCTGGAAAATAGGATTAGAATAGATAGATATTTGATGGCCAGCACAGACACGATGGGCTGAAGGGCCTCTTTTTATGCTGTAAAATTCTATTACATTAATCTAGTATTTCTCCTTAAAGATGCTGACAGACTTGCTGTTAATTTCCAGAATGCTGCTTTTGTTGCATGAGAAACTATTCTTCAGTCAGTAGAAAAATATTGGAAAAAAATTGGTCTCCATGTGGGATATAATGGCTGTCGAGAGAGCTTTTGACTCAATGGACTCTGCCAAGCAACTTATATTCAGAAACCTATGGGAAGGATATCAGCAGTGTTTTACAAGCTTGGTGGAGAAGGGAAGGCCAAGGAATAGGAGGTGTTCCACAGTTGAAATCCTAGATGTCAGTTAGATGAAGCTTGATCTCAACGCATCAAACAAAGGTGAAAGGAATAACGTCCCCCGATTCCAAAATTGAGTGATTCTGGAAAATTTATACTGGGACTGTCACTAGTATGAGGTTAGAATGAGCATAGTTAACAGGTCAACATAGTGTGGATATAGGAAGGATGACTATTGTGTGGGACACATTATTTAGAGCTAAAAAAGCAATAATATAATTAAAAATTTTCAATGCTTTCGCTAAGATGGAGAGACAAAAAACACAGATGGGAAGAGCAATGTTGGTGGAGAAAAGTATCAAATTACCAGAGAAACAGTTAATGTTTCAAGTCCAATATTACTCCCAAAGAGTCACATTGGACTCAAAATGTTAACTCTGTTTCCCTCTTCACAGATGCTACCAGACATACTGAGGTTTTCCAGCACTTTATTCTTCTAGTGACAGAGGGATGCTGGAAAAGTCATCAAAGTGTAGAGTTTTGCATGCATGATGTGCCTTCACTGAAAGGTTCCACCCCCCCCCCCCCCACAAGTTATTCTTGTATTGTTCAACTGATGACACACTTTCTTGCTCATCCAATAATTCACTAATCAGATATTTTGGTTCAAGAAATATATTTTCATATGGTAAGTTTGATATTCCTCACGGTGAGAGGAAATGCAATGCCTTCTTATTTCAGAGACCCATGATCAGCAACAAGCTCTCCCAGGTTACGTGTGGCACCTTCCACATTACCCATCAAGCACATCATAGGTTCGTTGAAACTCCCAGATGAAGAATGGAGCTCCCTTTCCGCTCCAGTAATAAACCTTAGGCTTAACCTCAGAATGGTGCCGACTGCAACACATGATATTTTTCCATTGCCATGTAAACCATTGTGTGTTTATCAGTGAGATTGTCCGTCAATGCTGAATTAGAGCCTGTGGGCCAACGTCTAGTACGAAGCGGATTGAAACTGAAAAAACTCATTTCAAAAATAATCTTTGGAATCAACAGAGGAAAAATCTGGCAGAGAGTTTAAACTGCACGTGACAAAGAACCTATTATAAAACTAAACCAACCTTATCTGCAGCAGTGCACATAACAGAATACAACTCCTCAGCTTTTTCCAGGTAACTTTCCTGAGCCTCCTGTTGAAAAAGAGAGGAAAAGAAAATCAACATTGAATTTTAAGTGATTTACACTCTAATTGTGAGGAGAATTACTCCAAGGAGCTGTTGCAAGATGCATTATACTCAGCAGAAAATGCCCAGATCACTGAACAGGCTATAAATTACAGTCAGACATGGACATCTTGCTGAACAATGTTTGGATGCTGGTGACGTGATTGTTTGCTGCTTGGAAACAATCTTTAACACCTTAAGATGCATCTTGAAGCTGATGGGGTGAGAGATGAGCTCCTTCAAGTGGTTTCACAAATTTCTGCTCAAGTTGAATCTCACTGTGATCACTCTGGTTATGTTGTTACTCCAGCAAGAATCGGCACCCCAGTCAGTACTGTACCCCTGCAAAAGTGTGCACAGTAAGCTATACTGGAAGCTCCAGAGTTTTGAACGCTTTTTGGGAAAGAATAAATAAATTACAATTAGAGATGACACAATGAATTTTGATTTCAACACAAGAGGAGGAAAGAGACAGCGACATTTGGAGTTAAAGAGGAACAAGAGGAGAAAGCTGAGAGAAGCAATGGCCACAGTAATATTGATTGAACAGAAAAAAAGGGAAGTTTGTGACAGGTTGGAACAGAGAGAAAAGTATGAGCCTCCGTAGAGACCAGTAATCTTTAAAGATTTCTGAACTTTCAGCTATTAGCTGAAAGAATGACCTGGCATTTTAAAGCTTTTATTGTAACAAATGACTAAAAAAAACTATTGGCTGAACACTATTCTTTTTGTAAGCAATTATGCCATAGCTACAGAAAGTGTTCCCCAAGTATATTTATCACCTATGGCAGACACTGCAGAATTACAGTCCTTTTAGCAAACAGTCCACATCTGCTCCCAGCTTCCTGCATCCTTGCAAGTAACCACCTTCAGGCACATTCCTTAGTTTTCGGAGAGTTTGTTAAATCCTCCACCAGCAGTAATCCTGATCCAATGATTCTTCTTCCCCATGTCAAAATAAATCTCCCAGAATCATCTGAAGGCTGCAGGACCTGTGTTTTCAACTAGAGACTTGGCTTTGTCTTGCATCCGGCTGTGATAGCTCGCAAAATTAAGTGGCCCTTTTTCCTGCTGACTCCACAGAACTATGCTGTCTGTCGGTGAAGTTCTCTGATCTCAAAAACGGCTTCCTCTGCCCTCTTTCCCAAGGCAACAGAAATGTGTTGTATCTAGGTGGAAATGCTAATTAGTTATTCTTGACTTCAACTGCCTTTTATTTTAGTAAATAGATTGTCTAAGCACCACTGTTAACAGCCCAATACCAACACCTTTGTGGGACTTTGGGAGACTCGGGGTCTAATCTTGGTAAACCCAGAGCATGGTGTCATTGCCTCCAAGCACAAATACCTTGCCCCCCTCCCAGCAAGACAATCTAAGTGTTCCTTTGATTTCAAATAATCAAACTTATATCAAGCCTTATAATAATAAGACTTACTGTTGGGGAAGACTGTAAAACATGTCACATGTTCACCCTATGTTTAAACCTACAGTCCCAAAATATAATAACCTAAATAAACCTCATCAGGTTTCTGACCAGACTGTCATGCAGGGTACCTATAATGCAAAGAGAGAAATGGGGACAGGGAAGCAATCCGATTAGAGTGGGAATGTATAAACGTGAATTTGAGTTCATTAATCTCATAGGAATGCAATTTTATGAAACTGCATTGAACGTTAATAAACTTCAGCATTGATTGCTTTTAATTTTGAAACAACCTCCTGAGGGCTTTGGATCCATTCAATATTCACAGTAAACGTTAACTCTCTCTCAGTAAGCAATCCTTTAATGTTTTTCCCCAATTTACTCCCCTCTCCTGAAGGGACTGGGGTGTGCGGGGAAGCTTGGCTATTTTTTGTAGATAGCTATGGGGCATGTTTCAATCGAGTCTCATCTTGTCTGAAATACATTTTCTAGCAAGGTGTCACTAGATAACAATCATGGAACATCCTGACTGCTATTTTAACTCCTAGCCCAGTGGCCTTGTAGTTCGGTGAACTTGGATCCTACTGCTCAGATGGTTTAGTGCCACATTTAGCAATGTATTGACTCAAGAGGCAACCCTTTAGTAATAGCAATCAGCCCTATGGTTTTTCCATAAACTGTCTCCGACGCTTAAATTTCTTGGTGAGAACTGAACACAGTGCTCAAGATGTAATCTGACCACAACACTGCAAAGTTTAATTATAACTTTTTTGGCTTTCACCCTATTATTGCGCCTGTACATAACTCAGCATTCTGCTTTAATGATGGTTACACTGTGGTGATTGGATGTTTTGACTTAAAGGCACCATATCCCTAAGAGCACGAGAAAGAGCAAGACTGAGAGCAGAGCCAGGAGGGTAAAAGAGCGCGAGGAACAGGGAGATTGAGAGTGGAACTGGGAGATAAAGGAGTGGGGGGTGGCGGCAGCACTGTTGTCAGTATTCAGTGGACAACAGGATTTGGAGAAAATCAAGTGTGACATCATATGGAACTAGATAAGTGTTTGGCTGGTGAGTATCTTACTTGTTTAGCTTATTTTCTGTGTGGAGTTGTGTGTGTGGAGTTTGCACATTCTCCTAGTGTCTGCGTGGGTTTCCTCCGGGTGCTCCGGTTTCCTTCCACAGTCCAGAGATGTGTGGGTTAGGTTGATTGGCCATGCTAAAAATTGCCCTTAGCGTCCTGAGATGGGTAGGTTAGAGGGATTAGTGGGTAAATATGTAGGAATATGGGGGTAGGGCCTGGGTGGGATTGTGGTCGGTGCAGACTCGATGGGCCGAATGGCCTCTTTCTGTACTGTAGGGTTTCTATTTCATTTCTATTTATCTTTTAATACTGTACAACTTATTGGTAACTGTAAGGATGTTTTCATAATAAGATTGATTTAAATTAACTAGTGTTTAAACTATAAGAAATAAAATAAGATCCCGAGAATATATTTAATATCCTTTAATCTAGAGGAAGTAAAGGGAGTAGTGCAAGTCATGGCAGGGCAACTCGGCCATGTTGGAAGCTCCTCTTGGGAGATGTGGAAAGTCAGGGACACTTCCATTGTTCATGGCAACCATGTGTGCAGGAAGTGCCTCCCGCTGCAGGAAGTGCCTCCCGCTGCAGGAAGTGCCTCCCGCTGCAGGAAGTGCCTCCCGCTGCAGATACTCCAATTCCGTGTTTCAGAGCTGGAGTTGTGGCTGGGGTCACTGTGGAACATCCACAAGGCTGAGCACCTTGTGGATAGCACATAAAGTGAGGTAGTCACACCACAGCTAAAGCATCTGCAGATAAAGAGTGCACAGACAGAAAGGGAATGGGTGACTGCCACTCAGAGCAAAAGCACTAGACAGGGTTTGCAAGATCCCCATGGGTCTATCACCTTCTCCAACAGATTATCCATTTTGGATACTGTTGGGGGAAGATGCTTTCTCAGGGGAATGCAGCAAAAGCCAAATCCATGACACCCTTAGAGGCTTAGCCGCACAGGGGGAGGGGGAGTGGTAGGGGATCTATCATATGGGGAACAGATAGATGTTTCTGTGGATGCAGACTTGACAACTAGATTGTATGTTGCTTCCTTGGTGCCAGGGTCAAGGATGTCTCTGAGCAGCTGCAGGACATTCTGAAGCGGGAAGGTGAACAGCCAGAGGTCGTGGTCCATATCAGTACCGATGACATTGGTAAAAAGAGATGAGGTCCTGCAATATAGGGTGCTAGGAAATAAATCCAAAAGCAGAACTTCTAAGGCAGCAATCTCAGAATTATTTCCAATGCCACATATTAGCAAGATCAGGAATAGGAGAATAGCTTAGATGAATGCAAGGCTGGAGAGATGGTGTAGGAAGGAGAGATTTAGATTCCTGAAGCACCGGGACGGATTCTGGGTAGGATGGAATCTGTACAAGCTGGACAGTTTGTATCCCAGCAGGACCTGGCCCAATATCTTCACAGGGATATTCACTAGTACAGTGGGGGAAGGTTTAAACTAGAGTGGCAGGGGGATGGGAACCTGAGTGGGTAGACACAAGAGAGGGAAACAAAGAAAGGGAGGATAGAAAAGCAGAAAGCAAAAATGGATGGCAAAGGAAACAAGGGCTAGCTGCGAATAGTGCAATAGTACAAAAAATGTGTAAAAATGTTAAAAAGACAAATCTAAAGGCACTGTATCTGAATGCGTGGAGAATTCACAATAAGGTAGATGAATTAACAGCAAAAATAGGTGTAAATGAATATGAATGCAATTACAAAAACATAGCTGCAGGGTGACCAAGGCTGGAGACTGAATATCCAAGGGTATTCGATGCTTAGGAAGGACAGGTGAAAAGGAAAAAGGAGGCGAGGTGGTGTTAAGGTCGAAATTAATGCAACAGTGAGAGAGGATATTGGCTCAAAAAATCTAGATGTAAATCAGTCTAGGTGGAGCTAAGAAGCAACAAGGGATGGAAAACATGGGTGGGAGTTGTCTCGAGGCCTCCAAATTGTAGTGATAATGTAAGGGAAGGCATTAAACAGGAAATTAGAGCTGCATGTAACAAGGGTTTTACAGTAATCCTGGGAGATTTTAATCTGCATATAAAATTGGCAAACCGAATTAGCAATAATAGTGTGGCGGATGAATTCCTGGAGTGAGCACCACATTTTCTTTTTAGACCAGTACGTTGAGGAACCGACTAGAGAGCAGGCTATCCTACATTTAACATTGTGCAATGATAAGGGGTTCATTAATAATCTTGTTGAGGGGGTCCCTTAGGGAAGAGTGACCATGATATGGTCAGGAGGTTCTGTGGAACAAAGAGCTTGGCGTGTTAATCCATAGGTCTCTGAAGTGGAAGGGCATGTTAGTAAGGTGGTGAAAAAGGCATATGGGACATACATTACAAAAGGCATATGAGGCATACATTACAAAGTAAGAAGTCTCACAACACCAGGTTAAAGTCCAACAGGTTTATTTGGTAGCAAATACCATAAGCTTTCGGAGCACTGCTCCTTCGTCAGATGGAGTGGAAATCTTTTTCCACTGCATCTGACGAAGGAGCAGTGCTCCGAATAAACCTGTTGGACTTTAACCTGGTGTTGTGAGACTTCTTACTGTGCTTACCCCAGTCCAACGCCGGCATCTCCACATCATACATTACAAAAGCAGGGAAGTCATGCTGGAGTTGTATAGTACTTTGGTGAGGCCACTGCTAGAGTACCCTGGCTAATCCACCTAATTTACCCATTGTTTGACACTAATAGGCAATTTAGCATGACCAAATCACCTAACCTGCACATCTTTGGACAGGAGGAAACTGGAGCACCCAGAGAAAACCCATGCAGACATGAGAATGTGCAAACTCCACACAGTCACCAAGACTGGAATCAAACCCGGGTACCTGGCATTGTGAGGCCACAGTGCAAACCACTGTGGCACCCTGAAGAGAAAGAGGATTTGAGTACTAAGCGAGGATGTCTTACAGCAGCTGTACAGGGCCTTGGTGAGACCACACCCGGAGTATTGCGTGACGTTTTGGTCTCCTTGCCTAATGATTGCTGTATGAGGAGCACCTGGGTCAACTAGGCCTGTATTCACTGCAGTTTAGAGGAATAAGAGGGGATCTCATTGAAACATAAAAATTTGACAGGGTTGGACAGGCTGGATGCAGGGATAATGTTTCCGCTGGCTGGGGGTGGATTCTTGAATAAGGGGTCACAGTCTGAGGACACGGGGGCAGGCCATGAAAAACTGAGATTAGGAGGAATTTATTCAGAGGATGGAGAACCTGTGGAACTCTCTACCAGAGAGGGCTGTATCATTGAATCTATTTACGAAAGAAATAGATAAATTTCTAGAATTAAAGACAACAAGATCAGCAGGATGAGTATGGCGTTGAGATAGAGGATCAGCCATGGTCATATTGAATGGTGGAGCAGGCTCGAAGGGCCAAATGGCCTGCTCCTGATCCTATTTTCTACATTTCTATGTCATTTAAATTCATGCACTTTTTTCCTCCTACATGAAGCACTTTGTCTGTGATGAATTTCGCTTCCAATACATTTTGTAGTCCCTAAACTGCAATAAGTTTCTGAATCCAAGTGATTTAGGTAAACTAGAAATAGTAGGAATTCCCTCTTCACATTGTCCCAGATATAACTCGTCTGAAACCAGCTATTTTCTAACATTCAACCAATATGTTATCCATTCCTAAATGTATACAGTGAGTCCCACTATTTTGAGCGTAACTAAAATTCCCTTTTTGTGAACTTTTCTCAGAATTGTAGCCACATCCCTGCAAGGAGTTAAGCATTTCACTTGAAATGCAATTTGCTCAAAACATATTAATGAGATTGGTCAGGCCAGATTTTCCCTTTCTGAACTCATGCTCAAGCTTTTTGTTAGGTTATTACTGTAGTTAATAATTACATTATTTTAGACTTGAAAGAAGATTAATGGATCTGGACTTCATTGCATCTACTTCATCATTAGTCTGTTTCTAATCAACTGGAACTTCTCCAGTGACTCCATAGAACAATTGTTAGGGCCTCACAGATCTCTCCCCTCATCTCTCTCAAGAGTCTCGATGATAAATACCCATCATTCCTGGGGATTTATGTAAATATATTAAAATTGCACTGAACCTTAAAAGGGAAACATATGGATAAAAGCAGAAACAGGATTAAAGATACCATGATGGGAAAAAGAGCAGTGGGTAGGTGAAAAGATTAGGAGTCTACAAAGGAAATTCAAAGTAGGTTGATGGATGAAAAAAAAAGAACCAGTAAAAACTTTTATAAGCTAATAAAAATATAAAAGGACATTTAAAGGGTGGCACCACTCAGGGATGTAAAATAAATTTAGTCATGCGGATGAACTAACGGATGTGGCACAGATCTATTAAACAAACATTTTAGGGGAGAATTTACATGAGGTTTCACCACAGTAATTTTGGTGGAATCGTGGAAAACCTGAAGGAACACCTGATTTCAGCCATTTACAGGCATTCCTCCAACAAAGAACCCCTTCACAACCCCCAGGTCACTGTTTATAATCGATGGTGGATGAGAGAATGTAACTGCATGAAAGAAAGATATGGAACAATTGTCAGCTGCAGACAAACAAAAGTCTATAATCTGTGATAAAATTATGAGTTAGTTTGTATGAGTTTGTTAATGGCCAGTTGTGCTTGGCAAATTTAATAGTTGTTTTTCAAGCAACCAACCAAGTGGACAAAAGAGAATGCAATAAATGCAGTGTATATCAAGCGCCAGATGTTCCATAATGTGCCTTACAGAAAGCTTTCTTAAAAAGGTTCAAGTGTCTGGTAAGAGAAAAGGGTGGAGCATGGATAGATAGTTAATGGACAGGAAATAATGGATGAAGTTAATCAGTGTTGCCTGGAATGCGGAATGCTGCCAAAGCAACCTCAGAGACCGATGTTAGACTCACTTCCATATCTGGTATATACAAATGAGTTAAGAACGCAAGAACAAGAAACGAGAAATCCCCTACTTTACGTCATCAGCAAATTTCATGATGTGCCAAAATCCAAAAAAGGGATATTCTGAGTTGACAGGGTAGATGCTGAAAGGTTACTTCCTCTGGCTGAAGAGTCTGTAACTAGGGGTCATAGTCTCAGGATAAAGAGTTGGCCATTTAGGACAGAGATGTGGAGAAATTTCTTCACTGGAGGGTTGGAATTCTCATTCCCAAACAATAGAAGTAGGCCATTCAAACTCTCGAGCATCCTCTTCCATTCAACAAGCTCATGGCTGATGTTCTACTTCAATTCCAAATTCCCACCATATTCACTTTTCCACTGATTTCGTAGTGTTGAAAAATATATCAACCTCAAGTTAAAAGATATTCAATGACCACTGATTCCATATTGTCCAAAAATATGTGAATTTGAGTTAAAATATACTCAATGACATAGCCTTCTGGAGGTAGAGAGTTCCAAAGAATCACAACACTCTACTAAGACATTTCTCATCCGTCCTAAATAGCCAACCCTTTATCCTTAGACTGTGAACCTGGGGCCGCAACTTCCGGGCTCCCCAACTTTGGATTTAGAGCTACTCAAAAGATGCACTGGTGAATCCCTCTTAGAACTTCCCAGATAAGCATTTGCATGGCAACTGTCCAGAAGTACTAACTTCCCCTGGACAGCTGTGCTGCACTGCTCTGGGAAACATCTGACAAAGCGATTTAAATCACTAACTTCCGCCTGGATTACACTAATAGTTACTCAGAAAAAGTTAGAAAAAATAAAACCTCTTCTAGCTTCTGCATAACTATTTTAAATACCCAGATCCCTGCACACCCCCTCTCCCAAACATCCCCATTGACCCTCCCTCCCCCACATCCCCAGTTGGGCTTACCTCACCCTTCTCTGGTACTTCCCACCTTTGACCCACTGTCCCACCTCTGATCCGCCCCAACTTCCGCTCCGCCTCCGACCGACCCACCCCCAAACGACCCACCCCCGACCCTCTCAACCACCCAATTCCCATACACTTAACTCCCAAAGAAACTGTCAATTTCACTGGGTCCTTTAAAATGATCCGCTTTATGGCAGCTAGTTCAGTAAAAAAAAAGGCGAGGCTGTTTTGGATCTAACATAGCTGGACTACACTGGCCCTGCAGAGACATTTTCAATGCAGGCCCCAAGCAGCTCCGGAGGTTTCAGCACAGCTTTACTTGTTTTGGATTTTGGCACATCAGCAAATTTGCTGACAACACAAAAGGTAGGTGGTTTGGCACATAGTAGCAAATCTCAGGAGAACACAGGAAGAAAAATGGTGATTCAAAGATCATCGGAATATAACTTTTAGTTGAGGGGTTGAAGTTTTTAAAAATAAGATAATGGACGCACCAGGTTTTGGAAGTTGGTAAACAGATTTGAAGTGAATGCAATTCAAAGGGTGGCAATGTATTTATTCAATAAGGTCAGAGCTGCAAGTAAGAATGGGTGACCTGAATTTGAAGTTTTTAATGGAGCAAATAACCCTGCTAAGATTCCATTTGTCTTAAATTATATGTTATTCATATGGGTTCCCAGATCAAAGGACAGGTTTATAGCTGGAGGTACCTATTTGAAATTTCTATCTGGGACATCCCAGGGATGCCACATAGCCATGGGATAGACTGCAGGGAAGCAGCATTTGTGTGTTTGGTTTATCTGTATTTTCTTACAGAAACTGCCAGACCCAGGCAGTTATGGTCTGGAAATATCTTTGAGAAGTAGAGAGAAAACCTGCTCACAACTGTAGACCAAACAAAAAGTACATTCAGAAATCAGGGGTATTTCTGAGTTGGAACCACTAAGCATGAGTGCGGTGACGCCAGGGGTGAGCTGGAGTATCCACAATCGTGAGGTGCTTAAGGAGTTAGAGGGTTGCTCAGCTGGATGTTATTGGGAAGTCCCAAGAAACCTCATACTTCTGAGAGTAGCAGGACACTCAAAGGTAGGGTTCTGAAGACTGTGGAGGAACAGAGATCTTGGGGTCCATATCCACAGATCTCTAAAGGTTGCCACTCAAGTGGATAGAGCTGTGAAGAAGTGTGTTAGCTTTTATTAACAGGGGGTTGGAGTTTAAGAGCCGTGGGGTTAAGCTGCAACTGTACAGGACCTTGGTGAGACCACATTTGGAATATTGTGTGCAGTTCTGGTCACCTCACTATAAGAAGGATGGAAAGAGTGCAGAGGAGATTTACCAGGATGCTGCCTGGTTTGGAGGGTAGGTCTTATGAGGAAAGGTTGAGGGAGCTAGGGCTGTTCTCTCTGGAGCGGAGGAGGCTGAGGGGAGACTTAATAGAGGTTTATAAAATGATGAAGGGGATAGATAGAGTGAACGTTCAAAGACTATTTCCTTGGGTGGATGGGGCTATAACAAGGGGGCATAACTATAGGGTTCGTGGTGGGAGATATAGGAAGGATATCAGAGGTAGGTTCTTTACGCAGAGAGTGGTTGGGGTGTGGAATGGACTGCCTGCAGTGATAGTGGAGTCAGACACTTTAGGAACATTTAAGCGGTTATTGGATAGGCACATGGAGCACACCAAGATGATAGGGAGTGGGATAGCTTGATCTTGGTTTCAGATAAAGCTCGGCACAACATTGTGGGCCGAAGGGCCTGTTCTGTGCTGTACTGTTCTATGTTCTATGACACAGAGGAGAACTATGGCACACCTTAGCTTGGTTCCATGAGAAGTAAAAGATCCTTCAAGATTCTGTAATGTATAGGGAAAATAAAATAGAACCGGGATTGCCCTGGTGAAACTTTTGGGCTTAAAGGACAAGGGTTTATGAAATACAGCATTGTTAGTTGCGCTTGCTTTGCTTAATTCTTATACACCAAATTCTTTTGTTTGAACTATGAATTTTTGTTGCATAATTTGTTCAGTTGATAACTGAGTGTTTGAATTTATTTTTAAAAGTTAATGGTCTCTCTCAAGATCATAACAATATAACTCCTTGAAGGGAGATAGTGATTTTTAAAAAGGCAAACAGCATTTTGAAATTCACATGTATAAGAATACAGTATAACTGCAACAATATTCCCTTATTCTACAAGACGACGGCTAGACAAAAATTACAGTATTGTATAAATTTTTTTGGTATCCAATTAAAGAAAGAAAATTACAGCCAGTGAATGTACAGCGTAAATGCAGCAGAATGATGCTAAGAATGGGAAACTATAATTCTGAGGAGAGACTGGGGCAATTTCCAATAGAGCAGAGAAGGCCAAGAGAAGGTATAATGAGTATCCTCAATCTCACGAAAGCTTGAGAGAGTGAATAGGGAATAGACCATTTCCTCTTGTTGGAAAGCAACTGACAAAGGGAATCAATTTGAAATTGTCACGGGGAATGATGTTAGCAGAAATGTCTTTACTTAAGATTGTTGGAGCATGGAATGCTTTGTAACAAAGGGTGGTTGAGGCAGAGGTATTGCGCCATTTTAAGAGAAACTGGATAAACGTTTGAAGGGAAAAGGAAATATAAGGTTTTGGGAAAAAGGAAAGCAATGGGAATTAGTTGTGGATTTCTCGAACACATAACTGACACAAACATGATGGACTGAACTGTCTCCTGCTGCACTGTAAAGCTTGAAGAATTTATTTATTTTGAGCATTCCATCTAATTTATACTGAAGTTGTTCGTTAAACAAAGGTTATAGATGTCTTCCCTAGTGGACGTTTGGAGGAATTAATCATTCGTTCTATTTCATGTCTATCCTTAGTTTCAGCTTCATCTGAATTTTGTTTTGTGGTTCTCTCCTCTTTAACTGCTCCTTCAGTGCAGTAACAGTAAGGGAGAATGTCTTCTCTTACCTGGTCCACTGACCACCCTTTTAACTTGTTTCTAAACCTTCCTGCATCCCCAATGATCCTCCAAACCTTTGTCCAACAGGGTTTTATAGAGTTTGTTTTTTCCTACTTTGCCTCTGATTAATTTGTTACATATGTTGACACCTTTAAAGATGTTCCATTTGTCCTCTTACTGGACAAGAGGACATGCTGAACACATTCCCAATTAATTTATCCAAGATGTTCCCTACTTTCTTTGATGTTATTCTTTTTAAATTATCTATCTGG